>NW_024424119.1:55474710-55513981 GCF_017311325.1 Ursus maritimus | reverse complement strand
GGGGGGGGGGGGGATGTAGGTCCTGATCATTTTTCTTTTTTTTTTTTTCTATTAAAATATATTTTTTCGTAAGTCCTGTCTCTGCTGGGTGATGTGCCGTTAACTTTCTGTCCGTTGACAGAGACGCCAGCCAGTCATCCCTGTAGACCCGCCGCCGCCATGCCCGGCGCCGGCTCTCCACGGGAAACCCCTTCCTCACGCCAGAGGTTTGCTCGTTCGCGTAGGCAGCGTCCACACGTTACAGGATGCGATGGCTTTTCGGAACTAAAGAGGCGTTCTCCGCGCTCCCCCCAGCACGCACACACTGACTGGGAATCTGTTCCACTGGAATTTAATTTGTGTATTGAACTTAGTCATTTTGAGACCGTGGGGTTCGTCATTTCCCCTTCCAAGAGGAAGTGCCATTATGCATTTGAAACTTCTCAACATGCTATGAAGGTATTTTTGGAGGGTAGGGGACATTTTGGGAAGTCGTGCAGCTTATCTAAGTCAAATAATACTTGCATTTCTGGTGTGCGGAAAATGTGTAGGCACGAAAAGAGACGAGGCGGTGGAGGACAAACGAGTGACCTACTTGTGGTGAAAACCAAGCAGAGGAGCTTTCTTGGCGCCTCATGACTTCTCTCTTGTGTGGGGTCTAGGAGCTGGTCAGACTTACCATCGAGAAGCAGGGGCATCCGTCTCCAACCAGCCCAGTGAAACCCAGTTCCCCAGCCTGCAAACCCGACAGGTGAGTTCTGACTAAACCGCCCGGTCACTGGAGAGAGAGTGGGAGCCAAAGCAGGTAGGCTGTTGGAGGCCCGTGTCCCTTTCTCAGCGACTTCTGGGCGAGTATCCGTATTACTTCAAAGTGTATGTAGCTCACACGTTTTGAAGTGTTGCCTGATCTCAGCGCTAACAGTCAGTGTGACTCTCAGGGTACCACGTGGGCGTGCACGTGACCCACACCTGCGCTTCTCCGGGGCAACTTCCTGTCATCGTTGGAAAGAGCTTTGAAGGGTTGGGTTTAGGGGATTTGGCTTGAGAGCGTTTAGCTTTATCAAGAAAGTAAGCTGAGGGCAATGTGGACAGTTTTAAGGCCTTGCAACAAGTTCTACAAGTGCCTAGAAAAAATATAAAATGTAAATTTGGAGCATTTGGAGAGCCTTTAGGTCATGTAGTCTGAGGTTTCCTCTTGCAGACAAGGACGCTGAGATGCGGTCAGGGGGACTCGGCCGGGCTCCTGCTATGTGTTGGTGGTCAAACCAGACTCGAAACCCCATCTCTGCCGTGGAGCTCCAGGCGTAGTGTGCAGGGCTTCTGCGCCTCAGCCCGGTGCCCCCCATCGTCTCCATGCCCTAGTCCCCTTCTCCCCCTGCCAGAACCTGCGTGTTCTCTATAACCTTCCGTAATCCCAAGTTCTTTTCATCCTCCAGCCAGTCTGAGCTCCCCCTGACAGATCGAGAGATGGAGATTCTAAACAAGACAACTGGCCTGTCCCAGTCGGCCGAGCTACTCCCAGACTCTACAGATGAGGAGGTCGCACCCCCAAAGCCTCCCTTACCTGGCATTCGGGTGGTTGATAACAGGTAATTTTTATTTCCCCGGCACCCTCTTCTACTTGAGATACAATCTGAGGAGAGGATGGGTAGATGAACCAACAGGAAGATGGTGCCAGTAGGGTAAGAACTTGGACCCCAGCCCCTCGCTCTTCAGAAGCTTTGGAATCACGATCTTCCTTGGGAAGGGCGTCTGCGGAGGACGTGAGCAGGGCCCTGGTACCTTCCCTTGCCACACGCTCCAAGAACTCCCAGTGGAGGGAGCGCCTTTTAGCCTTAGTACAATTTATGATGGAAGGAAAAGAAAGGATGTTTCTGATTTTTAGTTTTTTGGCATTGGTAGGTTTTATTTTGGCAGCGGTGGAGTGGGACAGGAGTTGAAAGTGTGAAAAGTAGGTGTGAAGTGTCTGATAATAAAAGAATCCCACATTCTGGGGCGCCTGGGTGGCGCAGTCATTAAGCGTCTGCCTTCGGCTCAGGGCGTGATCCCGGCGTTGTGGGATCGAGCCTCACATCAGGCTTGTCCGCTATGAGCCTGCTTCTTCCTCTCCCACTCCCCCTGCTTGTGTTCCCTCTCTCACTGGCTGTCTCTATCTCTGTCAAATAAATAAATAAAATCTTAAAAAAAAAAAAAAAAGAGAATCCCACATTCTGTAGCCTAATATCTTTTTAAAGAAAGAGCTTTTGTTTGGGTTATTCAGTTATTCGGTTATTGGATTTGATAGGCTTTCTTTATCTATTTCAGTCCTCCACCAGCATTGCCACCGAAGAAAAGACAGTCAGCTCCATCCCCGACCCGAGTGGCTGTCGTTGCCCCCATGAGTCGAGCCACCAGTGGCTCCAGTTTGCCTGTTGGAATTAATAGGCAGGTAATGTAGCCCCGCCTGGCAAGGCAGAGGAAGACTTTGGGTTTGGAAACTTTAATCGTGAAGCTAAAAGAAACCCAGTGGTCTTCAGCCCCTGGCAATGAAAGGACTGCTCCCTCTCTCAACAGGACTACAGGACCTGGGAAAAGTTCCCACATGGGGGAGGGGGCAGGGGTGGCGAGGCTGGAGCCGAGGAGTGTCTCCTGAGGACAGCTGAGCCGGGCCCCAGGGCCTTCGCTGGCCACGCAGCCCCGGAGCTGGGCTGTGCAGCCCCGGTGCTCCAAAGGCCTCTTTCTCAGAAGTCACAGACTTGGCTTTTTATTGCTTCTATCCAGCCAGCCTCAGAGCCTGGTAGTCTCCTTCTCTAAGTAAACGTACTGCTTCCTCTCCCCTGGCTCTGCCACCGTGTCTCAGAAGTGACTTGGGCTTGTTTTTATTTTTCCACACGAGGATTTTGACGTGGACTGTTACACACAGAGGCGACTCTCAGGAGGCAGCCATTCGTACGGCGGAGAGTCGCCCCGCCTGTCCCCGTGCAGCAGCATAGGCAAGCTCAGCAAGTCAGACGAGCAGCTGTCCTCTCTGGACAGGGACAGCGGCCAGTGCTCCCGGAACACAAGCTGTGAAACACTAGGTGAGCGCTGGGCATCTTGGCCATGCCTCCTGTCTCATCATTTCTTGGTGGCTGCTTTGGGGTCACACGGGGAGGCCAGTCATCGGTCATATGGCCCTGGCCAAGTCATTCAGAGTCTGTGTCCCCGTCTGCAGAGTGAGGGTACCAATACCCACCTCTCTGAAGGGGGTGGGAAGTTTGTATGAAACAACCACGTGCATCCACGTAGGGACGCTCAGATGGTCGCTGTTGTTATGGTTCATCTGTCAGCGTGCACTTGGACTCCCTTTGCCGACATGAAGAGCCATCTGTGCTCAGAGGTGTAGATGAGGGGGAGAGCCCCTGACGACTTCTGACAAGAGGGTGACGGCAAGCGGGCAGCTCTTGCTGACCTCCTTGTCGGCGCGGGATGCATGCCATGGGGCCAGAGGAAAGTCTGAAAGGCGGCTTGGTGGGAGGTTTCAGGGACATTACGCTGTTCCTGTCCCGTGAGCTAGACATTCCACTTTGGGATTTATCTTAATCAGAGATTCACAGCAGGATTTCTATCCAAGGATGTTAATCTCAGCATCGTTGAGAGTAGCGGTAAACTGGAAACGCAGTGGTAGGAGATCACCCACTTGGTGGAGTGACATGGGACTGAAAAGTCAGTCACAGTACATCGATCAACGGACAAAATCCAAGACCACTGACAGAGTGTTTTCTTAGTTGGGTTTAAAAAAAAAAAAAATCCTAGGGGGAAAAAGACTTTTAAGAAAATACATTAAAAGGTAAACAGATTATAGTTAAATTATGAGATTTTGGATGATTTTTATTTTCTTCCTATGGTTTGTTTGGGGGTTTTTTGGCCACATCGTCTTCAGTGGTCATGCATTTTTCTTTTTTTTTTTTAATAAATTCAAAAAATACAGGAAGATACCAAGAACAGGGTAGCAAACAGCCATTTTCCCACTTGCTTTTACGTTTTCAAGCAGGGAGAAAAATGAGGAACATAAAATAAAGCATAGAGATGAGATGGGAATCGTGTTTGTGTCGCACACGAGTGAACGGGATTGGGTAAAGCAGAGAGGTGGATCGCGTCTTTCTGCAGGCCTTGTGGCTAACAGGCAGTGTTTTTCCTGTTGTGAACAGATCACTATGACCCTGACTACGAGTTCCTTCAGCAAGACCTCTCTAACGCAGACCAGATACCTCAGCAAGTGGCCTGTAACCTTAGCCCGTTGCCGGAGTCCTTGGGAGAGGCTGGGTCTCCATTTCTTGGCCATCCTTTCCAGTTGCCTCCAGCATCTGGCGGCTGTCCCCAGCCAGAGGGAACGTCGGCCCCAGGACAGCAGATGGACACGCCGCCTGCTCTCCCCGAGAAGAAGCGCAGGAGTGCGGCCTCCCAGACCACGGACAGCTCTGGCTGCAGGGTGTCCTACGAGCGGCACCCCTCCCAGTACGACAACATCTCTGAGGATGACCTGCAGAACCCAGCCTCGGTCCCGTCCGTCCCCTTCACGCCCTTTGCTGCTATTCTCCCCTTTCAGCAAGGAGGGTCCTCCGCCTCTGTCGAATTTGTGGGTGATTTCACTGTTCCTGAATCAACGGGTGACCCAGAAAAACCGCCTCCTCTACCAGAGAAGAAAAACAAACACAGTAAGCTTTTGTCGAGCTGTTGTCGGGAAGCACATTCTGTACCCTAAGATGCTGGCGGTTTTATCTAAGCCCGTGAGCGTTAGGCCAGAGTCAAACCAGTGGCCTCATAATTTCATAAAAGACGGGGCCGCGGTATGTGGACTCTTCCAGGAGGCTTGTCTGTCGGTACTGGTGATGGTTTGTAGAGCTTAATGAGCCGAGCCCTCCTTACGGCCTCTCTCAGATCTCAGGCCAGGCCTCCCCAGAGCCCAAGTGTTTAGCCCGAACACCCAGCGACAAAGAGAAATGAGTGTCACAGCCTCAGGACAGCATTACAGCAACTTCCGGGCAGAGCAGGACGGACGTTAGAATGTAACTAGACGTCACCGCGCCCACGGGGGGGTTTTCTGAGGATCCCTGAGAGTGTGCAGGGTTGCTGTTCAGAGAGGTTCCTGGTACCCCTCTGTCTTCTGTTTGCGGACATGAACTGTCACGAAATGACTTAGAACCCCAGGTTGCCTGGTTGGAGCTGCTCAGGACAGTTCTTAGACCACATATTTTTAATCTGTGATGTTATTAGTGTCCAGGGGTGGAGCTGAAATTTTAGATTTTTGTAGTTGGAATGTTTTCCAACTGTCAGTTTGACATCAAATTCCTAAGTAGAGTCCTACTAGAGCCTGCTGGGCTCCCCCACTGCTCCCCATCGCCGATCTCTCTGTGCCCTGCCCCGTCCCCCCCCGACTGGCACACTTCTGCTCCATCTTTCTTTGGCAGACTGGCCATCACCATTTGGATAGGTGTGTGGTCACCTGGGCCACACAGCCCCAGGGCTCCCTGGCCTTAGGTGAAGCGTCCAACAGAGAACTTCCACCAACTAGGAATTGACTCTCCATTCCAAACTTCCAAATGAGAGCATCTGGTCGGCCCCAGCTGGCATGGCGCCCACCCTCAAAGAAGGGAGAGTGGTTAAAAGCAGCAAGGGTGGCCCCGAGGGCAGCTGGGTGGGCCTTGTCCGCCAACTCCTTGCTGGGTGTCACCCAGCCTGTGTCCTAGCCTAGGGTGGTCTCATCCCCCAGCTGGAGGGAGAGCTGGCTCTGGAGGGCTGGTGAGGTCATTCCCATCTGTCATGCACTCGTGAGAAAGCAGGGTGCTACTAGAGGGGACCGCCAACGGCAACGCCGGGCACATTTCCCTCTGCGCCTCTCCCTCCACACTGGCAAGTGTTTAGAGAGCTGTTGGCCTTTCCCCTGCACCCACCTTACCTGGACTTGAGCAGCGTGCCGCTCTGGGCTCACACCCTTTCCTCTCCTTTCCTTTCCTTGGAATTCTCTGAACCCAGAATGCAGAGTAGGATTGCATCCACGCACACTGCAACAGATGAGTGGTGTTGCCTGGCCACGGAGCCGGGGGCCTCACCTTCTCAGCTTTTAGAGCAGGTGTGGGCCATGGCCCTTATGTGGGGCTGTAGAGAGGAGGAGGAAGGGAGGCATCCGCTGTTCCCTTTCCAACAGCCTCAAGTCTCCAGTGGCTAAAAATATTTCCTATTAATTTAGACGTCTATTTTTAGGCTTTATCTGTTCCATCAGTGTCTGTAGCACTTGTGTCTGCAAACCTTGAAAAACTACTGAGAGCCTAAGGTGTGGCATGCTCTGGGCTAAAGCTTCACATACCACCGTATTTAGTCTTCACACTCTGGTCCCCGGCAGTGGTATTAGCACAGTTTATAGAAGAAGAAGCCGGAGTGCAAAGGAACCGAGCCTTGCCAGGATCAGCTGGCAAGTGGGTGGCAGATCTGGGCTTCGGAGCAGGCCTGTGTTTTCCCAGCACACTAGGGAGGAAGGGATCCAGCCCTCCTTTGTGGAGACTGTATGGGTTTCAGTAGGGACCGCTAAGCAGCAGGGAATCTTTTTCTATGCCCTGTGAAAAGACCTCCAAACTTGAGACCTGGTCCTAGTCTCCAGTGTGCTCTTCCGTCCCCAAGAGGACCCTTGGGGAGTTCCAGTCTTTGACCTGGTAGAAAACTTGAAGAGTTGCTTTGCGAGGAAGGAGGGAGATCATCATCGTCCCTTGTATCTGGCTAATGCTGGGCAAAGCTCATACATACACGGTCCTGATAGCATAAGAGTGTCTTTGTCTTTCGGTTTGCGCTGATGTCCTGAGGGTCCTTGGCCCCTCTTGCTGAGGGCAGCCCTATGAGCCCCTTGTGCCCCGCAGGCTTCCTAATCACTGCCCACAGTCCTGGGTGCCTGCTGGAGCACCAGCGTGCCAAGATTCCCAGGGACAGTGGCTGCTCCCTTCTCTGAGCTCCTGTGCTGGGCTTCCGTTGAAACAGACCCAGTTTTCCTTATTTCTCGAAGGTCGCGAACCTCATTACTGTCTCTGTGCTTGGTGAGCAGGTCTCTGTAAGACTTCAGCATCTGGAAGGTCAGTTCTTACCGAAGCCTCCTGTTTCGGTCAGGCAAAGATGCTCGTATTCAGTCTTTTCAGGGAGCACTTGGTAGGCATTTGGGATCTCCTCTAGAGCCTCACGGTGTTGGTGCAGCATGGAAAACAGTGTCGTGGGCTCAAGGGTGGTAGGCTACACTTGCCTTCTGGCTGCAGTGCCCTCGGTGATCCTGCCTTCACCGACCCGCCTTTTATGGCCAAGCTCTGCTCAGTGCTTGCTGGAGACATTCTCATTGATTCTTTCAAATGAAGATGACTTTGAACCCCCTCCTTCAGTGAAGGGCACCAGAAAGACAGCCCTCCTAGAGAAGGCATTTCCTATCTACCTTGACCCCAGTTGAGGGTCTCCAGTTAAGCCCCCAACTTTGAGGCTAAGTGAAAATATAGAATGAAACCCTGCAGAATTGTCCGGGCCACCTTTTCTTGGTATCTAGCAGGTGCTCCTAGCACTTGCCACATGACCCAGGAGGACAGCACCCACCTCTGGATGGTGCCGTCAACCTCTGCCATCCCTGTGCCTGCCATCCATGCACCCAAGTTCCTTTGGTTCCAACCCTGGGACCCTTTTTCTTCCCAGCACCGTTGTCACCAGCTTCCTCCTAGTGCATGTGGATCAGCCCTGAAAGTAAACTGATCAGCCCTCGTTCCTAACTCACGAATCAAGGGGGCATAACAGCGTTTTCCCTGCAAACATGGGCACGTTCGTGTTTACAAGGAATTCCCTAACTCTCAGGAGCTTCCTCCACCTCTGAGAGAATGGGAAGGGCTGTACTGCATTTCAGGCCAGCCTTGACCTAGACTTTGCCGTGGGGAGTGTCAAATGCGAGTTCCAGTCCCACAGAGAGACAGGGATTGGAGAAGGCCTGCTCCCACCCAGCCTCCCAGCTTCATGAGGGTGCCAAAGGGCCGGACACAGTCAGCTGCAAGCTGTCACTTTCCCTGAACCTGTGGAGTCTCCAGAAGGGCCCAGCTCTGGAGTTGGGGCTCCATTCACTAACCCCAGAAGTTGGGAGTAAGGTGCACACTGATGTTCCCATGCAAGGGCTGAGGGCTCCGCGCCTCCCTCAGGAAAGGGTGCCTGTGAGGATGGGTCCCTGAGATGTTGCACCTCCCCGGGCGGGTCTGCGGCTGGGGTCTCTGGCCACGACGGTGCACGGCTCAGGCAGGGAGCCTGCCCCGGGGCGGCCGCGAAGCTCCAGGCAGTGCCACCCTGAGAGAGCAGCGTAGCAGGTGGTGGGGTGGCAAGGGCCGGGCTTTCGGAGCGAGGTTTAGGGAGGAGAGGGTGCACGTGTTTGAATTCAAGCATGTCTTTCCTCGCCGTCTGTCTCTCCCCCGAGGATGTTCTCTAGCCTCTCGGCTGGAACAGGAAAATGGAGCTTAGTGGCTGTTACTTCTTGTTTATCCGGTGGGTGCTTTACAAGACCCACCCAGGGCCATCGCCTGGTTCAGCAAGTCACTGGGTCGGGATAGATGACACGTGTTTCATTCACTCATTCGTTCTACAATATCTGTGGACACCTGCTATGTGTCGGGCACTGATGGTGCCGTGGCAGACATGGTCCCCGTCCCCCAGGAGCTTCGACTCTCCAGTGGCAGGCAGTAAATCCTACTGCATCTGCTTCGAGAATATATCCTGACTCAAATCACTCTCCCCACCTCCACCCACACCGCTATCTGTCCCCTGAACAACCACAGCGGCCCCGAGCTGTTTTCTGTAGACAAAGCCGCGCCAGGCAGGGCCGGAGGGGAACCCTTCGCGGGTTCCGACTGGCATGGCAGTGAGCCGGCCTCCTTGCCCCGTTCCCACAGCCTCTCATGACCTCCCAAACGATCGCCTCGCTCCTTCCAGCCTCCCCTTGCTGGCTGTGCTCTGCTCACCGGACCCTTGGCCGCCGGCCTTAGCCTTTGCCCAGCCGGTAGCCTCAGTGTGAAAGGCCTCATGTAGCTTATCCATATTCTCAGGAAGCTCCCACCACCAGCCCACTTCCCGGGGTGTCGCCAGCATTCACACCTAGTCTATTTTCTGTCTTCTGGGAGGCGGTGAGCCTCACATGGGCAGAGGACTTGCTTGCTGGCCCGTGTGTAGGCCCAGCCCCTGAGCTGGTGCCCAACACATAGGTGCCCAGTAAAATCACATCGGGGGACAATTCCACAGGTGGCTCAAGAGTGTGGGAAGGGCTAAGAGGACGCCATGGAGGGACGAGGAGGGGCTGCTGGGCGGATGGCTCGTGTGGAGCCTCTGGGGAAGCCGAGCCACAGGCAGGGGAGAGCCCGCGCGGCAGGACTGGGGGGAGCCGGGGAACAGCGTGTGCACACGTCCCTGAGTGTTCCAATCAGGGGAGGAAGACCATGCGTCTGGGGTCAGGGGAGTGGGAAGTGGTGCCTAGCTTCCGCTGCACCCACGGGTGCCAGGAAACCCCCAGGGTTTTTCAGCAGAGGGGGATGGGGCCCCCCCATATGCTTTTTAAAAAATAGACTATTTTTTAAAACAGTTAAAGATTATTTTTTAGAGTGGTTTTAGGCTCACGGCAACATTGAGTGGAAAGTACAGGGAGTTCCCGCATGTCCCGGCCTCCCCCACTGTCACCTCCCCACCAGAGTGCTGTGCGTCAGTCATCCAGCCTGTACGGGCGTGTCCCTGTTGGCCGGAGCCACAGCCTACGTAGGGCTCACCCTTGCCATGTGTCCATAGATTTTGGTCTGTGGGCAACGGTGTGGCGTCCGGCCGCGTAGCATCTGCAGGGGGGGCTTCTGTGGGTCTGGCCGGACCAGGGGAGCGGAGAGGGGCCCGCTGGGGGTGAGGGCAGCCGTGTGCCCCGCAGTCACCCCCCAGTAACGCCGGGGTCACCCCCGCCCCGTCTGTCCCACAGTGCTGGCCTACATGCAGCTGCTCGAGGACTACTCGGAGCCGCAGCCGTCCGTGTTCTACCAGACGCCGCAGAACGAGCACATCTACCAGCAGAAGAACAAGCTCCTCATGGAGGTGTACGGCTTCAACCCCACACGGGTGCTTTCACTTCCTCCTGACAAGCTCCCCCATCTCCCCGCCCTGGGGGTGGCGGCGCCTTTCTCTTCCAGAGTAGACCCGAGCAGCTGGGCCTGGCTGGTACTCAGAACGTCTGCTTTCTCTGCTGACAGTCTCTTGTATTTTTCCTCTCTTCCTTGGCTCCAATATAGACCTCCCAGAAAGGGGGGACTCAATCAAGGCACAGGGCCTGGTCTGTGTACGGCCATCTGTGGACTTGATTTACATAATGGCCCAACTACACAGAGTGACTGACACCCCACCCTGGCCAGGGATGGCCCCGTGGAAACAAGCTCTGTTGAAGCACGATGGCCTTACACAGAGCCGTTCTGTGTTCCCGGCGTGGCACCCTACCTCCTCTGAGAACACCCCTGTGTGAGGGTTCCCTGTAGGTGACGAAGCCCAAGTCAGCACAAAAGGCAGGCTGTCCTGCGTGGGACCCGCGGGTGGGCAGATCGGGTGTGCCTGCTGCACACCCCTGAGCCCTGCTCCTGCGGCTCCCAGTTTATCGACCAAGTAGACCGTGGTCAGGTGGTAGAGTCCAAGCATCTCACCCGGCCGTGCTTTCCGGGAAGAGTGCACCTCAGAAGGGGATTCTTGACCTGTTCAGAGCTGCATGCGCTGTTTTGCTCATAGGCTGGCCAGTCTGGTAGTGTTTTCACCGCAGAGGGGCCCGGCCATCTTTCATCCTTTGTGAGAGGACGCAAAGGTGCTACCCTGCCTTTTCTGCGAGGCAGCTGCCGACTGGACAGTCAAGAGCCCGGGTTACTCCTCAAGCCCCTGCCCTGCCCCAGGGGCCCCTGAGCCTTCCTGCATTCGGGGAGCTCAGAGGCTGAGCAGGCAGAGTCCGATGTGGTCGGCCCTGGAAGCCAGGACTAGCTATGTCTCACGACTGGCACTCAGCCTCAGTTCTTCACCCACCCAGCCCACCCCACGGACACCTGAGTATGCCCCAGGATGAATCTAAACGGCTCTGAAAATGTTTCAGAAAGGGATCTTTACCATGGAAATAGAAATGCCTGCCCCAGGGACCCCTGACCTAAAATGTTTGGTGGAACAGCTGAGCTGGATTTCGTTGAGATTTGAAACAGTCTCAGCCCCTCCCACCAGTGTCCATAGGCGCCTGTCGGTCATCCTCGGGCATCTTCCCTCCACCAAGGAGCCCACAGGCTTCACACAGGTCCCTAGGGAGCACTCTTGGAATCAGAGCCTGTGTGGGAGAGCCCACCGAGCACGCCCCGTGCTGGCAGGGCAGTCGTGAGGGGCCCAGGATGGGACAGACACCTGCTGAGCGCCCCCCTATGTCAGCACTGCGGCTTTGGTCTGGTTTCACATGATCGTCCCCACAGCTTCTGTCACCCCCATGTTAAGTCAGCTGAGGCTGAGAAAGCCAGAGAGACTTCACTGGAGCCCACCCACCACTAGAAGTAAAATGGGGGGGACCAAGCCCACCTGTGGCTGAAGCCCGGCGCAGCTCGAGGCGTACCCTGTGCCTGCTGCGTGGCTGCCCTCTCCCAGATGCAGATGCAGATGCAGAAAGACTTCTCTCTATTTTACCAGCAAAAATCGTGGTCATAATTGTGCCTGTTGGCCCCTGTACAGCGCGGCAGGCGGGGCTCTGAGTGCTTTACACGCATACGGTCCTAGCCGGTTGTCCCCATTTTACAGATGAAGAACCTGAGGCACAGAGAGCTTTAAATAATGCCCAAGGCCAAAGAGGTCCCAAGCGGTGAGGCCCAGGTTCAAAGCCAGGCGGCCTGGCTCCAGGGGCGCGCTCTGCGGGAGCACGGACAACTGCAGGGTCTGCTCCCCAGAGGAGGAACTTGAGGCCCTAGTCAGTGCAAGAGCAGGGCTCCAAGCCAGGCCCGTGGGGCTCTGTCCACCTTGCCGCCACTTCCAACGGGTACAACTTGTATGAAAGTTAGCCTTTTAAATCCCTCACATGGAGGTGAAGGAGGGCGCCCTCTCGTCCAGGTAGACTCTGGCAGGCATCTTTGAGTCCTCGGCCGAGCCAAGAAGCCATCCCTCTCCAGCATGTCCAAGCAGAATTAGGTAGCAGCCAGTGGAGCCTTCATGTGAACCTGCCTGACTGTTCTCTGCTTTTCTCCCTCCTTCCCTGTCCTCTCTCTCGTCCCTTCTGTCCAGCAGGCCTCCTATGCTGCTTCTTCCTTCTCCTCTGTCTCCTACTGTGTCCAGCAAACTAAAGTGGCCTTCACCCCCGAGGACAGCAGTGCCACTCAGGGCATCAGTGTGTCCGTCTCTAACTCCTTTCTCAGCCGGCACGGCAACTTGCCTGTGCCCTCGGTGAGTCGCTCCCTGCTGCTCTTTGCTTGGAAACGTGAGTGTGAACTTTCGTTTGTCGCCTGTGCTTCCTGACCTGTGTGCCGCTGCCCAGCCCTGACTCTGTCCTCTTGCAGACCCTGCACTAGACGGGAAGGGGCATGCGTGCTTGGTTTTCTGTGGCCTGAGGACTGTGTGAAGTGTTGGGGGAGGGGGGAGGAATGTTAGCAGCCACGCTCTCGGCATTACCACTCAGACGTAAATTACTGGCAGAAATGTTTTGGCCCTTTTACTCTGGTCTCCCGTTGGGCCGTGGGTCAGCCCTGTAAGTGTCCTGTATTTAAAAGAAGTATTCTGCCGGAAGGAAGCAAGGCCAGGAAGAACGGGCTTTACCAGGGCTTGGCCTCGCCGGTTAACTTCTGCTGTGTAGCAGACCAGTCCAAAACTCAGTAACCGTCGGTCATTGCTCGGGACACAGGGTGGTACGGTGACTGCCCGTATGATTTTGGCCGGCCTCACCAGCATCTCTGGAACCTCCGCTGGGACAGCGGGCCGATGTGGCTGCCTGTGCTCCCCCTGGTCCTCCAGCCCCCGTGAGGCCAGCCCGGGCTTGCTCCTGGGGCAGCTGGCAGGGTGCCCGAGGAACTGATGGGAGCATGCAGGGTATCTTCAGGCCTAGGCTCAGAACTGGCTCACTGTCTGTCACTTCCTGGCATTCTCTCGGTTCAATCACAAGGCCAGTCGGATTCCAGGAGTAGGAGCCGGACTCCACCTCTTGCCGGGGGCTGCTGCCAGATCACCTTGCAGAGGGACATGGCTGCAGGAGGGGAGTGGGTGCAGCCATTTCTGTAAATAGTTTACTTCTGAAACTTAGGGGACACTAACACTTTGGGAGGCACAGTACTGTTCTGTTGTCCTTTGCTGAAGTCTGCATCTGTCCGGGAACCTAAACGGCTACCATCCTTCCTTTAATCTGTTACGATGAGACTGACAGCAGGGATAGAGCTTGGATGGGGCCATGTTTGGGTTCTACTTAAAATCAGTTTTGCCTTTGGGTAGTTTATTTATCCCTCCTGGCCTCTGTTTCTTTACTTCGAGATTACACTTGTCTCTTATTTTGTGATTGTGGGGATTGAGTAAAATCATACAGGAAAGTTGATTATTATAGCTCTTGCTCTCAGCGTTCTGGGTCCTAGTCTCAGCTCCATCCTCATTCTGCACGTGACAGCTTGGACAAATGGCTTCACCTACCTGGACTTCCTTTTCCCTCTCTGACCTGGTGACTGGTTGACCTGGTGACTCTCAGAGACCTAGCCAAGCTCAGGCTGCCAGGGTGGTCTTGTCTGGTTTCCGTCTTTGGGAACCACCCATCCGGGGCCCAGATTAGGACGGCCCTGCCTGCCGTGAGGAATGCACTGTTCCTTTGGGTGCTAGGGCCTAACTTTTTAGAACCCTCGGCAACCCTACGCTTGCTGTAGAAAGGCCAAGCACCCCTCCCTCCCCACTCACAGCCCTGCGCTGGCACACAGACACCCTCTGTTTCCTCAGCAAGCACTTCTGGCAAGCTCCTTTCACAAATCCTGCAAAACTTGGCCTTTACACAATCTAGCTCTTGACTGTTTTTTCCACTCTATGAACAGAAAGTAAGTGTGAGTTATCCTAAGAAAGTGTCTACAATGTCCCTTTTGAACAGTTCGGGGTTGGAGGGCTGTCAGTGAACAGAACTGTTTGCTACAGAGTTGATGGAAGTTTGAGGGCATTTCAGTGAAGTTTGGGGTGAATATGTCATGGTTTTTATCCCTTGGGATGCAGGGGAGTCTCAAGGCACCTCCAGACCATCTCCGCAGCGCAGCCCAAGGGAGTGAGCTGCTGAAGGATCTTTATTTCTTCAAAGGAAAGGCCCCCAGCCTCCGGAGCTGTCAGTAATGTCCTGAATGTTCGGAACATTTGACATCTGATGTGCTGAAACCCCAGAGAAGTGGTTTAGTGCAATGCCAACATATTCTTCGTGTGCTCTCTGCTTGCATTCTGAGATGAGCCCCAGATGGAGGGCTTTGGATTGCTCTCAGAGCAGCCCTTTATTCCTGAATCTCATCATTCTGTCGTTCCTGGGCCTGTGTCATCCTTCCAATGTGGGATTCTGAAGGGGTGCCCCTTAGGAATACAGCAGTTGTCAAGTCTGAAGACACCTCACCCTCTCAGCCACCTGTTACTTCTGCTGGGCAAGATTCTAAACATTAAAAACCTCTTGGGGCACCTGGTGGCTCACTCGGTTAAGTGTCTGACCCTTGATTTCAGTTTAGGTCATGATCTCAGGGTCGTGAGCCCAAGCCTCGAGTCGGGGTCTATGCTGGGCGTGGGGCCTGCTTAAGATTCTCTCTCTCCCTTTGCCCCCCCACTCATGCGCGCAGTCACACATGCGTGCACACGCATTCTCTCTTTCTCTCTCTCTTTCTCTCTCTCAAAAAAGGAAAAACGAAAAGCTCTCGAATTAGAGCAGGAGAGCTGAATTGACTGAGCTTAATTGAAGCATCTTGTTCCGTCTTCCCAGTGTTGCAGGTTGAGTTTAATACAGCAGGCACGGGGACTCTCCTTGCACAGGTCATGCAGCAGGAAGGGTCCTGAGGCAGGGTGTGAGTAAGGCCAGAAGAGTCACGAGCCGTCGGTGGGAACCCCCTGGGCTTTGGGGCCGGGACAAGGCCAGGCAGAGCTTCATGGGGTGGGGGGGTGGCATTTGAGCTGTGGCCTGAAGGACAGTTAGGATTTCAGGGAGATAAGGGGTAAAAGTCAGGGAGAACGAGTCTAAGATGTTCCACACAAAAGGATCTACCTGGAGGATGGGGGCCAGAAAGCCTAATGTGCATTCTGGAAGGTGGCCTCAGGGATCAAGGTTATGGGGGAGCTGGCTGAAGGGCGGTGCCCGTAGTCAGCCTTCCGTGTGTCCTCAGGGTCAGCACACCTTAACTGAAAGACTGCTTCCCCAGCTGCTCCCTCCTGAGCATGACCCTTGGGGGTCAGGCCAGGCGGTGCCCACCCTCCCGCCATCTTCCACCGCATCTGCTCGGCTGTCTCGCCGCACAGAAGTGTTCGCTTGCAGTGCACGGGCTTCCTGTCCTGCCCAGCTCGTGCTGCACCCTAGGAACCTGGAGCGTCTACGCGGACAGGCATCCGGACCTGACGTGTGGTCTCTGGGTTGTTGCGCCCAGTTCAGTGGAGGAAGATATTTAGGGAAATGAGGACTGAGTGAGAGGCAGGAAAGATGTGGAGAACCATGGGCAGCCTCCCCGAGGCCCAGGGAGGCCGAGCCCCCTGTTCCTGGTCTGATCCCACTGGGTCTTGGCAATGTGCCTGCCCCATGGGGGTGCTGGAAGGTGTTTCAGTGATGAGCCTTCCTACAGATGGCTCTCTGACATGATGCTGGGGGGCTGCCTGCCATGTTCGCACTGCAGCCCCGCCATGTTGGCTGCCTGCCTTCCGCCTCCACTCCAGCTCTGGTCCCTCTGGCATCAGCTCTTCCCCTCCTCACTGAATTCCATGTGCTGTCTCCTTTTCCTGGCCCTTCTCTGGCTTGCCTTGGCTCTGGTTCTGAACCCTGGTCTTCTGAATCTAAAAAGAATCTTAAAAGGTGGATGGGATCTACGTTCACCTTACCCTTGACCAAGGTAGTGAAAATCTCTCATGGGGCACCTGTGGCTCAGTCGGTGAAGTGTCTGCCTTCGGCTCAGGTCATGATCTCCAGGTCCTGGGATCGAGCCCTGAGCAGGCTCCCTGCTCTACAGGGAGTCTGTGTCTCACTCTCTCCCCTGCTGCCCCTCCCCACTGCTCATTCTGTCTCCCTCTCTGTCTCCCAAATCTTTTTTTTTTTTTTAATTTAAAAAAAAAGAAAATAAAATCTCTCAGTAACGTTAGGGTTACCAGTGCTCTTCAGGTATTGAAATATTGATGTCAGAGAAATCACCTTCGTCCGCCCCCAGACCGTCTTCTGGTGCGTCCTTTCTTGGCTGACTGCAAGGTGCAGCTTTATACCGTCCCCAGGAGGTCTGTTCGGATGCTAGGAATCTGTGGAGATAGTTCTTCAGCATCTTGGCTTCCAGAATGATTCCGAATAAGTAAAACTGTCCGAAGACTCGGGTTTTGTGAAGTTGAGAAGTATCCATAGTGCCTGTCATTCGTTTAAAAACAGCGCTCCTCAGGGTCCAGAAGTCGAGTCTGTATCATCTTGAGGACTGCAGTTACGGAGGCCGGGGGAGGGGCGGTGGAGCCGCCGGCGGCCGGTTCTGGCAGATGGTGACCCTCTAAGTGTGGAACCCGGGTTTTCGGACCTCAGCACACATGCTGTCACCGGAGGGCCTGCTTCGCACACTCTGTCTCTGCCGTGCCGTCATGGTGCAGCAGCGAGGGCCCACTCGCTGAAACACGTGGCGGCTCCTGAAGTCCCCCGAGTGCATCTGTCCCTCACCTTTACTGCCCTGAGCAGTAACCAGCGGCTGCCACGGAGACCGTGGGCTGAAAGGCTGGTCTAATGAAAGAGTGAAGGAGAGACAGTGGAGCAGGGTAAGGGGAAGAGAATCATCAGGAGAGAGGCAGACAGAGTCTACGGGCTCGGCTTGCTTGCCACAACACAGTGTGTGTCTTCTGCTGGAAAAAATAAGCCCCTGCCTTCCTCGCCTCTGTCCCTTGCTTCTTCCTGAGGTCACCTTATCTCTATGGCTTCCTGCCCTGCTTCGAGCTCACTCACTCTGAGAGCTGAGAGTGGGGGAGTGTCCGAGGACAGCACTTGCAGCCCGGGGTTGGGGAGTATTTCTCCAGGCTCCATCTCCTGGGGGGGCTTTGTTCCATCGGCCTGCCAGAAGTGCCAGGGGTTTCCTTCAGAGCGGCCCGGCACTGTCGGCCCAGGGAGCATGAAGGCCGTGCTGCGTGCAAGGCTCGGGAGCTGGTGGGTGTTTCAGAGACTCTCGTACTCTACCCTGTTCTTGGGGCTTTACCACAGAGCAGAGTCTGCAGCCATAAATGCCAGCATCTCGCTAGACTCTGGGCTTCCTGGGACAGGGAATTAGATCCCGCACACCTAATGGGGCAGGAGCAGCCAAACCCTTCTGCTCCCATCCTTGTTCTTTTTTTTTTTTTTTTTAAGATTGATTTATTTAGAGAGCAGGCGTGCAAACAGGGGGGAGGGGAGAGAGAGAGAGAGAATCTCAAGCAGACCCCCTCCCAGCAGAGAGCCCTAAGCAGGGCTCGATCCCACAACCCTTCGATCATGACCTGAGCCAAAATCAAGAGTTGGATGCTTAACTGACTGAGGCAGCCAGGCGCCCTGCATCCTTGTTATTTCTGTGAATGTTTCCACTATCCACTGAGTTGCCCAAGCAAGGAAATGAGGTATTGTCTTCCCTCCCCGTCACCCCCACCGCCACATACACAGCACCTATACATGTGACATGCACACCCACTCACCAAGCCCTGCTGCACTTCCTAGCATATGCCCTGAGCTGGTCTTCTTCTCCAGCCTTGTCACTGCTCCCTGGCCTGGCCTCTGTGGGCTCCCTACTGGCCTTCCTGCCGCCACGTCCCCTTCTCAGCACTAGTCAGACTCCAGTGTCTCCTCAACACTGCAGAGCCTTCTGCGGCCTCGCCAGCTACCTGTCTCCATGCCTAGGTCCTCCGTACCCCCCAGTTTCTCCTGGCACCGACTCCTTGGCACCCCCACACAGCTTCTATCTTGCTTCCTGATACCCCCGGCCCCTTCCCCACCATGCTGTTCCTTGCTTGCTGTGTGCACCTGAGCACGCCATCCCCAGAGCAGCAGACCCCCATTTCCTCTTCAGCGACGGGAGCCTGGAATTGTCCTGAGGAGTAAAGGCAAGGCACATGTAGAGCACGTAACAGTGTTAGGCGCACAACGGTGTTTAGTAAGAAGGGAGGCATTATAATATTTACTAGCACGCTGGGAAAGTGTTTCTTTGGTAACGCTCCAGTTCTTTTTTCTCAAGGTCCTGAATCCTCTGAGGATAAGGACTGGGTTTATAATGTGCCTGCGGCCTCAGTACATAGCTCGGGGCCGAGCCAGCAAGTGGCAGGTGCTCCGTGACGCCAAACCGACTGGGAGGATCTTAATTCACCCAGAAGCAGTGAGCAGTGACCAAGGAGGCATCTAGCTGTCTTCCTCTGCCCTCCCTCACATCCCCACATTTCATTACGACAACGGGATGCTGACTCATCCACTTCCATGCATCACGCACACTCGCCCCAGACTGTGGCCGAAAACCCAATTTCTTTCTCACTTTCCTTCTCCACTAACCCATAAGGCCCTGGCTGCTGGCTGTCGGGCCCAAGACCAGAGCTTGGGGACCCTTGGCCTTGGAGACTCGCGGAAGCAACCGCTGTGACTCAGCCATTTCTGCCCCTCATGTTGAAGACTTCTTGCTGCTTTTTTGTTGGTGCTCATGGCATTTGGGATGGTCATTGCTCTTGGACCAGCTTCAGACCCAGGAAATAGCTGTAGCCCCTTGTGCAGGCATGCTTCTGTCTCCATCCATCACAGTCCGGCTGATCTGGCACTAAAAGAACCCCCTTGGTCCTTGTGAAGGTCCTGGGGTGTCATGAACCCTAAGGGTGCTGTCTGCACACACAAACTGTCGTCTATACCTTCGCATTTCAGGCTGCTTGTCACTGCTCTGTGATGGAGGGCTTATTCCGCTCTAGAGATGAGGAAACCGCAGTAGAGAAGCTGGACCATTTCATTTATACAGAGTCTCAGTTAGAGCTGAGGTTAAGAATCCAGATCTCCGCTATGAAGAATAGTGTTCGCTTGACATTTATAAACTGCTTGATTGCCAGTAAATGATGGAGACCTGCCAAGGCTGTGTAAAAAGAAAAGCCCATATGTAGGCTGGACACCAAGAAGAGGGTTTTTGTCTTTTGTGTTCTGACACATTACAGAGCGCGGCTACAGGTTCTGAATAGAATTCTAAGACTAAGTGTAAATTAGAGTCCCTGGCATGCTGTTGAAACCCAGACTGAGTAAAAATAGTTCAGTCAAATTTCTAGAACTGAATTCAAATCATTTTTTAATCTGTACTAAATCTTTCTATAAAGAGCCAATGCTCTCAAGGTCAATATTTAGTGAATATACAGAGGATCCTAAAATGTGTTGGAAGTTTTTGCAAGAATATTATTAGCCATGAAACCATTTAGCCAAAATCTGGTGTTTTCAAGGAGGATCTTGTGATTCGGGTTGCAAAAATACGTCACGTGAGAAAAAAATGCAATACATTTCCACTGTCACCCATCCTACTACCTAAAATTCTCCCAAGCAAAACATTTTTGGGTTTTTTTTTTTTTTTACATCCTTTGTTGTAAAATACTAATTAGAATGTTGAAATGGTTTTTAAAAATAGATTCCACCAAGAAGTTTATTCAAAAAGAGGGAAGATATTTTTGGATCCACGGTGATGCTGATATTGCCTCTCTTTGATGAGTACTGTCCCATCACTCCTACAACAGGGCTGACAAAAGTGGCTCCCCTGCCAGGAGCAGAGAGAGGTCTCAGGGGCAGGTCCTGCTTGGCTTTGGAAACCTACCCTTTGACCTTATGTCAAACCTAGTTGTTATAAATTAACACAAAGGCATCAAAGAAGGAAGTTGCTTCTGGGGTGAGGGAGCCGGGAAGAAAGGCTTTGGTAAAGAAGTAGCTGACTGGGACCAGGAAGGGGAGAGGAGACACGGCTAGCCGACTTCCTCTCAGTGTGTCACACGGAGTGATGAGGACTGTTACCAAGGGTCCTTCCTGGTGACTTTCCATCTGTCGAGAGCCAAAGCAGGCGTGCTTCTCTGCAGGAGGCCCAGCCCCCGGGAGACGGCGGAGGTGTTGTGCAGTGGCTGCGAGCTTGACTTCCCTCCAAGACAAATCACTTAGTCCCGCGTTGTGTTGACACTCGCAGTCTCTGGTTTAAGGGAAGTGTAAGCCCAGGACCAGTGCTGAGCTGTGGTTCCCAGTGATTCTCTGTACGGGAAGGAAGCCCAAACCACACTCCGAGCAGCAGCTGCCCTTGGGTGTGTTTTCTCACAAACGATGGAGACGAATGTAAGCCTGAAAACCAGCCGTCCAATAGCTTATCTGTGTTGGTAAGCAGCCTCCAGAAACACTGAAGCCATAAGCCTTGCTTGAGCCAAGAATATGCAGTAATGACCAATCTCTGGCAACTTCTGTGCTTCCCAGACACTTTACGACAGTAAGTCCATTCACTCAAATGTTTGCATCGCCCTGTAATTGGGAGGGTTGAAAGTTCCTCAAAGCTCAGAGCTCCAGTCACTGCAACTGCAGAGCCGGCAGGGTCATTGGCCTGTGGCTCTGGCCCGCGGCTGCTGGCACGCTCTCTGCTCCCTTTGGCACCCCCGTTCTTCCTGACAGTCACAGGAATTAAATGGAACGTCTGTTATAGGGAGGAATCGGAATCTTGCATTTAAAGGTCTCTTTTCCTGCTTTCTTGCCAGCACAGGGCTCACCCCTAGTCAATTTTCATGCCAAGATGATAATGGAGATAAAGTGTCCCTGAAAACTAACGCCTGGCCAGCTTTGGGTGGCTTTGCGTTCCAGCGTGTGCACCGCCACACATCGCCATACAGGGTCACCAGCCATTGTGTTTCCACCCAGAAGACTCACGGTGGCTCATTCACGTGCGTTTTCAAAAGTGAGGTTGCCAGTCCCTGCATCTCTCTCGAGGGCAGTTGTTGGCTCTGCATCCCCGGCTTGTATGTCAAGCCTCAGCTCCCTGCCTGTTGCTTGCTGGTCACCACGAAACACTGAGGCAAGGAGATCGCCCAGCCCGGTAGTAGGTGTACCCACAGAGCTGCAGAATTACATGGTTGGGGCCTGTCACCTGCCCAGAATGTTCGGTGAGCGGGATATCCCCCACACCTCTCTTAGGAGCTTAGTGTAGATGAGATGAGGTGATTGGTGCAAACCCTTAGCACCTATCTGACCAGCAGGCATCGTCCTCACCAGATGGTCCTTGCTGGCACTTTGACTGATGGTGTGATCAAGGCTGATGTTGGGGGCCAGGCAGCCCCTCCTGACTGCTTTCTTTCCCGGGAACTTGCTCTGGTGCTCCTAGATCTTCCGCAGAAATCTGCAGTCTCCAGACAGGCAGCCCCCCTCTTAGTATAAAATCCTTAGCCCAAACAGTCTTACTCTGGCTATAAATAAAAATTCCTGCTACAGAGCGCAGCAGCTCTCTGTCAGAAGCAAAGCCAGGCACCAGCCAGGTCCTAGAATAAACTCCAGGCAGTGATGAGTGATTTCTGCTCCGTGGCCAGCCTGCCTTCCTCCCTGCCGCGATGAAGAAGTGTGGTCTTATGGGCCAGGAAGTACTTATGGGGGAGTCTGCAGAGACCGACCTTGTCAACAGCGGTGTGACGATGAGCCCCAACGTGGCCCTCCCCTCTGTAGTTGCAGGAGGGGCACTGAGGGTGCTTTGTGGTGCTTAGAGAGCGGGGTCTTGCATCTCCCCATCCCCTTGAAGGTATTTTTCAAGCTTGGCTCCTGTCCCAGCAGGACTGCATAGCTGGAATACCAGAGCTGCACATAGGCTGGAGCTGAGGGGGAGGGAAGGGCAGGCCGGCTGGGAGCTTTGTCCTAGAGATGGGAGCCTCCTTGCTTTCTCCTTGGTGGCTGCCCCTCCCCTGCAGCCCACACCCTTGGGGCGTCCATCCTTGGGGCGTCTGGAGCCTCTTCCCGCCTCCCCGTCCCGGTCTCCCACTGCAGTGGGGGAAGCTTGTCGGTTACCCTTCCACGCTCAGAACCGAGACGCAGCTGCGAGTCAGGTGGTGTTCTGGGTGCTTCACTTATAATATTAGAGGCAATTCGTACGTGTTCCTTTGTGCAGTAAATATGTAGTAGACCCCGTGAAACAGCGCAGCTCTGTTGTGTGGGGTGGTTCTGGGACTTCGGAAGGCGAGGGAGGGGAGTGGACGCAGTGCCGCGTGCCAGCACTGCACTCGGGACTGCAGAGCATCATCTCCGTAAACCCCACACAGACCCTCTGGGAGTAGTGGTCCGGGCAAGAACTTTGGATACAGGGACCCTTCCACCTGCCCCTCTCCCATTACCCTGTGACAGCATCAGATTGTCAGGCCATTTGTGGGACATGGTGACATCGTCAGGTTCAGAGCCTGGTGGCCCCTGGTCCCAGAGCTCCTCTGTCCCTCCTCCCACAGCAGAGCTCAGGCCTGAACAGTGCTCGTTGACTCTGAGAAGCTGCGGGCATGCACTGTCACCCCTCAGCCTGGCTGCAGACTTCTCTCTCAATGAGAATTTGGGAGCGTGTAGCCTTGCAGCTCTAGGGTGGTCTCAGAAGCATTGCAAGATCCCTTCATTTGTTTAAAAAAAAAAGAAAGAAAGAAAAGAAAAGATTGTATAGGAAGGGACATGAACTCAGAAATTTTTAGCATTTTGATAGCACGGTCCTTCTGACCATTTTTAAGGCTAGCCCTTCCCTTTCAAAAGCATTTCAGGTAGATTATGGTATTTGAAAGGCTGCAGTGTTTGACTTTCAAGGGACAAAACCAAAAAGATTCATGCAAAAGATTCAAAATGAGTAAATCGGACCCAGGTGTCTGAGCGCACATACTGAATTTAGCCACGAAGTTCCTGCAGGGACAAATGCATGGGTTGGGTTTGGCGGGTTTAGTTCTCTGACAGAGAGTGGGGCCACTTGTACAGCATGTGGGGTTGGCTCTTCTTTGGGGGCACCCGTGTCCCACTGTTCAGACACGGAAGATGGCGCTGGCCGGTCCTCAGGCCCTTCTCAAGGGAGAATGTGCCCGGGTTGGGGAACCTCAGCCAGAGGCATGCGGGGGTTGGTTTGGCCTGATCGGTGGTCCTCATCGGATGTACTGTGAACAGCCCGCCACAGCTCAGCCGAGTTAATCTAATGACTTTTTCTTTTGTCTGTTTTCTTCCCATCTTCCCGTTTTTGTGTCTGTCTTCCGCTGATTCTGTAGTATAAATCTGTGTTTAGGTCCTACTCCCAGGATTTCGTGCCTCACAACCAAGCTTCCGTTCAACCTTTCCTTCCGTCTACCTCCTCTTCCTCTCCACATTTCCCACCCGTCCACCAGTCTCAGAGCTCTGACTTAGCGGTGCCAACCGTAGCCAGTCTGCCTCCCAGCACCGTGGACGGGCCTCTCTCATCTTCTCAGGAGAGCAACTTTCATGGGAACACTGTCTGCCTTCCTTCCGAAACCTCTTTCACTGACTCGCCCCAGACGCCTTCGGTGAGAACTCAGCGCACACCCCCCTCCACGTGGGGCTGCCCGTTTTGAGAAAGTGGTGTGGCTGGTCCTGAGTCTGCCGCCACCACCCGTCACCAACAGCCAGGCCTGTTGCCGGCGCGCGCCCGGTAGCAGCGGCGCTGGATCCGGGTCCCTGGAAGGTCACAGAGTGCAATAGTAGCCTATCTGTTTCCAGAACAGAAATGGGAACCTGCCATACAAAGTTCCCGTCAGGTGGGGAATCTGATTTTCCAGAAACGGATTAGTGACCATTTAGAGACAGTCCTCATAAGCACGAGACAGAAAATGCTCCTGGTTTTCTGTGGGGTTGTGTGTTGTTCGAGAAAGCTACCGACACGCTCGGAAGGCAGATGCAGACAGAAGTCAGAGGTAGTTGCCTCCGTAGTTGTTTGCGGTGCTGATGGAGGGGCTGCCTGTGCCATTACGTTCACTGAGTTCTTCATCGGGGCACGGGGCTGCCACCTTGCAGGGCGCGAGGGACGCGGGCCAGCAGGCGGGGCGGAGTGAGCGCAGGCCGGCGGGAGCGGCGCAGCCGCGTGTGGACCTGTCCGGTGTTGCCTCTCCCTCCGCGGCCCGCCGCTCCCGCCGTGCTGGGAACCCCGCGGGGAGGAGTGTGCCTCCTCCAGGGCCCTTTGAGTGGCCCCCCGTCTCTCGGAGAAGATCCAGCAGGACACTTGCGTCCCCTGTAGCACAGAGGCAAGAGGTGGCAAAAGCGCCACGTTCTCTGGCCTGGGAGAAGCTTCACAAGGAGCAGCGAGGGCTGCGGTTGCCGTCTTTCCCCCTCACGAGAGGAGTGGCCTGGTCAGGGCCAGCCCATTAGGCCGCTGTCTCTGAGCCGTGCCGGCTGGCCAGGGGGCCTGTCACATGTGCATTTCCTCTCATCCTGTCTCCCCCAGAGTGAAAACACCAGTGAGGAGGCTGGTGAGGGTGAATACGTCAGTCTGTACTCCTCTGGCCAGAGCAGCGAGGAGCTGGCTCACTCTCGAGGAGTAAGTAACCTCAGGGCTGCCTCGTGCATGCGGCCCGGCCTGGCAGGGTTGGGCCATGCTTCTGCCTGGCTGAGCCTCCCGGGCACTCGCCGGCTGGGGCCCTGCGGCCTTGCCGAGAGCCAGCATGGCTCCGTGGAGAGAGGACGTGGCTCCTGGAGGAGTCCTCCCTCTGCTCTCAGTGCGTGTGGCATTCCTCAGGCCAGGCCGGAGGAGTCTTCTGGAAATCTGCGGAGGCAGCATGGTGTTGGCCTGGCCACATATCGGCTGCTCTCCAGGATTTCTTTCTATCCCGTCTTCCAGTGTTGAGATCCATCCTCTGTCCCCTACCGAGAGGGCAGGAGTCTGCTCTCCTACACCACCGAGCCTCCTGAGCTTTGGCCCCCTCAGCCTCCCCCAGGCCGCTCCTTCACCCCCACAGGAACAGCTTCTGAGGAAGCGGGGTGGGTGGCAGGGAGCCCCTGCTGTGTTAATGCACCTCTCTCCTGAGAGCCTAGAGAAATACCTGGGGTGGCCACCCTCGCTCGACTTCTGTCCCAGCTCGGTACAGCCGTTCTGCTGAGCGGTCAGCTTTCTGGGTTTTGCTGCAGCAAAACGTGAGCAAGTTCAGAAGCTTCAAAAATAATGAGTCCCTTGAGAGGGCTGGAGTCCTCCCTGGTGATGAGCTCACAGGGCCCAGCCCATTAAAAATGTGGTCACTCCTGGTAAGACAGCCCCCACCAAGGGCATCCCCACGGGATCTTCGATGTTCACACAAGGCCGGCCCCACTTTAGGCATTAGCAAGTCATAGAGCACTGTGCAGTTTTCACTCCAGTGTGATTCGACCCTGCCGTGGAAGCTCTTTCTCCTCTGGTGTTCCCTCCTCCTGTCCCCTCTGGTGACCTGGCCCCCACATCATCCAGTTTGGCCTCCACACAGTGGAGCCTTTCCCTAGCTGGCCTTCCGTGGCTCTCCCCCTCCACCCATGACCACGTTCGGTGCTGACTTTTCCTCAAAGCATGCTCCTCAAGGAGGATCCGTGTATTCATGCCACCCTGCTCTCTGTTGTGGCCTCAGTGACAGACCAGGGATGCCCGACAGCCATGTCGTCACTGAGGGGGGCGGGCCCAGCTTCCCAGGGCCAGGCCGCTGGAGGAGAGGGGGCTGCAGTCACGTGCTCCAACAGCTAGACCCCTGGGAACCATAACTGGCGGGCAGTTGGGCATGGCAGTCCCGAGGGCTTGGTGTGACCAGGAAGTCAGCAGAGGTTTGCTGCATCCTGGCAGGGCACCGTGGTTGGGGACACAAGTTTGGAGACAGACAACCCTGGGTGTGAATGCAGGCTGTGGCCATCTAGCTGTGTGGTCTGGGGCAGGGCCTTTACTCGCTCCCAGCCTGTGTCTGTGTGTGTGAGTGGGTACAGTGACACCAGAGGACAGACAGGGTCTTGGTCAGGGCCAGGGGGAAAGAGGCATGTGAAGCCCTTAGTGCAGCGCCTGGCTGAGCTTGGCCGAGTAGCGGCCACCGTGACAGTCCTTTCTTCTAGGAGGTGCTTGGGATGGCTTCATCTAGGCTGGCAGCTGACACAGGTCCTAAGTAGGGGCACCTGTCACTGTCCACAAAGGCAAGATGCTAGTCCGAAGAGGCCCTTACCCTTCCTGTGTCATTAACTGCATTCATGGTTACCTCGTTCACATGTCAGATTGCTCCGTAGGAACTTGTGCTCAGAGGCCACTTGCAGGCGGGAATGCTGGGAAGCAGATCCGCCCAGCGTGGGGCACCTGTCACAAACCCAGCACTGACTTCTCTTTTCAGGAATCACCAGCTATGAAAGATGGACATCCCAGAGATCTCTCGTCGGCCAGCAGCGCACCCGGGAAGGAGAGCAGAGACGGCGACAGGTAGGGAGTGACCATGTAGAGCGGGTTGTCTGAGAGCTTCAGGCCCAGCCGGGGAGGGCAGCCCCCTGCCCGCCAGCATGCCAGGCCTGCGGGAGCTTGAGGTGTACCTCCTTTCCTTCTGACTCGCAAAATTCTGCGTGCTCAGGGTAGAAAACCTGGCAAGTACAGAAATGTGCAAGTCAACCAGAAAAATCACTAACAATCCCACCCTTAAAGGTTTTCGTTCTGGCAGGCAGTCTGCCTTACTTCCTGATTACGTGCTCACATATTATCTACTCTACAGATGACCTGTGACTGTTTTTAAGATTTTATTTATTTATTTGACAGAGTGCGCGAGTGTGCACACACATGAGTGAGGGGAGCAGCAGACAGAGGGAGAGGGAGAAGCAGGCTCCCCGCTGAGCAGAGAGCCTGACAACATGGGGCGCGATCCCAGGACCCTGGGATCATGACCCAGGCCGAAGGCAGACGCTTCACCGACTAAGCCACCCAGATGCCCCCATGACGGTATTTTAAATCCCAGGCCAACCTTCCTTGGCCTCTTCCAAGTTCAAGCGCACTAAGGGGGTGTCAAAGACCCCCCCAAAACTTTTTATTGTGAGTTACTAGATGTGGTGCGTATATCGTGTTGTTAAACCATTTGAAAGTAAGTTACAGACATAACACTCAGCCCCTGAATACTATAGTGTGCCTCCTAAGATGTTTTAATTTTTTTAAAAGACTGACTTAGAGAGAGTAAGCATGCTGGAGTGGGAGGGAGGTGGGCAAGAGGGAGAGAGAGAGAGAATCTCAAGCAGACTCCTCACCCAGTACAGAGCCCAACACGGAGCTCGATCTCACAACCCTGAGATCATGACCTGAGCTGAAATCAGGAGTCGGACACTTAGGGGCGCCTGGGTGGCTCAGTCAGTTATGCATCTGGATTCCTGGGACCCAGCCCCGTGTCGGGCTCCCTGCTCAGCAGGAAGTCTGTTTCTCCCTCTCTCTGTACCCCTCCCCCTGCTCGTGCTCAATCTCCTGCTCTCTCTCCCCCAAATAAATATTTAAAAAAAAAAAAAAAAGAGCTGGACACTTAACTTCTGAGCCACCCAGGCATCCCCTCCTCCTAAGATATTTTAGAAGCCTACCAGATTGCAATACCATTATCACACCTAAGAAAATTAATAATAAATTCCCTCATATCGTCTGCTATGCAAACCACCTTCCATTTCCCCAGTTCTCCCTAAAATTAACTTGTATAGTTTATTTTTTTGGAAGTAAGACCAGTCAGGAGTCAGTACATTTAGTTTTATGTGCCTTTAATCTTTTGCAGCATTTTTCAGTATTCGCACAAGTCACACCTGAGCCGGTTGAGAAATATGTAGTCCGTTTCCCCACGTGAAGGGCCTGCCGACCCTCTGTGCCGTCTGCAACTTCACGTGGACGTCGCCTTCTTAGCGAGCTGGTCTACAAGTCCAAGCTCTTCCTCCCTCTCTAGGCCAAGATTCAGCTACCTCTGGGGTTCTGGGCACAGAGCCAGGCAGTACCCACTTGTCAGGCCTAAGCGTAAAGGGTTGAAGAGGTGGTAAAAATAAAAGAGCAAGAGACAGGAGAACAGACGGACAGCATTCTGTAGGGGCCTGTCGAAGGCCAGCCTGCTGCGGCCACTCCCAGGTGCTCTCCGTGTGGGGTCTGCCCGGGCTAAGATCTCCCCACGGAGTAAGCAGGGGTGATGGGTTTTCTAGTTCAACATCTGGTAGCAAACAGTGTCTGCGCCAAGCAACAGGAGCTCACGGGTTCTGCCTCCAGCAGCACTGAACCCCAGAGCACCATTTTTGAGAGTTGCAGATGGCCCTTGTTTAAAAAAAAAAAAAAAAAAAAGGAGAAGGATGAGCACAGTGACTGCTTAGAAGCAATTACGAAACTGTCCTCTTTCCACAAAGGCCAGACCGCAGACCCGACGCTGAAGGGACACGTAGCACATGGTTCTCCCCAGGAGTGTGTGATTTTGCTCCGGGCCATCCTTGTCTTACCAAAGGCACAAATTTTTAACGTCTCAGATACTTAGGGTTAAAAACGTGGCCTGTGACCACAAGGCCAGCCTGGGCCTCACAGGACCCATGGTGGAAATCATCAGAATAAAACGGGAATATGGGAGAAAATGCCGGGGGAAGCAGGGTGCCTACAGACCCAGCGTTCGTCTGCTCCTAGGATGCCCCCTCACCGCCCCACATTTCTCCTCTGCTGGCGGTTCTGTCCTCCTCCCCCTTCACCAGCAAACTCCTGCTCAGTGCTGCAGGTCTCAGCTCGTCTGTCCTGCCCCAGGGGCTGCTGCCCTTCACACCGGCCTGGGTCTTCTCAGGCTGCTGCCCCTGCTGCTCGTTTTAATGTCAGTCTCTCCTGCTAGACCCAGCACCCCAAGGACAAGGGCCAGTCAGCCCAGTTCATGCTTCTCAGTCCCAAAGAAAGGCAGCCCTTGGAAAAAACTTGAAGAATGACATTAATAACCATGCAAACTCTCTCCCAGCCTGCTTTCCCTTTTGCTCTTCCTGTCCTTGGGTACCAGCTGTGCCTATGGTGGCCTTGACAAAAGTGACTGATCCTATCACTTATTTAAACAGCTCGAGGAAACCTTCTTGATCTCCTTTTTTTTTTTTGTTTTTTGGTTTTGTTTTTTTTTCTTTTCTTTATTCTCTTCTTTTTTTAAGTCCCAATGCAGGACTTGAACTCATGACCCTGAGATCAAGACCTGAGCTGAGATCATGAGTCAGATGCTTACCAGCTGAGCCACCCAGGCTACCCCAGTCTCCTTCTTAATCCCTTCCATTGACAGAGCGTCCACAGAGAGCAAGAAATGTCCCAGGGTCACACAGCTCATCAGTAGCGGCACTGGAGATGCAGTCCGCGCCCTGGCTTCCGGCCCCCACTCAGGCCCCCTGTGCAGGGGATGGGGAGCTGTGTGGCCTTGACACGGGAGCTGCAGTTCCGGTAGAACCTGTGTGGGGGCAGTCGTGACTCGCAGTCACGCAGAGGGCCGCACCACCTCAGTGCCCTGGTGTCCCGGCCCCTGGGGCCTGCTGGACCCTTGCAACAGAAAGTACTTCTGTCTCTAGGGCCTCAAGGTCACCAGATGGTTCAGAGTTGGCTCAGTCGGAGGAGGAAGTGGATGAGCTGTCCCTCATCGACCACAGCGAGATTATGGCAAGGCTGACCCTCAAGCAGGAGGTGAGCACAGGCCTCGGCTGGGCTGGTCCATAAAGAGGGTGAGGGGGCTTTGAGGAGACTGTAACCTGAGGGGTCTCGAACTGAAGGACCCAAGCCAGGCACCGACACGTGAAGTGGCCACCCCACACTTCGTGGGCTCTGCGCGCGGCCTTTACCCTGGCCCCATGCCTGGGCCACGGGGATTGCAGAAGGACCTGGGCAAACAGACGGTCTCCTGGAGAAAGTGCACTGTCCCCTTCTCTGACACTTCGAGAGTCATCTTGGGCAAGTCATGTAACATCTCTAAGCCCAGAGGACAGGACTCTGGAGGATATGATACCAGTGAAACCCGTGTAGGGTGCTCAGCACAGAGCCTGAGCATGGGGGGCCCTCATTAGCATAAGCTGCCTTCACATCAGCATTGACCGAATAACCCACTGGAGTTTCAATGGGAGGCACAGGCTGATTCAGAAATCTTAGGCCCGCAGCCTCCTCTGTCCTGTGCCTTGTCAGGAGTGCCTTGTGCAATTCTGGAAACACAGAAGAATGTCTCAGTGTGATAGCCCTGACCCAGCCCTGGGGAAGTGACTGTGTTTCTGGGCTCCGGCTTCCTGGCAGCGCACGCACAGACAACCAGGCGTATTCTCCCCTTTGCACGTTGCCGGGCCGGGCTGAGCGGAACAGGCAGGGCAGGGCTGGCAGGGGCAGTGGGGCAGCCGGCTTCTCTACAGAGAGAAGTGATGCTTCGTGATCCTTGCCAGAAATTCCTTCTGAAAAATCGGGTCGTGGGCATAGCTGCCCTCAGCCTTAGCTGGAAATCCAAGATGCTCTCAGGACTCTGGAATCCAGGGGTGAAAACAAGTCCTGGAGAGGCAGGTGCATCTCCAAAAACGAGGGCTGTGAACCCCTGGGGACTCGTAGGGTTGGTTTCCTTCAGAACCGGAGGCAGGGGCTGTGGGGCACGCAGGCAAGCCTGGTGCTGTGCTGCCTGGGCTCCCATTCCTGGCCCTGCTAACCGCCCGCTCTGGCTCCAGGCAGGTTTATGGGCTGAAGCCTCTTTGCCCACATGAAAGTAAGGCTTTTTCCTTAATTGGCAGAGGGCAGCTGGTAGCATAGAGGCAACGTCAGGCACCATCGAACATCTTTGTGACGCTTTACACTCCTCTGAGGGCTCCCTGTGGAAGCATTTATGACGTTCTGACAAGTGACTTCTCCTTCCACCTGGGGAAACGGGTGTAAATTCAGGGCAGCTTGCTGCAGTTTTAGGAACGCGGCCGTAGTTGGAAATAATCCTGCTACCTCTCCGGTCTTCTTGGGAGTGGCTGGCAGCAGTCCTGCGTGCCTCCCCGTGGGGTCCCGCCGTTCCCAGCATGAGAACTTCCGTCCTCACCTCCCTGCCCCCTGGGTTGGTGAAGAGGGAGAGATCTAATGGTGCCATCATCCCTCACCTCTGCTGTGACCCAGTGCAGCTCCCAGGGCCGTCCACCTCCCAGATGAGTTCTGGTCTGTCCTGTCTGCAGAGTGCAGAGGGCCCCTGTGCTGGGTCACACTGCTCCCGGGTGAGGGAGGGCAGGGGGCAGGGGGTCCCGGGGTCTCCGCAGTGCAGCGGCTTGGTCATCTCGTCCCTGCCTAGAACTTCCCGATCTGACTCTCGTGGCTGAATTCTGCTGCGTGTCCTCCTTTGCTTTGTCCTTGCAGGGTGACGATGGGCCAGACGTCCGTGGCGGATCTGGAGATATCCTACTGGTGCACGCTACTGAGACAGACAGGAAAGGTACGGCAGCGCCCTGGGCAGGGGCCTTGGTCTCTTGGGGTGGGCTGGCCCCTCAGCCCTGCCCTCTGCTGTCCCCTCCACCAGCCCTCAGGGGGTCAGAACATGGTCCTGGTGTCGCGCGGTCACTGTGCGGAGAGCCCACCCTGGGGATGGAACCAGCCCTCTCAGGGGGCGCCCTCCATGGGTAAAGAGTAATGAGGACCCCAAAGGCCCCCAGGGGCGGCAGAGGGGGAGCTTCGACTCAGAGCTCAGCACCTCAAGTGACAACGTGTCCAACAAGGTTAACGTTCCAGCAACACGGAGGTAGCTGTTTCTACTTCTCCTGAGGTCTGACGCATTAGGTGATTCCAGACAGCGGCCTCCACGAGGACCCCCCGGCACGTGTTCTGTCCAGAGCTCAGTCTAGAGCAGCGGTGGCACCGTCACAGGACGGGCTTCTGACCCCTCGGCACGTGGCTGCCATGTTCAGCATCCTGATCTGCTGACAGGGCTGGAAAGGCAGGGGGCGTACTGTTGGGTGGATTCTGCTAGCAAAAGAGCACTCCGTCCACATCGTGTTTCGGCGGGGGGTGGGGGGGGCCGTGACCCTGACCTCTGCCAGGACGGAGGAGGGGCACTGCAGGGCCCGCACATGGGCACCCCCCAACCACTCCTTTTCCTTCTACATCTTTGAAAGTTATTAAAAAGGGGATGTGCCAACAGTATTAAAGCCAGTTATGGAGAGAATTAAAATGGCCCAGTCCTGAAACCCTCACCCACCCATTTTATTTTTATAATGACGATGCCCCTGTTTTTATAGCAGATTTCCCGAAATATGTTACACAGAATGACTCTGGGAATTTTTAAATTATGAAAATAGTATAGAAATGGTCACATTGCAGAGAATTTGAAGAATAGAGAAAAAAGAAATGACCCCAACGAACTCACCGTAGCCACTATTTTGCCTTCCGGGGTTTCTTCACCCCTGGTTTCTTTGGACTGGGGCAAAGCCCGGTCGTGGGGACTGAGTTCAGAGCCAGGCACGTCCCATTCCTTCCCTTCCCTTCCCGGCCTCGGCCGACCCGGCTGTTTGAAGCGGTCCCCAGTGGACAGGGAGGTGCGCGGAGCCGACGTGAGGCAGCGTGGCACACAGGCCGTGCTCGGGAGCGGCCCTCGCTCAGCTTCTCTGCGGTTGCACGCCTGCCTCAGCTGGGCAGGAGGAACGGTTTTCATGTTTATCCAAAGGGCTGAAGTGGGAGCTGGCTCCCGTCCTCAGCTTGGAGCGGCAAGCTCTGCTGTCCTGCAGGTGTGGCCAGATGGAGCCCCCGGGGGCAGGGCCGTCCAGAGCCTTCCAGGTGGCCAACGGTGCCCGGGAAGGGAGGCGCTGCCATCAGCTGGGACCTCCACTGGATTTCAGTCATGGAGAGATTTTGAGGGTGCAGGGAAACCAAGTCATTTGTACACGGATGGATGCTGGAGGCAGAGGCCCTGGCCCACGTAGCACGTTCCTTGGGCAGGTGGCTTCCTGTGGACCAGAGACCACGCCAGTGCTACTACACTGAGACGCCCACGGCTCAGGGCAGGCAGACTTGGATCTGTTCTTCCAGAAGCAGGCACTGGCCTGTGCTGGGCCCATCTCCGCCTCCTCGCCTATCCCGTCTTTGAACAGAAGCCCCAGGGGGGCAGTGAGCTGCATGAGTTTAGGGGTCCAGGATGAGGAGCTGGAGCAGGATGCTGTTGGGCCGTGCTGTGTGCTTCCAGCCCGTGAGCCTCCTTCCCGGCACCTGCTCTGCCAGCCAGACCCCCCCCCCACCCCGCCGTGCAGACCCCAGGTGCAGGAGCAGGTGTTGCTTTTGCTTTCATTTGTGCTGGAGGTAACTGGCTAGGGCAGGGCCACGGGAGCCAGGGTTCGGCTGAGCCCGCACTCCTCGGCTGGAGAAGCGGGGATCCTCTCGATTCCTCCACCTGGTGAGCTGGGGGATGAATGAGAGAAGACAGGAGAAGGGGGTCCACGTCCACAGAAGAATAGCCCTATCTTAGGTCTCTCGATATGTGGAAATTCCCAAGATTTTTGTTCCTGGGCCCTGCCATCTCAAGTATTACCTATGACTTAGCTTCCAAATCCTGCCGATGAGTTTGAATTATTTTCTCTGTGCCCACGATTAAGACCCTTTGAATCAGCGAGTCTTAGGACAGCTAAGGAGCTGGCAGGGACGGAGGTATGTGTGGCAGGCGCGTGCCCGTCTGCGTCCCCTGCCAGCGGCGGCATCACTCATCGGTTGTTCTTGCTCTAGATTTGGTGTTGTACTGTGAGGCCTTCCTGACCACCTACAGGACCTTCATCACCCCGGAGGAGCTCATCAAGAAGCTGCAGTACCGATATCCTTTCCCGTGGCCCCCACCCCTGGCCCCACTCCTCTCCCGGCACAGAGCCTTCGGAGCCGGCCAGGAGAGCGGGCCTTTCTTCCTGCTGCCCTGCGCCCTCGCTTTGGGACATCAGGCCAGGCTTTCTCTTCCAGTCTCCTTCCTTGTCTGAGGGCTGAGTGAGATGACACGAGGTACAGCGGGTGTGCTGCCTGATGGCAGTTGTGGTCACCAGGGAGTCCTGAAAAGGAGTTAGAAGGAACAGATACACCCCAAGAGGGAGAATGCATGCAGGCCCCCCTGCAGCTTCTGAGCTGAGCCCCAGACCACTGAGGTGACAGGTCCCAAGTGTGCAGGGCTTATGGGGGCCAAGCCTCACATGAACAGCCTTGGGGGAAGGCACAGCCGCTCCGCCTGGTGGCAGACCCAGCAGTGGACAGAAAGACCATATCCAGAGAGAATCGGCTCCTACCCCTCAACTGTCTCTGCCCCAGCGGCTCACCCTTTCAGGGATGACTCCGTGCAGCAGCGGTCGAGGAAGACCCCGGGCCCTGGGACCCACCGTCATTGACTTTCTCTCACACCTGCTCCTCTGTGGAGGCTAACCTGAGCTGGGGCTCTGAACAGCGCACTCTCCCAGGGAGCCCTGTTCCCTGGCCACCTCCCCGGGTCACAGCCCACGACTGCCATCTGCTGGACGGCTGCTGTTACTCGGGGCGGGAAGTCCCGAGTCCTGCAGGCTGACCCCTTCCTTTCCTGTGTGCCAGGAGGCTTGGCTTCTTGTCTCCTCCGGACCTCTGTCGCTCCTTTCACGGTCCCCGTGCCCCAGCCCTGGAGGACCTGGTCTCTCAAGGGTTAAGTAGACAGTCCCCACTGCAGAGACTTATGTTCCCTGTAGCCTCAGGCGTTCAGTTGCTCGCAGGCCTCACTCGGCAAGTGACAGTAACTCCCTTGAGAACTTCCTAGTGGGCAGGATGACGCGAAGGCTCACTTACTGTCAAACTCCTCGATATGTCATTGTTACGTTGCATACACCGTTATATTACTACCTGTTACAGCTCGGAGAGCTTGCATGACCCAAATGCAGTTTGGTGGGAGAGTGGCCACCCCATACACATGTGCTCCAGAGCTCAGGCTCCCAGCACCTACCCGCGTGGCTGCGTCAGGCATTAATGGGAATGTTGCAGCATCGAGATCCTGGGCACCGCTGCCTTGTAAGGCTTCTGCTGCAGGCTCCGGGGACAGTCCCTGGTCCGAGGCTCCTTCCCGAGCATCCACGGATCCCTGGAGAACGGGAAGACCAGCCAGAGCAGGGGCTGGAGAGTCAATGGTGAACACGAGAAGATGGTGAGAACCACAACCTTGGGGAGGAGCTGGAGGTGGCCGGCTGTGTGTCTGCTGAGGGGAAGGGGCATCTGAAGCTGCAGAGAGATGGCTGGGATGGAACTCAGGGCAAGAGTGCAGGAGGCATCTAGGGTGCCATGCGCCCCCCCCTCCCAGTCCCATTGAGAGGGTGTTTAGGGCCTGTAGGTTTTGACCACCTGTTTCCACCTGAGGCTCAGCAAGGCAGCCTGCAGTGTTTCAGGTCTCACGGGGAGCTGGGGGTGGGAGGTCCGACGGAAAGGCCGTGGAAGCCGTCCTATGGGCCCGGCTCCTGGTGGAGGGGGGGCCTCCCTCCCAGGGCTCCTGCACGTCCTGAGCGCCCTGTAAACGGCAGCTGGGAGAAGGTAACCCTCCCCTCCCCCCATCCCTGCCTGCGTGAGAATGGCTTTCCTTAACCCACACTCCACGTACGAGAAGTTCTCACCCTTTGCGGACACGTTCAAGAAGCGCGTCAGCAAGAACACGTTCTTCGTGCTGGTGCGGGTGGTGGATGAGCTCTGGTGAGTGCTCGTGCCCATGAGGTGGCAGGGAGGCTGGGGCGGGGGAGCCCGGCAGGCCTGGGGCACCCCAGGGTTCCCCACCGGGGCTGCAGTCTTCCTTGCTGAGGTGGGGACGTCCCGTCCCATTCTACCCGTTTATGCCAAGCTGTGTGCCCACGGAACGTACCCTGCAGCTCTGGGTCGGGCTTGCTCCTGCCCACCCGAGCAAGACCCTTGGGGAGAATGACCAGCCACCCAGATCTCCTCGTGGGGGCCATCCCTCGTAGCCACACCGTCAGCGGGCACTGGTGGATCCCCACCTGCTCGCCCCAGCGCCCCCCTGCCCCGACTCAGCACTCACCGTTACATGCACTTAACAAGGGCACGTCCGGCAGCTCCCTCTCCTGGGTCTGGAGAGCCGTGGTGAAGGAAACCACAGGCCCTGCCTTCAAGGCATTTCCCTTCTGCGGGGACGGTGGCCTCAGCCCGGGACGGCACAGCCATGAGAGCGCCGTGCGCGGAAAGCGCTGCGCGGAGGGAGTTCAGGAGGGTCCTGCAGGCGGCTGCTCTGAGGGGCCGGGGCCTCTTAGTGACTCATCACCCAGGCAGGACCAGGGGCTTCCTCTGGGGCAGGATTGGAGTGAGATTGTCTCCGTGGCCCAGGCCCGAACGTGGGCCCTGAAGCTTGTCCAGTGCCAGCTGGCATTTGCTGAGAGCACAGCCATTCTGTATCACCAGCGGGACTGCTCCCCGCGCTTCTGAGGACCTGGGTGGCCATCCGGACACATTTTCTTGCTCTCTTCCCTGAAGAGATTTCCTAGCCCTGCTGGTCGCTGCCACGTGACCCTTGGGTATTCTGAGGTAGATTCTGGGCCTGGTGGCAGCCGTCCTCTTCCTGGGCTATGTCCCAGCCCCTGACGTGTGGCCCTTGGCCCTCTAGCCTCGTGGAGTTGACCGAAGAGATCTTGAAGCTGCTGATGGAGCTGGTCTTCCGCTTGGTGTGCAGTGGGGAGCTCAGCCTGGCCCGTGTGCTCCGGAAGAACATCCTGGACAAGGTAGACCAGAAGAAACTGCTCAGGTGTGCCAACTCCGACCAGCCCCTGGCAGCCCGGGGGGTAGCCGCCAGGTGAGCCGCCAACCGTCCGCCCGTGGCTCTCCGGCCCTAGAGCCTCGCGTCCTGGTTGTGCCCAGGCACTGTGATGAGGGGTCTTGTGGACAGCCCAGTGCATTCCCCAGGGGCTGGGCCTCTTCTCCCGGGGGTCATGATGTGTGATTTAAAAAAAAAAAAAACCCTTTTTAACCAAGAAGTGAGGAGGCAGGGCGGGGGGGCACTTAGGAGGACAGCAGACAGGTGAATGCATTCTGGGCTGTGGTCAGCTCTTGTCTTCCCGGCAATAACGTGGCAGTTGTGAATTCTTGACCCCCCACCCTCCAGGCCGTCCTGAACATTCCTACAGACCTGTAGGGCTCTAGTGTGTTGCAGGTGCCCTAGCCATATGTTCCCACTGGGCCCCAGCAGTGGGGTCAGGCTGAGTTCTCAGCGCAGTTGTCACGGGACCCCCCCAGCAGAGGCACCACGGTCCCCAGCCAGAGTGCGGTCTGGTCATGCCCTGCCACTGGTCGGCTCTGAAGCCGCTGTCCTCCTGCTGTGATGCAAGGCTTGGGGCGGCTGCTCACTCTGACCTCCCAGCTCTGAGGCCAGAGGATGGCACCCAGCCACCTCCCGCTGTCCCTGTCCCCACTGCTCATCTCGTGCCTCTCTTCTAGGCCGGGGACTTTGCATGACTTTCACAGCCATGAAATAGCCGAGCAGCTGACCCTGCTGGATGCTGAGCTCTTCTATAAAATAGAGGTATGGCGTTGCGCAGGGCTGGGGGCAGGAGAAGGCTGTCCCTTGCCCCGGAGGGAGCAGCTGCTGGTCCCTAAGCAGGAGAAACTGCCCATCATCGGGAAGCCAGAAGGCTCCGGCTCCAGCCGCTCCACTTCCTTTGCAGATTCCTGAGGTTTTGCTTTGGGCAAAAGAGCAGAATGAGGAGAAAAGCCCCAACTTGACCCAGTTCACAGAGCACTTCAACAACATGTCATACTGGTAAGAAGGGGCGGCAAGGGGTGGCGGTGCAAAGCCTCGGTTCTCTACAGCAGCAGGTTGGCCAGGTCGCCATGCTGTCTTCACACCAGCAGGAGGTGCCCTTCTCCTCCCAGCTCGCAACGAGGCCCTGGGCGTTACTTGGGAACTGCGGGCAGCAGAGAGCACACTGGCTGAGGAGATGTCCGTGACAGGGGGGAGTCCAGGATCAGTTAGTAATGTCTGCCCTAGGTGGCGGCAGGGGCAGGAGTGTTCACGGTGCCATCCCGCACTGGTCACGGCCCAGCTCCCCACTGCCAGGCGGCCCCAGGGCCGAGCCTCACACGGACACGATCTGAAAGAACAGCAAAGGAGCACGTTCTGTTCAGACTTTAATTAGGCCTGAATTCTTAAAATGAAGCCCAAAGGTATGCTTGCACTAGAACACTAACCGAATGGTTAGCTTTTCAAGGTGTGACTTAAAGGTGCCCCCAGCGTCTCGGCATCAAACATCATGGTCAGAGCGCGGTAGCCACGCAGTCCGCGCTGCGCGACCCACCCTGCTCGCAGCCCATGCTGCCACTGACGGAACATCTGAGATTTGTTAAACCTCCGAGGACTGCTTGTTAGAGGGAACCTGGGTCATGTCCCACTTGGCCGGCTTTTCTCCCCCCACAGGAGGTGCTCCGCTCCTCAGCAGCTCGAGCTCAGCCATCGCAAGCCGCCGTCGAAGGCAGTGGCTTGTAGGGCAGACGGAAACTGCACACAGCCTTGAGCCCGGCCTCCGACCCAGCCCCCTGCCGGGCACACCCCCGAGGGGGTTCCAAGGAGGAGGTGCAGGGGGCCCGCAGAGCCCCGGTCCGCGGGGCATGCTCAGGGCGGGTGCCCTTTATTGGGGCCAAAGACAAGGCAGAGGCGGCACTCTCTCGAGTGGCCGGGCAGTGGCCCCTGTGAAGCCACAGGGTCTCCAGGCCACAGTGAGGTCCTCGTGCAAGCTGGCCTCGTGGCTGCCGCCGAGGTTCTCGAGGTGCCCTCCTAGCTCCCGTGCCCCCTCGTCTCCTGAGCTAGTGCTGAGGCCGTGTGAGGAGCCCTGCCAGCCCCAGCGGGGCTCGGGTCGGCGCTCGTCAGGAAATCGCGTGGCTGCTCCAGCCCCCATCTGCACGCACGCCCAAGGTCCCCGTCACACCGCGTCCCCTCTCGGCCTATCCCTGCGATGCTGTGAGCGCCGCGACAGCAGAGACGGGGGCAAGGCTTGGCGCCTCAAGAGCCCTGGGCACGCGCCGCGGGTGTCCACGTCCCTCTCCACCAGGACACTTAGGGGTCTGAAGGGAGACCAGTCAGCTCAGCCATCTTTCCCTTTGGCTCCCGCAGGGTGCGGTCGATCATCATGTTACAGGAGAAAGCCCAGGACAGGGAGCGGCTGCTGCTGAAGTTCATCAAGATCATGAAGGTGCGCCCCCCCACCCCCGAGCCTGCACCCCCCCCACCCCCCCAGCCTGCA
>NW_024424119.1:55418265-55474700 GCF_017311325.1 Ursus maritimus | reverse complement strand
CCCCCCCCCCCAAGCCTGCCTCACGGCCGCCTCCCCTCCCCCTCTAGCACCTACGGAAGCTGAACAACTTTAACTCCTACCTGGCCATCCTCTCGGCGCTGGACTCGGCTCCCATCCGCAGGCTGGAGTGGCAGAAGCAGACCTCGGAGGTGAGCGGCTGGGAGGCCCCGGGCGAGCCAGCTGTTGCGAAGGTGCTCAGGTTTCTGCTCCACTGCCAGCCACCCCCCTTGGTTTGCTGTGGCTGATCTCCGGTCTTGGGGCCCAAAGAGGCTCCGGGGTTGGTGCTGGGGTTGTCCCCTCACAGGGTCCTGCCGCCTGGGCTGCAAGCTCGTACCAGGGTCCCTGGTGCACTGCTTCCTTCCTTGCGCCCGTGCTCCTGGAGGGGCTGCCGGCAGCATTAGTCCTTAGGGACAGACTGAACAGGCCAGACCTACTGATGCTTTCTTTAGGGTAATTGCCAAAGGGGAGAGGATGGGGTGGTCTGGCCCCTTCGAGGGTCAGGGAGGTCCCCTGAGGAAGGGTCTTTCACACCAAGACCCCAGTAGGAAGAGTTTCCTGGGAAGGAAGGGAATTCCGGTCAGACGGGGAGAGAAGCGTATAGGGACTGGCACCCTCAAGCAGCAGGACAGAGGCCAGCGTGGCCATGTCACTGGAGGGGGCCTGCTCTGCACCATGAGGGCCTTGGGGAGGCCTGGAGCACTAGACCTTTATCCTCGTGTGGGGAGCTTCCTTGAGGAGAGAGGCAAAGCCCGTGGGGTCAGGGTGTCAGCCAGGCCACCCAGGTGTTACCTCAAGGGGTGACATAAAGGGACAGTTGTAAGTCTGTTGTATGGAGAAGTGTGAGACATTCGCACTGGCTGCCACAGAAACACCTAGGAGGTCCTGAGGAGGTGACCCATGAGGGAGAGGCAGGGGGTGGGATGGGCCAGAACCCCACACCGTGTGCAGGAGGGGGCGGCAGCAGCTTGCTGAGGTCACCTGCCAGACCTTGAACGCAGCGAGGAGGAAAGGCAGGCTCGGAGCCGGGGATGGCACCATTCCTGGTGTGCTTGAGAAGCCCCTTTGGGCTACAGTGTGGGTGGCACCCAGCAGGAGGCCCAGCTCCAGGCCCTGTACACGCAGCAGGTGCTCAGAGCCGTGGTTCTGCAGCACAAGCAGGCCTGGTCTCCCTCCCGCAGAGGCAGGGCCCAGGGCTGGGCAGCGGCAGGTGGGGTGGGTCAGGGAGGAGGCTGGCACTGGGGCCCCAGCATGGTCCCAGCCCTCACACCCTGTCCCTCCCACCCAGGGCCTGGCTGAGTACTGTACGCTGATCGACAGCTCGTCCTCCTTCCGCGCCTACCGGGCCGCCCTCTCCGAGGTGGAGCCCCCCTGCATCCCGTACCTGTGAGTAGAGCCCCTGCCCCGGCAGCAACCCCCCCCCCACTCTGCGGGAGACATAGGGTAAGATAGAGAAACCCTCCCTTAGAGGTTTCCAACTCAGATGGTTAGGCTTCTATTTTAACTTCAAGCTGTGTAACAAGGAGCATGTTTTACTTTCAAACAGAAAGGAAGGGTCCAATGAAAACAGTCCCACTCTCCCATCTCCCAGTCCCACTTCTGTTTCCTTCCCTCATCTGCCAGGAGGGGGACTCCTCTCCCCCCACAAGGGTCCTCAGACGTGGCCTTACAGTCAGTCACCCAGGAGCCCTGAGAGCATTTCCCCAAGTGTGAGCCATGACATGGAGGAAATGGGGGGTTGGGGAAAGCAGCCCTAGTCACATAAGCTGAAGGCAGTAGTGGGAAAAGTCAAAGCTAGACAGGTTTCTTTATCGGAGCCCTTACTAGGCTGGTAGATATTAGGAACCTCCATGAGGAGGCAGAAGACTCCCCAGTGGCCCGGCGCAGAGGCTGCCCTCCCAGAAGCTACCATGCTTTCCCCTGGGGATGGCCGGCTGGGCTCCTGGGAGCGTGGCATCTGTGCCCCATCACTTTATGGCTTCACGTCCTCTGTCGTGAGAAGCACCTGTTAACAAAAGAGGCTCCCCATACCTCCCTTCCCTCCCCCCTGGGTTTTGGGTTCTTTTTTCCTGTTCATGTATTAATTTTACAAGGCTCCTCCCATACCTGAGCTGGCTTTCCAGGGACCCCCAGTTTCTAGGTCAGGAGTTCACACGGGAAGAGACCAACACAGGCCAGATGTGCTGTCCGGAGCAGTAACTGGGCTTCTCCGTCCTCCCAGGGGCCTCATCTTGCAGGACCTCACCTTTGTTCACCTGGGAAACCCAGACTATATTGACGGGAAGGTGAATTTTTCCAAACGGTGGCAGCAGTTCAACATTCTGGACAGCATGCGGTGTTTCCAGCAAGCGTGAGTACCGGAGCCCTCGGCGCCCAGCCCACGAGCAGAGCAGGGAGGGGACGAAGGAACACCGGGGTTTCAGGAACGGGGTCTGCACCCAGAGACGGTGGCCACCTTGTTCTCCACACGCCACATTCGGGGAGGCTGGAGGGCGTGAGCCCGAGCAATGGGGGCTCCCTGGGGCAGGCTTCTGCCGCCAGCCCTCCCCCATGGGGAACGTGCATGCGGCCCCGCCACGAGGCCGTCAGGCTCCCGGCCCCACACCAGCCCTGACCAGAGGCCCCCCCCACAGGCACTACGATATCCGAAGAAACGATGACATCATAAACTTCTTCAATGACTTCAGCGACCACCTGGCGGAGGAGGCCCTGTGGGAACTTTCTCTGAAAATCAAACCTAGGAACATAACAAGGAGAAAAACAGACCGGGAGGAGAAGACCTAGAAGCAGGTGCCGTGAGCAAGGAGAACGCTCGAGAGAGGCTCCGAGGGCGGCTCCAAGACCGGGAGGGACTTTGGACGTGGCCCCGGGCAGGCTGCACGTGTCCCGGCCCCAGGGCTCAGCCAGCCCTCTGCTGTGCCGGGCAGGGGCCCCAGCAGCTTCCTGCTTCCCTCCTCCGCGGGAGCGGATGCCAGGCCCACAGCGGAGCCAGCAGGCAGGTCTTGTTTCTGATTTGTGAACCCATGGTTTGGTTTTGGTTTCTGCTTTCACTTCTGTATTCCTCCCCCGCCCCCTCCCGCCTGGGAGCAACACAGGGAGATCAGCAGACTGAGGAACAGTGGGACTCCCTTCACCCCTCCCTGAGTTCTAGGGGCCTGAGTCTGCTGAAGTGACAGGACCCTGGAAGGTGGGGGGGCAGTGCTCCTGGGGACCTGGAAGCACGGGGACTTTCAGGGGGGTGGGCAGAAAGCAGAGAAGACCCGGGGAGGCTCCTCCTACTTTCCCTGCCCTGCTTTTTAAATGCAAGATGGTGTGAGCTTTTGACGAGGCCCAGAAAGGTTCAACCCTTCAGTAGGCCTGGAACAGGCGCTCCATCATGGTACTGGCCCTCAGAACTGTCCTCTTCCCATCCCGTCATCTCCCCGACCACCTGGCGCTTTGGGGAGCTGGGAAGAAGATGGAGCAAGGGAGGACATAGGTTTATCTGAGGTGGGGCCAGGAGCTCCTGGGTGAGTGAAGTTGGAGAGTAGAGGTGCGTTTCTGTCCTGGGGAAGGCCGGCGGCCCCCTCTGTCGCTTGCTGTGTGCCTTAAACTCCATCTCCTGTCCCCCCGCCCCCATGGGCTCCCCTCCTACCTTGCTCCATCCTGAGGAGCCAGGGGGTGCTCCTCGACCTTTCCGCCAGTGTGCAGTGAGCTCTGCGTGGGGAGGGACGGACAGGGGCTGACGTGGCTCTGGAGCTGCTCGTTGAGGCGGAGCAGCCCTGGCTCCCACCCCAGGGCATGCTCGCTCTCTCCATCTCCCTTGTTGGAAACCGCGCTCGCTGGGGAGATGGGCCGTGGAAGGCAGGTTTGCAGGGAGGGCCCTGCACACACAGGGGCTGGGCCGCTGCCCCCATGCCCCTTGGGTCCTGGTTTGCATGACTCAGCGCTCGCTTCTCCCGGGCTTGGGACTTGGTCAGGCAAAGGCCGGGATCAGACTTCTTAAACAACCATGTCACTTTGAGTCTTTCATGGGTTTTGAGCAGCTTTCTCTGCTCTTGTTTTGGGGTCCTGGGCCTAGAGGAGAGAATATCTGTGAAATGCCAGTGGCACCCCCTCGAGCAGCGGTCTGGCCGCCACAGGCCGAACGTGTCACTTTCTTATTTAAAGCGTGTGGTCGCTGTTCTTCAGCAGTGCTGGGCTTTGAGTCCCCTCACTGTGGTCTTGTCCTCTCCCTTCCCCTCTTGCCCCCCCCTGCCTGGCCCAGCTCTGCTGCTGGGTGTGCGCGGGGGCCGCTATGGCCCAAATACTAACCTGAGCCCCCGCCTCACACACCCATCAGCAGATTGGGGGGGGGGCTAACCTTCCCTCCCCTCTCCTCTGGGAGCCCTGCCAGGTGGAGGGAGGCAGTATGGGGGGACGAGGGGCCAGTGGGTCAGGGTGGCCCCTGCGTGAGGACCGCAGAGGCCGTGTTTAACTTATTGGCTGACAGACTTCCCACCCCGAGCCTCCGTAACACACCCTCCTGGCTCTGGGAGTTGCCAGCACCGCAGCCTGGCTGTGACTGGTCTCGGGGACCAGGACCGGGTGTGTTCCCCGCAGGTGGGGGCTGGAGCCAGGGATGGGGCGGGCACACACCAGGTCAGAAGGAACCCAACTTTTCAGAAATGCCTCCCTCTCCCCCATGCCTCCCCCATGTTACATTGTAATATATATATATATATCCCCACTAACCTGGCTAATGGTGGCATCTTCCTGCAGACATTTCAAACCTGTAACTTTTATATGAAAGGAAAATAAACACCAATGAAAGCTGCGTCCAAGTGACAGTCTGTACTGCCCACCAGCATGGTGGTAAAAACTGAAATTTCTAGGATGGAGTTCAGGGGGCACAGAGGTACCTGGAGCTACTTTACTTTTCAAAGCCCCTAAAGCATGGTCTTTGAAGTCACACCTTCTGTGAGATTCCGTCCCCCTCCCACCCCCAAGGCAGCACTCACAGACTCGGAAACATACCCATGGGTTCCAGCCTTCGCTCTGACGTGGGCTGCATGTCCTCCATTCACGACGAGCCGTGGACTTAACCCCAGCCTGTGTATCATCCCCCTTCACTGTTCTGCGCAGCTCCCAGCGTCCGACAGAGAGGGTGGTCAGCTGCCGAGCCCTCTACTAGAGGCCAGTACCAAGAACCAGCCTGGTCCGGCCCTCCCCTCCCTGCAGGTGCAGACATCTGGACTGAGCCTGCCAACCAGAACTCTGGGGTGTGGCCACTACCGCTCACCCTGGTTGAACACCTGGGTTCCACGGCCACCCCCAGAGGGGACTAGGAATGTGCACGCTTAACCCAGCAACTCAGGAGGCTCAGATGACCTCAGATCCATGTCTGGCCATGGGTGGTACAGGGCCAGTTTCCTGGGGGTGCAGTGGCCCCGCACGGTTCCCTCCAGCAGTGTGGGCAGCCCCTGCACATTCATTTAAGCCATCGCTCATTCATCAGTTTGTTTTGTTCACTAGGGGTGCACGATTTAGGAACCCGGTCAGGCAGGGTTTGGGTCATTCTAGTTCTGCATTTGCTGGGGACCCACTGGAGGAACTTCACCCTAGGCTAATAAGGGCTCTGGTCCTGGTTCTGCAGCTGATATGCCAAGTGACCTCAGGTAAGTAGCCCCCTCTCTGTTTCCCAGTTTTTCCAGCTGGGGTTGGGCGTGACTGACGGCTTCTACCTCACAGGTCTGCGAAGGTTCGGTGAGTTAAGACCTGAAACGGGGTCTGTCAAGATTATTTACATGCACATACACAGAGATACTGGGTCCCAAGACTCTGCAGACCATTTTACTTCATTCACTCCTCTTAACTAAAAATCCCCCCCCCCCAGTGAACTGTTGTAGCCACGCTACATGCTACAGAGAGGTACTTGGCATTAAAGAAATTAAGTCTGGTTTGAAATGCACTCACAGACATCAAGTCCAGAGAGGCTCACCCACAGTGTGTGCCAAACAAGCAGCTTTAGTCTTACACGCACGCCCCTGAGAACAAAGGGGAAATACCTCTCAGCTCGTCTCGAGTAGAATACAGTCCTGACATCAAACCCAGACAGCAGTCTAAGAAAAATTACAGGCAAGTATTTGTGGGAAAACTTCTAAAATAATCTTAGCAACCCCAAACGAGCAGCGTCTAAAAATCAGTACTCCCTGACCATGCTGGGCTTCCCCACAAATGCAAGGATGGAGTGTCAGTAAGCTGCTGAATGTTCTAGACCTCTCATGCTGGACAGCTTACTCAGGTGCCCCCAGCTGGTGCACATCTCCTTCCTGGGCACCGGGGAGACTCTGCTTCCCAGCCCCCTGCAGGGAGGTCCAGGAGGGGCCAGACACATGGCACTTGGGCCTGGGAACTCGACACGTGTGCCACGCTCAAGCTCACGCTTTCCCCACCATAACACCCCTAGATTCCAGATGTTGAGATGGCAGAGTTCCAAGTAGAAACCAGACAGGGACCACCCCCACTGTCCCACACCAGACGTTACAGGAGTAGAAAACGAGCCCGTGCTAACTAACCTACTGAGATTTCAGGGCTTATACATTTTCACAACATGGCCTAGCTGCTCCCGAATGCACCATATTAAAGGAAGAACAGCATGTAATCACCTCAGCAGTCAGATAAAGGAAGAACAGCATGTAATCACCTCAGCAGTCAGAAAGCCTTTGTTAGAAATACAACACCCATTACCTTTCGTTTAAAATTCTTAGAAATCAGGGGCGCCTGGGTGGCACAGCGGTTAAGCATCTGCCTTCGGCTCAGGGCGTGATCCTGGCATTACGGGATCGAGCCCCACATCAGGCTCCTCTGCTATGAGCCTGCTTCTTCCTCTCCCACTCCCCCTGCTTGTGTTCCCTCTCTCGCTGGCTGTCTCTATCTCTGTCGAATAAATAAAATCTTTAAAAAAAAAATAAAATAAAATAAAATAAAATAAAATTCTTAGAAATCAAAAACTTCCTTAATCTGGTAAAAGTCACCTTCCAAAATCCTATGCAAACGTTATACTTCATGTTAAAATACTCAGAGCATCTCCTTTAAAATCAGAACAAGGACCCTCCTATCACTGTCATCGTCGTACTGGAGATTCTAGCCAGTGTGGCGGGAAAAGAAGCAAAGCGAGATCACTAAGAAAGTCCGCCAGGCCACCTGGCGTAGAGCATGCGGCTCTTCAGCTCAGGGTCGTGACTTCAGGCCCCAGGTTGGGCACAGAGCCTACTTTTTTAAAAAAGTGAAATTTAGGGGCTGGCTCAGTCGGTTAAGCATTCAGCTCTTGATTTCGGCTCAGGTCATGATCTCAGGGTCGTGAGACTGAGCACTTTTTCGGGCTCTGCACTGGGCATGGAGCCTGCTTGGAATTCTCTCCCCCTCGGCCCTTTCCCCCAACTTGTGCACTCTCGCTCTCTAAAAAATAATAATAAAGAAGGAATCGTCGGAGGTAGTTAGCTATACAGTCGAAAAAAATTGACTGTGTTCCGATATACAGTCAACAATTAAAAACCAATTCATGAAGGCTCCCATTTATGCTGGCATCACAAGTCTTAAGTGAAACCCTTATCCTCCAAAAAAGAGGATATAGCAATTGTAAATACTTCTGTACCAACATAGGAACACCTTTATACATAGCAAATAGTAATAGACCTAAAGGGGGGGAAAGGACAGCAAGAGAATAATAAAGGATTTAAGTACGCCACTCACATCAACGGACAGCTCATCCAAACAGAAAATCACGAAGGAACCATCGGCCTTAAAGGACACATCAGACCAGATGGACTTAACAGAACATTCCATCCAAAAGCAGCAGAATACACATTCTCGAGCACACATGGAACGTTCTCCATGGCACATGTGCTCCACAAAACAAGTCTGAATTTAAGAAGACTGAAGTCCTATCGAGCATCTTTTCTAACCAGAATGATATGAAACTAGAAATCAGTTACAAAAAGTGGAAATGCGTTATGTGGAGAGTAAACAACATACCACTGAACAACCAGAGGGCCGAAGAAGAAATCAGAAAATACCCCGAACAAATGAAAACGGAAATCCGACATGCCCGACGTAGAGGGTGCAATGAAAGCAGTTCTTAGGGGGAAGGTCTAGGAAAAAACTAAAACAACCTGACTCATAACCTCAAGGACCTAGGAAAAGAACAGATGAAGCCCAAAGTTAGGAGGAGGAAGGAAATAAAGATCAGAAACAGACTAAAAAGTCAATAGAAAAGATCAGTGAAACTAAGAGCTAGTTCTTTAAAATGATAAACAAAATTGAGAAACCTTTAGCCAGACTCCCCAAGAGAGTACTCAATCAGAAATGAAAATGATGTTACAACCAAAAAGGGGACGGGAAGGGAGCCTGGCTGGCTCAGTCAGTAGAGCGTGGAACTCCTGATCTCAGGGTCATGAGCTCAAGCCCCACATTGGGCTTAGAGCTTACTTAAAAAGAAAAAAATTGGGCGCCTGGGTAGCGCAGTCGTTAGGCGTCTGCCTTCGGCTCAGGGCGTGATCCCGGCGTTCTGGGATCGAGCCCCGCATCAAGCTCCTCTGCTGGGAGCCTGCTTCTTCCTCTCCCACTCCCCCTGCTTGTGTTCCCTCTCTCGCTGGCTGTCTCTCTGTCACATAAATAAATAAAATCTTTAAAAAAATAATAAAAAGAAAAAAATTGATGTTACAACAGATAACAGAAATACAAAGGATCGTAAAGACACTACTATGAACAATTATATGCCAACGATTTGACAACCTAGGTCAATAAATTACTAGAAGCACACAGCCTACCAAGGCAGAATTGTGAAAATATAAAAGAACGGAACAGACCAACTACTAGCAAGGAGAGGAAGTCAGCTCATCGAAACTCTCCCAACAAACAAAAGTCCAGAACCACGTGGCTTCACGGGGGAATTCTACCAAACATTCAAAGAACGAACAGCTGTCTTCCTCAAACGCTTCCAAAAATAGAAGCAGAAGGAACACATCACACTCAGTTTACGAGGCCAGCATTACCCTGACACCAAAACCAGACAAGGATGCCACGAGAAGAGAAAATCACGGCCAGGGCGCCTGGGTGGCTCAGTCGGTTAAGTGTCTGCTTTCAGCTCAGGTCACGATCCCAGGGTCCTGGGATCGAGTCCCATATCGGGCTCCCTGCTCAGTGGGGAGCCTGCTGCTCCCCCTGCTTGTGTGTGCTTTCTCTCTCAATAAATAAATAAAATCTTAAGAAAAAAGAAAATCCCAGGCCATTGGCCCTGATTCACACAGATGCAAACATCCTCAATAAATGATAGCAAACCAAATTCCATAACACGTTAAAAGGATCAAGGACCGCGACCCAAGTGGGATGGGATTCCAGGGACGGTTCAACACACACAAAAAAAATCAACATGATACACCCACTACATTAACAAAATGAAGGGAAAAAATCATAGGATCAGCCCAATAGATGCAGAAAAAGTGACAGAAGTCAACGTCCATTTATGATACAGACTCAACAAAGTGGGTACAGAGGGAACGCACCTCAATATAAGAAAGGCCACCGTACGTGACAAGTCCACACCTAGCATCACACTCACTGGTGAAAAGCTGAAAGCCTTTCCTCCAAGATCAGGACCAAGTCGAGGATGCCCACTCTCACCGCTTTTATTCAACACAGTACCGGGAGTCCTCGCCGCAGCAATTAGGCAACAAAAAGAAACAAGGCATCCGCATTGAAAAGGAAGACATGAAATAGTCATTATTTGCAGATGACACGATATCATATACAGAAAACCCTAAAAGTGCTGCCAAAAAAACTTGAAACTAATGCATGAACTCAGTGAAGTTGCAGGATACAAAATCAATGCACAAAATCCGCTGCATTCCTAGCCACTCGTAACAAACTATGAGAAAAAGACATTAAGAAAATAATGCATTTACAATTACAATTGCATCAAAAAGAAAATGCCTAGGAATAAATTTAACCAAGAAGGTGAAAGACCTGTACTCTGAAAATGAGAAGATATTAATAAAAGAAATTGAAGACACAAATAAATGGAAAGCTACCCCATGCTTGTGGGTGGGAAGAACACTGTTAAAATGTCCATACTACCCAAAGCAATGCACAGATTCAGTGCAATCTCTCTCAAAATCCTAATGGCATCTTCCACAGAAATGAAGTGATTCTAAAATTTGTATGGAACCACAAAAGACCCTGAATAGCCAAAGCAATCTTGAGAAAGAACAAAGCATCACACTCCCTGATTTCATACTATATCTCAAAGAGATTGTAATTAACACACACACACATACACACACACATCAATGACACAGAGAGCCCAGAAATAAACCCATGCATATATGGTCGATTAATTTACAGCAGAGGAGCCAAGAACAGACAGTGGAGAAAATAGTCTCTTTAATTGTGTTGGGAAAACTGAACAGCCACGTGCAAAAGAATGAAACTGGACGTGGGCTCCTGGGTGGCTCAGTCTGTTAAACATCCGACCCTTGATCTCCACTCAGTTCTTGTTCTCGGGGTCATGAGTTCAAGCCCCACGCTGGGCTCCACACTAGACATGGAGGCTTCTTTAAAAAAAAAAAAAAAACTGTACAACTTTCTTACACCATACACAAAAATTAACTCAAAATGGATTAAAGACTTGAATTTAAGACCTAAAACCATAAAGCTTCTAGAGGAAAACACAGGCAGAAAGCTCCCTGACATGAGTCTTGGCAATGAATTTTTGGATTTAACACCAAAAGCAAAAGCAACAAAAGTAAAAATAAGCAAGTAGGACTACATCGAACTAGAAAGCTTCTGCACAGCCAAAGAAACCATCAACAAAACGAAAAGGCAACATACTGAATATGAGAAGATACTTGCAAATCACACCCGATACGGGGCCAATATCCAAACTGCATAAAGCATTTCTGCAACTTCATAGCAAAAGCCACTCTGAGAGGGCGCCTGGGTGGCTCAGACTCAGCTGCCTTCGGCTCAGGTCATGATCTCAGGATCCTGGGATTGAGCCCCGTGTCAGGCTCCCTGCTCAACCAGGAGTCTGCTTCTCCCTCTCCCTCGGCCCCCTCCCTGCCGCTTGTGCTCTCTGTCTCTGCCCAGTAATTTTTTTTAAATCTTCAAAAAAACAAAAAACAAAACCGGTTGAAAAATGGCTGGAGGATCTGAACAGACATTTGTCTAGAAACTTACAAATGGCCAACAGGCGCATGAAAAGATGCCCGACAGCACTCAGCAGGGAAATGCAAATCGAGACCGCCGTGAGCTGTCACTTCACACCTGGTAGGACGCTGGTACGACAAAAAATAACGAGTGTTGGCGAGGATGTGGAGGACAAGGAACCCTTGTGCACGGCTGGGAATGTAAACCGGTGTAACCACCGTGAAAAACAGTACGGAAGCTCCCAAAACTATTAAAAATAGAGCTACCCTAGGATCCAGCGATTCCACTTGCAGATATTTATCCAGAGATAACAAAAGCACTAATTCAAACAGATACATGCATCCCCATGGTCACTGCGTGTTCTGGCAGCTGCCAGAGGCAGGGAACGGAGGGCAGGCAAAGTGGGTGAAGAGGGTCAAAAGGTACAAACCTCTGGGTATGAGTCATGGGGAGGGGACGTACAGCACGGCGACCGTAATCAACACTGTACTGCATATTGGAAAGTGGCTCACAGAGTAGATCTTTAAAGTCATCATGGCAAGAAAAAACTTCTGTGACCTCATATAGTGACAGATGTTAACTAGACTTAACCCTGGTGATCGTGTCACAGGACACACGAATACCACGTCCCTACCTGTATGCCTGAAATACAGCCGCAGTACATAAACTAAAAAGGAGATTTTATTTAAAAAGACTAATAAGTTGAGAGATAGACATCTTTTGTGGGTAGGAAGATTAACTTTCTTAAAGATGTCATTTATTCCCCAGTTAACGTATACATTCAAAAGTATTCCACAGAAATTCCAAAACGGTGTCATATGGTCCTTAACAAGTTTATTCTAAAAATGTGCAAGAATTTCTCATTCTGGTAGTGGCAGACGCCGTAATTCAGACCAGCCCTCCTGCTAGAAAAGCTGTACAAAATATTGTTAATCACTGCCTGAATTCATCAGAAAGCCAGCAAATGAATGAATTACCGAGCCTGGCTGCAGGAGGAGACAGAAACCCAGAGAGCTAAGCCTGACATTTGGGGCCACATAGTAAAGGCACACACGATTCCAGAAGAGGCAGCTGAGAAGCCCTGCAGCACTTCTGATAACAGAGAATTTCAAATAAGAGAGTCCAGAACTCACCATGCCTGAACTGAGAACCCCAGGAAGCACCGTGCAGGTGTAAGGGAGGCTACAAGTATATTGGCCCTGAAAGTAGACTGCTGGCGTCCCAGGCACCTGCCAGAAGCAAATAAAAACAGCCCCACCAGGAGGTGAACATCAACCTAGGCCTCAAATTAGCTCTTTAGTTTCTCATGTACAATAAAAAATAACCAGGGACGCAAGGAGACAAGCAGCATGAACAGAAAAAGACCCACAGTGGGGCACCTGGGTGGCCCAGTGGGTTGAGCGTCCGACTCTTGGGTTTCAGCTCAGGTCACGATCTCAGGGTCTTGAGACTGAGCCCCACGTCAGGCTCCATGCTCCAAGCAGAGTCTGCTTGAGATTCTTTCCCCCTCCTCCTCCCTCCCCTTCTGCTCCTCCTCCCACTCACGCACACGCTCTCCCTCTCTATAAAATAAATATAATTAAATAAAATCTTAAAAAAAAAAAAAAAGACCCACAGGGGCTGGATTTTGAAAGCACAGGGCCTACTCTGTTCTAGGAGTAAGGCGAGATTAAGAATTTGGGGGAATAGTAGGAAATATAAACAGAGGACAAGTGGAAATTCCAGAACCAAAATATACAGTAACCGATAAGAACTCAGTGAACATGCCCAACAGCAGAATTAGTGACCCGGAGACAGAGGAGTGGCAGGGAGAATGAAGCACCAGGAGAGGGAAGGACGGACACCACAGGTGGGAAGAGACCCAGGCATGTCCAAAGTGTACCTGTTCCAGAAGCCAGTATTGCACTGGATGTTAACTAACGAAAATTTAAATTTAAAAAAAATTTTTTTAAGAAAAATTTTTAAAAATAAAATAAAAAATAAAAATCCGAAGTGTAACTGGAGCCCCAGAAGAAGAGGAAGAAGGTTAGAGCAAAGACAGTGCACAGAGCAACATTCTGATTCGTAACAGCCCCAAATAGAAACAATCTGAATGTCCCCCAACTCGTAAAAGGATGAACAGACGTATCTCCATACAACAGAGCGCCACTTAACAGGAAATGACCCGCCATCATGCTAGGACATGAAGGAGCCTCAAAAACATGGGCGCAAAAGACTGCGTGCTCCCTGCTTCCAATTCTAAGAAGCGCACAGAAAAACGCACCTAGGGGCGCCAGGGTGGCTCAGTCGTTAAGCGTCTGCCTTCAGCTCGGGTCATGATCCCAGGGTCCTGGGATCGAGCCCCGCGTCGGGCTCCCTGTTCAGAGGGAAGCCTGCTTCTCCCTCTCCCACTCCCCCTGCTGGTGTTCCCTCTCTCACCGTGTCTCTCTCTGTCCAATAAATAAAAGCTGAAAAAAAGAAAAAGAAAAACGCACCTAAAGACTGAGAGCCGAGGGGTGGGTGCTGGGAGCGCAGCAGACTGCACGTGAGGCATCATTGGGGTGATGGAAGTTTTTGATGATGGTAACTTTACTCGATATAACTGAATTGTGCACTCAAAATGAGTGCATTTTAGGATCTGTAAATTATAGCTCAATAAAGCTATTTTTAAAAAACAAAACTCCAAAACGTATCATACCAGTTATCCATTTGCTGCGTCTCATGGCCAGGTCTACGCTTCCCTTGCTTTTCCCCAGCGCAGTGTTTTGTCAGAGGGGAGCCCCGGAGGAACGCGGCAGGAGGGAGGGGCTGTGGTTGCGCGCTCGGTTCGCTCCTGCTCTGGCCACAGGGCTGCTAGACGCACGTGTGCAGACATCGGTGGCATCCTGCCCAGCCGGGCACCCACACTCTGCAGTCTCTCAGCAAGCTTGCAGCCTGGCCCTGGCCTGGGGCCCCGCTCCCTGCAGCCCCCCAGACACGGGCAGTGCACCCCTCGAGGTGTGCCACCCGGCCGGCAAGCAGGTTCCCGACTCCACACGCACGCTCAGCTACCAGCCTTGGCCCATCGGTACCTCCACGGGATCAGTCCTGCTCACCCAGCCCTGACCCAGCTCCGGTCTGGGCTGTGCGCACAGTGAGTTTCTTCACAACCACCCCTCCCCAGGGACTTCTGAATCCCAGCCTTGGGAGTTGGGCCCGCCTACATCTGCCTTCCTTGGCTATTCACCTTCGGCCCTAGTGTAACTTGTATCATTCTCTACCTTCCTAGTTGTCTCCTGTCGTAGTTCATAATCCTTTATATTAATCCTCCTCTGTTCAAATTACTCCATTGTTTATGTCTCCTGATTGGTCCTTGAGTTAAAAAAAAAAAAAACAAGCCCTAGATTCAAGAAGCCTTATCCCAAGCAGGATAATTAAGAAGAAATATGTATCTAAGCACAGCACGGTTAAATTTCTGAAAACCAAAGACAAAAAGAACATCTTTAAGCAGACAGAGAAGAAAAGGGCACCTTAGCTTCAAAGCTACAACAGAAGCAAGGGACAGAGGTCGACGGAAGGAGATCTGCAAGTCCTGAAAGAAAACAACAAACCAAAATTCTACCTCCACTCAAAAGAGCTTTCAAGAATGAAGGTAAAAGTCAAGATACTGTCAGCCTAAAGCAGAATTCATCCTCAGACGTACATTAAGAAAAAACAAATTGTTTTCAGGCAGAAGGAAAATAATCCCAAATGGAAGGTCCAATGTGCAAGAAGGAATAAACAAAAAACAGCCAATATGTGGATAAACGTAAATAAGCATCAACTGTATAAAGCAAGAATGTCTCATCTTAGAGTTTTAAAATACAGAGAATCAACATACCTAACAATGGTGTGGGCTCAGGAAGGAGAGGCATGGAGGTGTGCTTGAATTAGTTCTTGAATTATCTAGGAAGAAGATACAAGTACTGAGAACATTTGGCTTTGAAAAGGGAATGCAGGTTGCAATCTCTAGGGAACCACTAACATGCAAAAGGATGTCTAATCGCCAAGCTAACAGGAAGAAATGGAATATCAACAGCTGATCTTGAAGGAGCACAAAAGGCGAGAGAACAAAACATAGCACAGGTGGAACCAGGAGAAAGCAAATGGTAGGACTGTGGGATTCAGACCCGAACACGTTTTAAGTAGGCTCCACACCCAGCGATGGAGCCCGACACGGGACTTGAACTCACGACCCTGAGATTAAGATCTGAGCCGAGTCAGATGCTTAACCGACTGAGTCACCCAAACCCCCCCCAGACGCATTTTTTTAAGAATTACTTACTTGAGAAGAGAGACAGCATGTACGTGCAAGTGGGGGGAGGGGGGAGGGCAGAGGGAGAGATCTTCATGCAGACTCCCCGCTCAGCATCCGACTAAGAGCTAGACTGACCGAGCCACCCAGACACGCCAAACCCATTTCCTAGTTGCTCCCGGGCGACGCAGTCGGTTACGTGTCCGACTCTTGGTTTCAGCTCAGGTCACGCTCTCACAGTCATGGGATTGAGCCCCGAGTTGGGCTCCGTGCTCAGTGCGGAGTCTGCTTCAGATTCATTTTCCCTCCCTCTCAGTGTGCGTGCGCACACTCTCTAAAATAAATAAACACAACCTTTAAATAAATAAACAAACTACATAAATAGGGGTGCCTGGCTGGCTTAGTCGGTAGAGCGCATGACTCTTGATCTTGGGGCTGTGAGTTCAAGCCCCACGTTGGGTGTAGAGAGGACTTGAAAAAATATTAAAAAAAAAAAAAAAACCTAAATGGACCAAATTCTCCAGTTGAAAGGCCATCAGACTATTTTTTTTTTAACATACATGCCGCTAACAGGATGTATTTATCTAAAACGTCATGATACAGAAAGGTTGAAAATAAAAATTGGAAAAAGATACACTCCACAAATACAGCCCCCCCCAAAAGTTAGCATAGCTGTTATTAACAGCAGAAGAAGTAGGCGTTAAAGCAAATGGTATTACCAGGGTTACAAATATACACTTGACAACATATGAAGTACATTCAACCAAAAGACTTACTTTCTAAATCTATATGCACCTAATTACAGAGTCTCAAAATATCTAAGGCAAAAGCCAACTTCTGTTGCAACAGACAAATCTCTGATCCTGGCGGGAGGTTTTAACACACTTCTCTCAGGGACATGGAAGAAAGGACAGTGATCTTACAGACCACTTCCCAAAAAAAGAAGAAAATGAGAAGCATTTCCGAACTCTTATGACGAGGCCAACAAAACTCTGATACCAAAACCATCACAAGAATGAAACGACAGACCATTTCACTCATGAACACAGATGCAAAACTCCTACACAAACCACTAACTGAATCCAGTGATACGTAGAAAGGATAATACATCGGGGCGTCTGGGTGGCTCAGTCAGTTAAGCGTCTGCTCAGGTCAGGATCCCAGAGTCCTGGGATCGAGCCCCGCGTCGGGCTCCCCGCTCAGCAGGGAGCCTGCTTCCCCCTCTCCCTCTGCTCCCCTGCTCCTGCTCTCTATCTCAAATAAATAAAATCATAAAAGAAAATACATCATATTAAGATGGATTTATTCTAGGAGTGAGAAGTTACATTAACATTTGGAAATCAATACTAATTCACAACAATAGCAAAATAAATCATAATTTTCTCAGAGGGGGCGCCTGGGTGGCTCAGTCGTTAAGCGTCTGCCTTCGGCTCAGGGCATGATCCCAGCGTTATGGGATCGAGCCCCACATCAGGCTCCTCCGCTATGAGCCTGCTTCTTCCTCTCCCACTCCCCCTGCTTGTGTTCCCTCTCTCGCTGGCTGTCTCTCTGTCCAATAAGTAAATAAAACCTTTTTTAAAAAATAATAATTTTCTCAGAGGATACTTGAAAGTAATTTAGTAAAATGTAATATCCACGCACGATTTTTTTTTTAACTCTTAGCAAACTAGTAATGGAAGGGTACTTCCTTAATCTGAAAAAGCTTATCATTATTTGTAAACGACAGACTGTTGAAAGTCTGCCTTTTGAGACTAGGAGAAAGGTAAGGCTGCCATTGTTGGCACCTCTCCCCAGGGTTGTTCTGGGGTCCAGGCCAGTGCGGGAAGGCAGGCGCGCGCGCACACGCACACACACAAAGGGGTGAGGGTTGGGAAGGAAGACTCGTTACACATAGATAATACTGTATAAATAGAAAATTCAACAGAACCTACAGATAAATTATCAGAATAACTGAACTTAGATCGCTGGATACGAAGTCAACAACCACGAATCAATTGTATTTCTGTCTACCGGCAAGGAACAAAGGAAAAATATTAAAATGACATTTATAGTACCATCAAATCAAATACCCAGAGATACGAACAAATTGTAGTTAGTATCTAACTAACAAATTTGTAGTGCCCAGAAGACTACAAAATCAGAGGGAAATGTTTTAAAGACCTAAACAAATAAGGAAATGTGCTATGTTTGTTGGAAAAGTTAGCACTGTAAAGACATCAACTGTTCCCAAATTAATCTGTAGATTTAAAGCAATCTAGTCAAAATCCAATCTTTATTCGGTGAAAATTGACAAGTTAATGCCGAAGTTCATTGTAAATACAAATGATTTTAAACGGCCGAGACCCTCAAAGAAGGCGGGAGGCCTTGACCTTCCCGTCAGGCCCGGTAACAGAGTGTAACGGGGAACAAGGCAGACAAAGGGACCTCCGCAGTCTGCTGCAGGCAGGTGACAGACCCAGGGGTGAAAACACACCACCAGTAAAGCTTCTGGATCTAGAAGACAGCGGAAGAGACTATCTTCATGACCTCGGGAGGGGAATTTTTCTAAAGCCACAAAAGGCGTTATCCGTAAAGGAGAAGATACATTTGTACGTATTACAACTGAGACCTTGTTCTCACCAGGTGACCCCCCAGAGCGGGAACAGGGGACGACAGGCCTCTCCTCTCCTCGACGAGAAGACAGTCCACGCACAAGAGGGCACAAGTCTGGTACAGGCACCTCCCAGGGAGATGCGGGAACGGCCGCTGAGCACCGTCATCGGAGACGCAGGTTCAAGTCACACTGTCCCCACTACGGTTTCACTCCGGCAGCGGTCTCACCAGGAGCAGCGCTCCCACTTACAGACGGACAGACGCCGGGTTGGGGGGGGGCGCCCCGGCACTGCTGGGGGGACGCAGAATGACACAGCCCCCTGGGGGTGCAGGCTGGCAGTGTCTCCATGCACTTCCTCACGGACCCCCACGGTCCTCGGGAAAGCCTTTCTTCACCACGTTCAGGGCAGACACCTCGATGCCCCACGCGAGCGACGCCCCCCGGCCCGTCCCTCCGCGGTCACTCGACGGTTCAGTCGTGCCCAGCGCCCTCCCTCCTCCTGGTGCTTCGGCACAGCCGGTAACTACCCGGTCGGATAAACGCCCCCCACGCCGACCGGCCGCTTAGGGAAAACAGACCGTTGTCCTTCACTGCTGCGAACCCCAAAACTGGAACTGCTGGGTGCAAAGCCACGCACACACCTCTACCGTCAACGCCGCGCAAACCTCGCCCCGCCCCTCCTCCGAGGCAGCCACGGTCAGCAGACGAGCATGTGTCCTTCTAGACTGTTCTTTGCACATACACGCAGGCGAATACGTGGTATGTGCATCATTCAGAGAGGCCAGCTGCCCGCTTGCCACAAATACGTGGCAGCGCCCGCACCAGCAATAAATGTGAGGCGGGTCCCTCGCTGACCCCGGACGCACTCCATCAAGTTTTCCCCAGTCCGACAACAGAAGCCACCTGTGGTCCAGATCAGTCCGCCCCGGACGTACGGTCTCTCCGAGGGGTCTTCCCGATGTAAGCACCTGCGCTCCCTCCCGCCCAGCACCCCGAGTGACCGACCTCTTCCTCCACCTCCCTGTGGCCAGTGGAGGGCTATTTTACACTTAGCTCTTTAACCCATCTGGAGTTTATTTTAGCATACAATTATAAGTAGAATTATTTTTTCCAACCAGATGACCAACTCTGCATATTACGAGCCTTCCTTGACTCTCCCAATTTAAAAAAATGCCATTTTGATCAGATATGAACACAGATATACACACACTCAGAATGTTTTCTGGACTTTTCTATTATTTTTCACTGACCTATCTCCGTGGCAAAGCCATGCTGTCCCGATTTTTTTTTTAAGATTTTATTTATTTATTTGAGAAAGAGAGCACAAGTGCAGGAGTAGTGGGGGTGGTGCAGAGGGAGAGGGAGAAGCAGGCTCCCCACTGAGCAGGGAGCCTGACTCAGGACTCGATCCTAGGACCCTGGGATCTTGACCTGAGCTGAAGGCAGAGGATTAGCCAGCTGAGCCACCCAGGCGCCCCCTGCTGTCCTGATTACCATAGCTCTACGGTAAGTTTTAGCGTCCGGTGCAGAAAGTTCCCCCTCGTTAAACTTAAAAGATATATATTATTAGCAATTGCTACACATTTTCCTTACATATTAATTTTAAAAACATTTTGCCATAGTTTTAAAAGCATGGTTTCTTTGGGGGAAGTTAATTAAATCTCTATTTAAGTAGGCTAAATATCGGGGCGCCTGAGTGGCTCAGTCCTTAAGCGTCTGCCTTCGGTTCAGGGCATGATCCCGGCGTTCTGGGATCGAGCCCCACATCAGGCTCCTCCGCTGGGATCCCGCTTCTTCCTCTCCCACTCCCCCTGCTTGTGTTCCCTCTCTCGCTGGCTGTCTCTCTCTCTCTGTTAAATGAATGAATGAATAAATGGCTAAATATCTTTACATTTTCCTACCCAGATATTTTGTCCAATTTTTTGTTTTCGTCTTTCAGTATTTTTAAAAAATCATTCTTCATTTGAATCTGAATCTTTCTTGTTAAATCTATTCCTAGATCTTGCTGGTTTTACACTATGATGCACAGAATTTTTAATTTTTTTTCCACTTCTAACTGATTATTGCTGTTGACTGTTTGCAGATTTTATACCCAACCACTGACTCGTAGATATTCCAACTAGAGCGTCACTGTCTCCTAGTTTTTATACTACAAATTTCACTTTGCTGTTTTTTCCAGGAGCTGGAGCCCCACGAGGGGCACCCACAGCTTGATCCTGGTTACAACGGCTTTTAATGGTTTTAGTAATTTTCCACTTAATGTGCCATTTGCTGCCGGTGCCTGTCCGGCCTCAGCGTCGCTGGGAGATCATCAGAGAGGCAGACTCTCCGGTCCTGCAGAGAGAACCAGAACTGCACGTTAACAAGATCTGCCAGGTATTTCCTGCATCAAGTTCAAGGCACGCTCGTCTAGACGGTTTCTTCCTATCCTGATTTTACTTAAGAGTTTAGTAAGAAAAGCTGTTGGATTCTGCCAAATACTTCTTGGCATCTATTGATCCCTAAAAAGGGGATTGCTCCTTGCTGGCCATCACGCATTCTGGTGTCTGAGATCCTGATTCTGGGCCAGCCCTGTGCCCCCCAGCAGGAGGCCACCTCTCAAGCCCCCAGAATCGTCGCTCACCACTTACTTCCCCATCCAGGTCTCTTGGGGTCTCCAGAGCATCTCCAGGCTGAGACGGTCGGTCTCCTGCTGCAGGCGGCAGAGCTGAGCACACAGTAGGTGCTCAGAAATCACTTGATTTCACCTGATCGGTCATTCTTGTATGGCTTAGCAGGGGCGGGGGGGGGGGGCTTCCTTCTCTCCATGCAGATGGGTTTTATCTTGAGTCACAGACCTGTTTGAGAATCTGGACACCTTCCCAGGAAAATGCCCATTAACGGCTTTCCCTCCCTGCTGGTTGGGAAGCTCCTGGCCGTCCTTAAGCCCATGGTAAGACCCTGCTCTCCCAAAACCTTTGGCTGGGGGAGACCCTACAGAAATCCCCACCATCCGTACCCAGCTGATCCATTCTGAGTGCTCACCACAAGCCAGGTGCTGTGCTGAACCCCACAGGTCTCCACTGAGTCCGCCCACAACTCCAGGTTCAGGCTGTCCCCCCCCTTTTTATGGATGAGAAAATCCCGATTTCCTCAAGAAACCAGAAGCTCTCTGAAGGCAAGGACTGTTCTTGCAGCTAGGACCTGGACAGGCGAGAAGGTCACTGGCTGGGAAGCTGCAGGGGGTCTCCACGCCCTGTTCCCTAAGTCCCCTTCCTCTGCAGACGGTTCTGAGTCTTGGCAACGTGGAGAGCCATTCTCAGGACCACAGCTGACCGGACTGGCGTACCAGGCACAATTCAGGGACACCCGCGTACAGCTCTGCAGGCCGTCCAGCAGCCTCTAGGGTGACCTGAGTGCTCCCTGGTCAGGGTGGCCCTCGCCACACAGGGACCCAGTTGATCCTCCATTGGTGGGCAGTAAAGTTAGGGACAGAAGAAGCGAGCAGAAAATGCGCACGGAGTGGGAGTGGGGCAGAGCCGAAAGACCGCAGACAGAGGGAGTAAGCAGGAGGCAGGGAGATGGGGAGAACGGAGTTTCTGGTAAAGCAGTGCCAAGAGAAATGGGTCACATCTCAGAGGGGTCACACGACATGAGCAACAAACAGATCCCTGCCTTCATGCGAACAGCGTCTCAGAGACGGGGACAGCCACGGGAGCCCCCAGAGCCCAGCTGGGGACAGACGCTGCCGCTCGCCCTGCAAGGGAGCCAGAAATAGCAACATGAAGCTCTGCCCAGGGGTTGCTTTCTGTTTATTGAGCAGACACAGTGGCCTTGGTTTCTGGACATGGAGTCAGCACGAGCGCGCTTGTCTCCTGGGACGGGGCAGGGGCTCAGAACCATCAGCCAAGAGCTCCCGAGGACAGAGGACGCCGCTCAGCTCCTGCACAGGGAAGCTTTGCCCTACAGTCACCAGGCTGGGCAGCGGGTGGGAGGAGGCCCGACCCTGCAGTGTCCTTCCGGCTCTACAGCACAAGGAGCTCTGAGGACAAGGAGGGATCTGGTCCCTTTGATGGCCTCCCGGGTGTAAGGTGAAGGCAAGGGCCCTGGCGGCCCAGCCAGCACAGCCCCAGAAAGACCTCCGGAGGAAGCACAGAGGCCTGGGGGCTCTGGTGGCCCGGGCCCTGGAGCCAGTTCAGGTGAGGATGCTGCCTGAGGCCACCGGAGGGGCTGCGGCCCCGCTGCAGGGGTGCCAAGGGCTGCAAATGCCACCTTCTGCTGGCCCTGGGTCCCCTCTGTAGGCACTAGATGGCCACCGGCAGGGCTCCGAGTCCACAGGAAGAGTCTGTCCGGGCTGGGTGTCCCTGTGCGTCCCGGCAACCCCGAAGGGGCCGGCGGCGCTCAGGGAAGGTAGAGCGCCACGACCACGTAGACGACCCAGCTGGTGGCCACAAAGACCCCGAAGAGCAGGCTGAAGAGCACGAGCGAGCGGGCCTTGCGGGACGCGTCCTCCGCCTGGGCCAGGTCCCCCCTGCTCAGGGCCGCGCGGGTCTGCAACGACACGGAGGCAGGGCGTGGACACCCCTCGCCCCCCACGTGCGGCCCGGAGTGCCGGCACCTGAGAAGCCGGGATCTGCCCCGGCCTGGCACGGAGCCACGCCCTCGCAACGACCCTGAGACTGGGGGCGCCGTGGCCCGCGCTCTGCAGATGAGGAAACAAAGGCTCCGCGAAGTGACCCACCCAGGGCCACACAGCTAGGGGTGGGGCCAGACCTCACAGGCAGCGGCCTCCAGACTCCCGCCTCCGAGCAGTCCCGAGAGCTGCCGTCTCCCCACCATCGAGCTTGATGGCGGGGAGCCTGACCCGTGCGCGGACGTCAGGGCCCTGCCTCCTCTCTTTCCTGGAACGTCCTCGCGGGGGCATCACTGGGTCCCCAGAGACCAACCCCATGCCTGGTAATGGTCAGAAATATCAGGAGGAAGGAAGGAAGCTATACAGGTGATGGATGGACGGACGGACGGATGGTGGTGGATAGACAGGGACAGATAGAAGGATGAGTAATAGATAACAGAGGGGTGAGTGGGAGAGTGGACGGACAGATGACGAGATGGACAGAGGGGGATGGGGAGAAGCAATGTGTGGACAGATGGATGACAGCCTCTACCCCATTAAACACAAGCCCCCACTGAGGCGGGCAGTTCCGTGGGCCTTATCAATCATTCACACCTTCACTGTAAATTGTTGTAGCTGAATTTTCTAGAGCGGATCTCCGGTCGTAGGGGGCAGAGGCAGGAGCGGGGTAGGTGGCCATCCAAGAGGGACAAGGACGTCCGGACAACTGAGCACTGATCCCCCAGTTCCTGCCACCCTCCTGAGAGCCAGTAGCTGGGCCAGGGGCTGTGTGCCCCCCCCACCCAGACCCCGCCAGCAGCGGGCGGGGAGCACGTTCCCGGGACTGTGCCACCCCCACCTACCTCGTGCGAGTAGACAATAGCGATGAGCCCCGTGAGCAGACAGCAGAACAGGGTCACCAGCACTGACTCCATCATGTAATCCTTGGGCAGGGGCCTGTGCTCCACCGCGGCAGGGGCCGGCACGCCGGCCACGGGACTGTTGTACTGCGGGGACAGAGGCCACGACACCGCGGTGAGGACACGGTCATCCAGGGCCGCCGCCCACCCCATACCGGAGGGGTCAGGTCAGGGCCCCCCCCGCCTTCTGGCTCCGCACCCCCCACCTGTCACCAGCCCCCAGGAGCCCTCTCGCTTCTGCCTTCTGCTCAGTGTGGGGAGGCCGTCTCCATCTCTCCCTGCCCTGGACTGGGGTCCCGCCACAGGGTCCTCTAAGCTCTCCCCCACAGGCACCCCAGGGTCTCTCAGTTTTTCTCAAAATCTAATCAAGTCACCTCCCACCAAAGGCCCTGGGGCCCTCACTAGGCACCTCCTACCTGTCCTCCTCACTAAGCTGAGCCAACCCCCGTCATCCCCAGAGCACATGGGGCCTGGCCACCCCCCAGGCCTGTGCCCAGAGAGCCCCCTCCTCCTCCTCTCCGCCTGAAAGCTCCTCTTCACCCCTCAGAACTCAGCTCAAATGCCCCCACCTCTGGGAAGCCTTCCAGGCTCACCAGGCTGCAGAATCCTTTCCCTTCCTTCCTCTGGGTACTGAAGGCCCTCTGCAGGGGTCAGTGATGGTGACTTTTTGTCATCTACGTGTGCCAAGCTCTCCCCTGGAGAGGGAGGCGGTGGTGAGTGGGGGGGCGGCAAGGGGGGCTTCATGGGAAGTAAGTGCATGTGGCGTGGGGGGGGTCCCTGGGTGAGGGGGAGGCAGGGGGAGGCGGGGGGGGGGCTGCGTGGGAAGTGGGTGTGGTGTGGGGGGTCCCAGGGTGGGGGGGAGGCGGGGGCTGGGCCCACTCACCACAGGGAAGGGTGCGAAGAGCGGAGGCGCTGTGGGAGCGGGGTAGAGGGGCGTGGCCGGTGGCGGCGGGTACAGGGCCTGGGGTGAGGGCCCGGGCTGGAAGAGGACCGGCCCCTGCGGGAAGGGCGGGTACAGCAGGTGCACGGCCTTGGGGTCCGGCGGCGCATAGGGCGGGGGCTCGCCCACGAAGCCGATGTTGGGCACCCCGCCGGCTGCCACCTTGGGCCCCAGCCGGGCCTCGCCCGCAGCCTCGGCCTGGGCAGGGGACGCAGCCATGGCCTCAGCCTGGGCCTGGGCGTTGGCTGGGGGGTCCTCTGGGGCCGGGGAGCTGTCCCCATCCGTGGCCACTTCCTCGCTGGGCCCTCCGTCCTCATCCAGGAGCTGCGGGCGGCGCGGGAGCTGCGGGAGCACAGGGCTCAGGGGGTCCTCAGAGGCTCCGGGGCCGCTGCCCCCCTTTGAATCCGCTCCTGGAAAGAAACACCAGGTGCTATGAGCCCCAAGCGCCCCTGAGCCAGGTGGGACTCACCCTCTCCCTGCCGCAAGTCCCGGCACCTCCAGGGAGAACGTTCCAAGGACGCTGCCAGTCCCCACCCTGCCCGGACCGCACTCAGGCCTCTCACAGCTGGGAGCTGGAAGAATCGGCCCAAAGCATAAGTGTGGGACAAGAAAACAGAGGCGCAGAGGGGAAGCGTCTTGCTGGCAGTCACGCAGCCAGCGCGCCACCAGGCTGGGCAGCCATCCTGCGCCCCTGCCCTGCTGCTGGTAGACTGGACCCGGGAAGGCTCCGTCCAGGGCAGCCCCTGAGAACTGGTCTGAGATGAGCCGAGCCAAACGGATTCCTGGCTTGAAAGGTAGGGGAGATGGGGTGCCCCCGAGTTGCCAGACCCTGGTGGATGGACTGACCTCAAAGAGCCAGGAGGTCACTAAGGGCCAAATGCCAGCTGAGGCACAGAGGGAGCAGAAGCCTGAATGGCGGTGGGGAAGGGGCAGAGAGCAGAGCCGCAGGTGGGGAAAAGTCCACCCGCGGTGGGGGGAGCGGTGAGAGCCCAGAGGCCCTTAGCTGCCCAGCTGCCCTCCAGCCCTGACCCTGGCCTTCAGCATCCAGGCCATCAGCTCCTGTGGAAACCCATAAAGGGAAAGCTCCCTAACATGGAAGAGGGAGGCCAGGTGGGAGAACTGTTCCCCCAACGTCAACTACAGGAGGAGCTGCCAGTTAGTTAGAGACCCCGGCAGAGGCAGCCGCCACAGGAGGGAGTCATGACTACAGACCCAACAGGGAAGGCCGGACGCTGCTTCTCCTACGAGAAATCCACTACCCCAGCAACTCAGCTGGTGAGAAACCGCCCTCGCCCCGAACTCCTGCTTTTCTCCAGTGGACTTCGGTTCAGGACAGCCCTTCCCAACGTCCTCTTCCTTCTCCATAGAGTCATGCTCCTCTCCTTTCTTTGTTGGACTTGCCTGTGGTTTTGTCGTAGCTTGCATGTCCCACATTGTAATTCTCTGCTATTCTGGAGTAAACCTGTTTGTGCTGGCAGAGTAACGGACTTTCTTTTTTGGGGTGTCACTCCAGAGGTACCCAAGCAGGTTCTCCACGTCCTGAAGGTACCCTGAACCTCCTGAGGGCACCCTGACCATCTGAGTACCTCTAAGTATCAGGAAGGGCTTGCAAGAGAGACCTGGGTTGGCACGCAAGGCCCCAGAGCAGGGTGGCCGGTCCAGGGCCTGGCTTTGGAGGTTTGCTCCCGAATGTTCTTACAGGTTACAAGAGGCGGAGAGCAGTACTCCTACTGATGGGAGAAAATATTTGCAAATCATGTATCTGATAACAGGTTAATATCCAAAATATGCAAAGAATTCATACAACTTAATAGCAAAAACCCATACGATCCAAGTAAAAACTAGGCAGAAGATCTGAATAGACATTTCTCCAAGGAAGACATCCAGACGGCCAACAGACACATGGACAGATGCTCGACAGCGCTCATCAGGGAAATGCAAATCAAGACTGCAGTCAGCTGTCATCTCACACCGGTAGGGTGGCTGGCATCAAAAACGAGAAGCAACAAGTGTTGGTGAGGATGTGGAGGAAAAGGAAGCCTAGCACCCAGCTGGTGGGAATGCAAACTGGTGCAGCCACTAGGGGAACCAGGAGAGCCTCCTGAAAGAATTAAAAACAGAACTACCAAGGGGCGCCTGGGTGGCACAGTCAGTTAAGCATCTGACTCTTGGTTTCGGCTCAGGTCATGATCTCAGGGTCGGGAGATCAAGCCCCACACTGGGCTCCTCATTCAGCGTGCAGTCGGCTTAAGACTGTCTCTCTCTCGGGGCGCCTGGGTGGCACAGCAGTTAAGCGTCTGCCTTCGGCTCAGGGCGGGATCCCGGCGTTGTGGGATCGAGCCCCACATCAGGCTCCTCCGCTATGAGCCTGCTTCTTCCTCTCCCACTCCCCCTGCTTGTGTTCCCTCTCTCGCTGGCTGTTTCTATCTCTGTTGAATAAATAAATAAATAAAATCTTAAAAAAAAAAAAAAAAACTGTCTCTCTCCCTCTGCCCCGCCCCGTGCACTCTCTCTCTCAAATACATAAGTCTTTATAAAAACAGAACTACCATAGGATACGGCATGCCACTTCTGGGTATTTACCCAAAGAAAATGAAAACACTAACTCAAAAAGATACGTGCACCCCCACATTCACTGCAGCATGATTACAACAGCTAAGACGTGGGAACGACCTAAGTCCGCCAACAGATGCCCCGATGAACACACCCCCACGACGGAACACTACGCAACCACAAAAAGGACGAAATCTTGCCCTGTTGGACAGCACGGACGGACCTTGAGGGCAACACGCTAAGTGAAAGACGTAGTTCGAGAAAGACAAACATCAAATGATCTCCCTTACATGTGGAATCTAAAAGAAAAGACGAGAGCCCATGATTACGGGGAACAGACTGGGGGTGGTCGCTGGTTGCCTGAAGGAGAAGACGGGGTGGGGGGAGGGGCAAAGGGAGAAAGAGAGTCAAAAAGTATAAATTTCCAGTTAGGAAATATAGTCCTGGGATGTAATGTTCAACACGGTGACTAGAGTTAATACCGTGCTGTATATTTGAAATAGCCAGGAGAGCAGATCCTGAAAGTTCTCCTAAGAAAAACTTTCATACTAGGTATGGTGATGGGCGTTCACCAGACGTACCAGGGTCATCGTTATGCAACGTATGGAAATACTGAGTGGCTCCACCATGCTGCTGAAACTAACATCACGGTAGGTCGGTTATCATCAATACAACATGGCGGGGGCGGGGGAGAGAGAGGAAGGGAAGAAAGACAAAAAGAAAGAGGGCCGCCTGGGTGGCTCCATCGGTTAAGTATTTGACTCTTGGTTTCAGCTCAGGTCATGATCTCGGGGGGCGTGAGACTGAGCCCATGTCAGGCTCTGACCTCAGCATGGCGTCTAGTTGAGAGTCTTTCTCCCTCCCCCTTTGCTCCTCCCCCTGCTTGCTCTCTCTCTCTCAAATAAATAAATATTTTAAAAAGAAAAATAGGGGCACCTGGGTGGCTCAGCCACTTGATCGTCCACCTTTGGCTCTGGTCAGGATTCTGGGGTCCTGGGATCGAGTTCCACATCGGGCTCCCTGCTCAGCGGGGAGCCTGCTTCTCCCTCTCCCTCTACCCCTCCCCCTGCTAGTCCTCTCTCTCTCTGTCGAATAAATAAAATCTTTTATAAAGATTTTATTTATTCATTTGAGAGATAGAGAGCACATGCAAGAGAGCACAAGCAGGGGCAGAGGGAGTGGGAGGAGAAGCAGACTCCCTGCTGAGCAGGGAGCCCGATGCGGGGATTGATCCCAGGACCCCAGGATCCTGACCAGAGCCGAAGGCAGCTGCTTAACCGACTGAGCCACCCAGGTGCCCCATAAATAAAATCCTTAAAGAAAAAGAGAAAGACAGAAAACTGGGACCAAAGCTGGAAGCCCCAGTCATGGGAGGCAACAGAACTCACGATCTGAGAGCCACGGGCTGACTGTTGGCTAAAACCCAACAAACAACACCTCCCTGGGAATTATAATGGGGCTAAGCATCTACACAACCTAATATTCACAATGTCCAGGACACGATACAAGGTCATGTGCCACACGAAGAACCAGGAAAATGTGCCCAGTCCTCTCAGGAAGAGACGGACGAGCAGAGGAGCGCCCAGAGGACCGACTCGCGGGAATTACCAGAAGAGCTGCCATCACGACTACGCTCCACGGGATAAAGAGAAATACACTTGGAATACATTCTCAACAGAGAATGAGAAACAATTATTTATTTATTTTTATTTATTTATTTTTATTTTTTTAAATAATTTTTTTATTATATTATGTTAGTCACCATACGGTACATCCCTAGTTTTTGATGTAAAGTTCCATGATTCATTAGTTGCGTATAAAACCCAGTGCACCATGCAATATGTGCCCTCCTTACTATCCATCACCAGCCTATCCCATTCCCCCACCCCACAAACTGAGGGCTTCAGAGGGGAGGGGTGTGGGAGAAACAATTCTTTAAAAAGGAACCAAATGGAAACTTTCAACTAAAGCATATAATGTCAAATTAAAAATTCACTGGTTGGCCTCCATAGCAGAACAGAGGTGACAGGGGTAAAAACGAGTCTCTGAACGTGCGACATACCCATCGGAAGAACAGAGAGAAGAAAAGGAAAGGGGGGAAAAAGGAAAAGAACAAAACCTCAGGGACCTGTGTGGTAACGCAAGATCTGAATGGATGGGTCAGTGAAGTCCCAGGAGAGATTTGGGGGGAAAATATATTTGAAGTACTAATGGCTGCAAACTTCACAAATTTGGTGAAAGACCAATTTACAGATGCATAAAACTTGGAAAATCCAAAGCAGGGACCCTGGGGCAAACTATGCCTAAATGCATCTTCCTATAACTTCTCGAAACCAATAGTAATAAAGTTGTGAAAATGGGCAGAAGAAAATGAGAGACCTCTATTGACAATAACTTGAATTTCCATAGACACTGAATAGACAGCTAGGTCAGAAGACAATAGATCAGGACCTTACAGTGCCGAAAGAATGGTCAACCCAGAAACTGAGACCTAAAGAAAATGTGCTTGAGGAATGAAGCTACAGAGTAGTTTTCTGTCATCATCTAACAAAGTAACCACAAACACAGTAGCTTAAAACCACACACCCACCTCACACCCATTATAATCACTAGCATTAAAAAACAAACAAGCAAAACCAAAAACAAAGCAAACAGGGGCGCCTGGGTGGCTCACTGGGTTGTGCGTCTGCCTTTGGCTCAGGTCATGAGCCCAGGATCCTGAGATCAAGCCCCATATCAGGCTCCCCGCTCAGCAGCAAGCCTGACTCTCCCTCTGCCTCTGCTGCTTCCCCTGCTCGTGCCCTCTCTCCCTCCCTCTCTCTCTCTCCCCCTCTCTCTCAAATAAATAGATAAAACCTGTAAAAAAAAAAAAAAAAACCCGAGATTGACAGAATGAATAAAAACCAAGACCTACAAGGCTACCCACGATAGACACACTATTTATTAAGATTTTCTTTATTTGAGAGAGAAAGCGAGAGACAAAGCACAATGGAGGAGGAGGGGCAGAGGGAGAGGGAGAAGCAGACTCCCTGCTGAGCAGGGAGCCCAACGTGGAACTCATCCCAGGACCCGGGATCATGACCTGAGCCAAAGGCAGACGCTTAACCGACCCACCCAGGTGTCCCAACACACTATTTTTTTTTAAAGATTTATTGGAGAGAGAGAGCACATGCACCAAGTGGGGGGAGGGGCAGTGAGCGAGAGAAAATCTCAAGCAGACTCCACACTGAACTCAGAGCCCAATGCGGGGCTCCATCTCATAACCCTGAGATCACAACCTGAGCCAAAACCCAAGAGCTGGACACCTAACTGACTGTGGCACCCAGGCGCCCCTAGGCACACTTTAAATAGAAAGACACAGAAAGGTTGAAAGTAAATGGGTGGGACAGATACGCCACACTAACAGTAAGCAAACAGACTCCAAGACAGAGTATTATCAGTAATAAGGAGGAACACTTCATAATGACAAAAGGGACAATTCACCAGGAAGGCGTAAGGACTATAAATGCACGTGTGCCTAACAGCAGAGCTTCAACAGACATGAAACAAAAATTTATAGAAACGAAGAAGTACACAAAAGTACACAAAGTGATAAAAGACTTAAGACCTTAATACTCTTCTTATACAGCAAGTGATACAAAAAATAGACAAACCATCAGTCAGGACATGATTGATCTGACGCTGTAGACCACCTTGATCCAACTAACATTTGGAGAATACTGCATCCCACAACAGCAGGTGCAGTTCTTCTCAAGGACACGAGGTGCAGTCACGAAGATCACACACCAGGCCACAGAACGAGTCTCAATGTTAAAATTACTGAAATAATTCAAACTGTGCTCCCTGACCAACCACAACAGAAGTAAGTTAGAAACCAGTAACAATGACTTCTACTGGCTAATACCAAATATCTGAAAAGTAAACAACAAGCCTCTAAAGAATGTATGGATCATGGGGCGCCTGGGTGGCGCAGTCCTTGAGCGTCTGCCTTCAGCTCAGGGAGGGATCCCGGCGTTCTGGGATCGAGCCCCGCATCAGGCTCCTCCGCTATGAGCCTGCTTCTTCCTCTCCCACTCCCCCTGCTAGTGTTCCCTCTCTCGCTGGCTGTCTCTGTTAAATAAATAAATAAAATCTTAAAAAAAAAAAAAAGAAAAGAAAAGAAAACATTTTGAACTGAACGACAATGAAAAAACAACCCATCAAAATGTGTGGAGGCAGCCAGAGCAGTTCTTAGAGGGAAACAGAGCTTTAAATGATTTCATTAGAAAAGGTCTCAAATCAATGACCTAAGAGTCACCCTGGAATCTTGCTAGAAAAGGAAGAGCAAAGTAAACACAACGTAGATAGAAGGATGAAAACAATAAAGAACAAAAATCATCGAAACAGGGGCGCCTGGCCGGCTCAGTTGGAGGAGCGTGTGACTCTCCCTCCCCTACTGCTCCCCCTCCTTGTGCGCTTTCTCTCCCTCACTCCCTCCCTCTCTCTCTCAAATAAATAAAATTTTTAAAAAAGAAAAATTAATAGTCAAAAGTTGGTTGTTTTAAAAGATCAAAACTGACAAACCTCTAGACTTACCAAGGAAAAAACCCACAAATAACCATGTCAGGAATGAAAAAGGGGCTATCATCACAGATCCTACAGACATTAAAAAAAAATTAAGAGAATACTATGAACGACGTTATGCCAACAAATCTGACAACAGAGGTGAAAAATTTCTCTCTCCAACTCTCCAAAATTGACACTGGAAACAGGAAATCTAAATAACTGTATACCTATTAAAGAAATTAAATTTGTTATCAAAAACAGAAAAGTTCTATGCCCAGATGGTTTCACTGCTAAAGTCTATCAAACACCCAAAGAAGAAAATAACACTAATATTACATAGATTTTTTTAAGAGAGGAGGCAAGATCACTGCCCAACTCATGTGATGAGGCCAGCATAAACCTGACACCGAAAGCCAAAATGTCACAAAAAGGAAAATTATAGACCAATTTCCCTCATGAATATAAGCACCAAAAAATCCTTAAAAATAGCAAATTAAATCCAACAATACATAAAAATACCTCACAAACGGGATTATTCAAGGTTGGTTCAACATTCAAAAAATCAATGTAATTCAACATATTAACAGAATAAAGGGGAAAAACATTATCATTTCAAAGGACGGAGAGAAAACATGACAAAATCCAACACCCGTTAATGGTTAACAAACAAGCAACCTTTTAGCAAACCAGTAATAGTAGAGAGTATCTTCAGATCGATAAAGGGCATCTGTGAAAAGCCTACAGCTAACCACACTCTTAATGGTAAAAGACCCAATTGCTTCCCTTTTCTCCCCAGGATCAGAAACAAGGTAAAGATGTCCACTTTCGCCACTTCTGTTTAACACTGTTCTGAAGGTCTTCGCCATAGAAATAAGGTGCATGAAATAAAAATCACAGACTGCAAAAGTAGTAAAACTCTCCTTGTTTGCAGATGATTTGCTTGTTATGTAGAGAATCCAGGAAATCCACACCAATTCCTAAAATGAATAAATGGATTTAATATAGTCAAAGTTCACAAGGTTAATATACAGAATCAATTATGTTCTTATGCACAACTAGCAAATAGTTGGAAAACAAAACTAAAATCTAATTCACAGTAGCACCAATATAACTGGAAAATAACTAGGAATAAATTGAACCAATGAATTCCAAAACATCTACACTGAAAATTACAAAGCACCGCTGATTAAAGAAGTCCCAAATAAATGGAAAGGCATATACCATGTTCATTGTTCAGACCACTCAAACTGTTAACACTTTTCCCCACATTCATCTACAGATTCACTGCAATCACAATCTAAATTCCAGCAGGTTTTCCCCAAGATCTTGTTTTTTCTTTTGTCTCCTCCTCCTCCTCCCCCTCCCCCCTCCCCCTCCTCTTCCTCCTCCTCTTCTTCTTTCTTTCTTTCTTTCTTTCTTTCTTTCTTTCTTTCTTTTAGAGAGAGAGAGGGTGGGGGTAGGGGCAGAAGGAAAGGGAGAAAGAATCCCAAGTGGACTCTTCACCAAGTGTGGAGCCTGATGCAGGGCTCCATCCCAGAACCCCAAAACCATGACCCAAGCCAAAACCAAGAGACATCGCTCAACTGACTGAACCACCCAGGTGCCCCATCCAGCAGGGTTTTTAAATACAGAAAGTGACAAGCTCATTATAAAATTTTTACAAATAAAGAAAGCACCTGGGGCGCCTCAGTGGCTCAGTCAGTCAAGCGGCTGCCTTCGGCTCAAGTCGTGATCCCAGGGTCCTGGGATCGAGCCCGCATTGGGCTTCCTGCTCAGTGGGGAGCCTGCTTCTCCCTCTCCTTCTGTCTCCCGGCTCATGCTCTCACTGTCACTCTCTATCTCAAATGAATAAATAAAATCTTAAAAAAAAAATAGATAGCACCTAGAATCACCAAAACAATTTTCAAAAGGAGGACAAAATTGGAAAAATCTACCTGATTTCAAGACTTACTATCAATCTAAGATAAACCAGACAGTTCATTACAAATGAAATGACAGACCCATGTCAACAGAGTATTAAAATATGAGAGCAAAGAAACACACAAACACACACACACAGTCAGTTGATTTTTGCCAAAGTCTCTAAGGCGATTCAGTGAAGAAGAAAAGCCTTTTTAATAACTGGTATAGGATCAACTGATTACCTGCATGGAAAAAAGTGAATATTAATATTGACTACTCCTCACAACATCCATAGGAATTAACTCCGAAGGGATCACAAACCTAAATGTAATACTTGAAACTATAAAACCCCTAGAATAAACATGGAAGATCTGTAGGATCTTAGGATGGATAAAGATTTCTTATATATGACACCAAAAGCATGATTCATAAAAGAAAAAATTTGTAAACTGGACTTCAAAATTAAAAAAAAAAAACTTTTCCTCTTCAAAAGACATCACTAAGCTGAACAGCAAAGGAAACCACCAACAAACCTGACAGACAGCATATGGAATGGAAGAAGGTACATGCAAATGACATATCCGATAAAGGATTAGTATCCAACATACATAAAGAACTTATACATCGCAACACCAAAAAAAAAAAATCTGATGATTCCAGTCTTCTGCCCATTTTTAGACATTTCTCCAAAGACATACAGATGACCAACAGACACGTGAACAGATGCCCAACATCACTCATCATCAGGGAAATGCAAATCAAAAAAAAAAAACCACAATGAGATATCACCCCACACCAGTCAGAACCGTGATCGTCAACACAAGAAACAACAAGGGTAGGCAAGGATGGGGAGGAAAAGGAGCCCTCGTGCACTATCGGTAGGAACGCAGACTGCTGCAGCCACTGTGGAACAGTAGGAGGCCCCTCCAAGAACTAAACACAGGGGCACCTGGGTGTCTCAGCTGGTTAAGCATCTGACTCTTGATCTCAGCTCACGTCCTGATCCCAGGATCGTGAGTTCAAGTCCCCTGTTCAAGCTCCCTCTCCCAGCGTGGAGCCTACTTAAGTTTTAAAAAATAAATAAATAAAAACAGAACTATCTTATGATCCAGTAATTCCACTACTGGGTATTTACCCAAAGATTACAAAAACACTAATTCAAAGGGATACACTCAAAGGGTATCTAATTCAAAAGGTTTACTGCAGCATTATTCACAATAGTCAAATCATGGAAGCAGCCCAAGTGTCCATCAATAGATGGATGAAGAAAAGGTGGTACAGACAGACCATTATTCAGCTACGAAAAGAGTGAAATCAGGGCACCTGGGTGGCTCAGTCAGCTGGGTGTCTGCCTTTGGCTCAGGTTATGATCTGGGGGTCCTGGGATAGAGCCCTGCATCGGGCCCCCTGCAGGTGGGGGTGTCCGCTTCTCCCTCTCCCTCTGCCCCTCAGCCCTGCTTGTGCTCTCTCTCTCTCTCATTCTACTCTCTCTCAAGTAAATGGGTAAAATCTTAAAAAAAAAAAAACTGAAATCTTGCCATTTGCAATGATGGACGGAGCTAGAGAGTACAACACTAAGCAAAATCAGTCAGAGAAAGACAAAACCCTATGATTTCACTCATATGTGGAATTTAAGAAACAAAAGAACTGAGCAAAGGGGGGAGGGGGGAGACAAACCCAAAACAGAGTGTTAACTACAGAGAACAGACGGTTGGTAGAGGGGAGGTGGGGGGAGGGAAATGGGTGAAATGGGTGAAGCGGATTAAGAGGACACTTATCTTGCTGAGCACTGATTATGGAAGTGTTGAATCACGATATTGTACACCTGAAACTAGTGACAATGTGAACGACGCTGGGATTTTTTTTAAGCCAATATTAAAGAAAACAGTCACTAAGAACATACAAAGGCAAGTCACAGAATGGGAGAAAATATTCATAACACACGGATCAGGCAAAGGAGTTCTATCAACAATGCATAGAAAACTCACAGTTCAGGCCAAACACCCCAATGGGAAAACGGATGAAAGGTTTGTGAACACTTCACCGAACAGGATGTTCAAATGATCAATAAGCACAGAGACAGATGCTCGAAGTCAGGAGTCACCAGAAATGCCATCAAAAGTAGAAGTGCCAGGGCGCCTGGGTGGCACAGCGGTTAAGCGTCTGCCTTTGGCTCAGGGCGTGATCCCGGCGTTATGGGATCGAGCCCCACATCAGGCTCTTCCGCTATGAGCCTGCTTCTTCCTCTCCCACTCCCCCTGCTTGTGTTCCCTCTCTCTCTGGCTGTCTCTGTCAAATAAATAAATAAAATCTTAAAAAAAAACAACAACAAATATTTGTAGCAGCTTGAGAAACACTACACGCTTGTTGTCTGAAGCCACTCAGTTTGGGCTGGTTTGTTATGCAGCATAAGCCAACGGATAACAGAGAGGTTTCCTCTGGCAGCCAGAGCCAGGGCGTGAGAAGTGGCTGGAATGAGCGCAGGAGAGCAGGAAGGAGGCAGCGGGGATAGGGACAGAGGTGACAGTGGCCTGAGCAGAAGGGAGGGACGTGGGTGCTCAGCCAGACCCAGGCAGGACTGAGGAGGGGCATCGGCCTGACAGCAGGCAGAGGGGCGGCAGAAAGAGCAATGTGGGGAGTGACAGGCACCCCAGACCCCCCTCATCTGCTCAGGGCCGGTGCCAATCAGGAGCTGGAGCTCAGGGACCAGGCCGCCTGGGCCCCTTCACCTCCCCGTGCCCCTCCGTTTCTTCATCCTTCACATGGGATCACCACCACCTCCTGGGGTCGCCCTGGGGGCTGGGAGGGGGGGGTAAAGTGCTCCCTAACGCTGGGTACTGAGACCTGAGATTAGAAAGAGACTGGACCGAGCAGGGCAGATACCAGCCAGACCCCAAGCCCTGTAGAGGCCTCCTTGGATGCTCTTGAGAATTCCAGGGTCCCGACCTCACTGCCCCCCCCCCCAAGAGCTGGGGTTCTTGGACAACCAAGTCGACAACAACAGAGACAACACGGGGCGGAGGGGGGGGCGGGGGCGGAAGTCCTGTCCGCTGTCTACAGGGGAGGCTTCCTCGAAGAGCCACTGGCTGGCTTACTCAAGGCCACCACCCCTCCACGCGGAGCCCCCAAACCGCCTCTGTGCCCGTGACACACCGAGGCACCCAGCCAGCCAGCGTTTCGACCCCACGCGCTTCTGTTGGGCTCCGAGGAGGACCCGAGCTGCGGACTCGCGAACACAGAACTGAGCACAAACCCTGTGCAAAGATCACGATCGCAGCAGGTCCAGGCGCCCAGGGGCTGCCGAGCCACGCCACGAACAGCAGCTACCACGAAAGAAGGTGCTGGGCCCTGCACCCATCCCCGCCCCGCCCCAGTCGGTCCGCATGGACGCGGACCCCGCCTAGCAAGCGCGGGAAGTCTGGCGGCGCGCACCTGAGGCCCCTGACGAAGCCTCCACCCCTCAGGCGCCTCATTGTGAAATGAGAATAACAATCTCTTCAAAATAAGGACCAGGACGCTATGCCAGCTCTCTTCTAGCATCCCAGGTCACGGTCGGGCGCACCTGCCCCACCTCTCAGGTGCGCGAAGGGACGCGGACGGCCGGTTCCCGGCCCCACGCAGATGCGCTCCGGAGGCCGGGCCCTCGCAGAGGCTCGTCCCTCCGGAGGCCGGCCCGGCCCTGCCCCAGTTATAACAAAACCGCAGCTTCCCGGGGCCCCGCCGGGGCACATACCTGGCCCGATGGCGCGGAGATACGGCTGAGTAAATAAACCTGCTGGCGGGGCCGCTGCGCCCGCGGCCTCGGGTTCTCGGGTTCTCGACACCCGAGCCTCCGGGACATTCCAGCCGCGAGGGGGGCGGCAGGCGGGCGGCGCCGGGCATCCCCCAGCCGCATCTCCGGGCCCGCCGCCGCCGCCCCCCGACCCGCCAGCCTGGGGCTCCCGAGCGCAGGGCCGGGTCCCGGGGGGGCCGTCGGAGCTCCTGGGAAGAGCCTCTCTCGGCTCCCCCTTGCCACCCCACTCTCCGCCGCGTCCCCGCACCCCGTTCCGGCGCTCCCGCCTCCGAGCGGCCTCCGCCCTCCGCCCCCCTCCCCGGCCCCGGCTCGGTCCCCCACGCCCGGCCCCGGCCAGGGCCCCCTGCCCTCGCTCTAAGGACTTCAGCGTGGCCGGAGGGGCGGGCAAAGTCACCGGGGAAAGGACGGGGCGTGGGGGAGAAGAGGGAGAAATGCCCCCCAAATGGCCCGGCGCTGGGCACCCGCTGCCCGCCCTTCCCCCGCCCCTCCCGTAGGGGCGCCCAGGGAGCTGGAGAGGGGCGCCGCCTAAGTTGCCAGAACTTTCCACAGCATCCTCCTGGCGTCCCGGGTTCTGGAGGTGGGGTTCCAGGGCCAGGCTGGGGCCCCGCGGGAGCAGCTGTCCGGCCCGCCCCCCGCCGCGGCGCCGGGACCCCCGGCAGCCCTCACCTGCGTCCATGGCGCACGCCGCCCGCTGTCCGCGCCCGGCCGCCCGCTGCCCGCGCCCCGCCTCCCGCCGCCGTCGGGCCGGGCTCGCCTGGCGCCGCGGGCTCGGGTTTCCTGGAGGCGGCTGCGCGGCGGGTTAATGATTGACCGCCTTGAGGGCCCGCGGCTGCGCCAGCAGGTGGCCCCGCGCGCGCCGAGCGGGGGGCGGGGGCGGGGAGGGGCCGGGGTCCCCGCGGGTGCTCCTCCCCCGCCCGCAGCGCCGGAGGCCGGAGGACCCGAGGGTGCACGCCGAGCCCCGGGCGATCGCGGCTGCCCCACCGGCCTTTCCGTTTTCCACAGCAAGAGAGGCCAGAAACGAAGAGTTTCACGTGAAAGCCCCTGAGTTTTACAAGAACGTGCGTGCGTGGCCACTCCCTGAAGCTCGCCACACTGGGGAGCCTGGAGCTGCCCTCGTGCAGACACCTAGAAGGGCCAGAGGGTCTACCCCGAGCGGCCAGGCGTCTTTTTCAATTCCTAGCTGAGCTCCCCAGAGCGGAAGGAGGTCCCCAGGGACCGGAGGGGAGGCCACCCGTAGGCCCCGAGGCCCGCGCAGCCTTGGGGGCGGTGCGCCGTGGTGGGTGGCGGTCCCTGCGGGCCGGGCTTGAGTTGTACCCCCAGATGTGGCCCGGAGAGGAGGCCTTGGTGGGTGCCGGCAACGAAGGGTGGATCGTTGGCAGAGGATTCAGACAATGGAAGTGACTAGAAGTTGTTCTGCTTTTCATCGCTACCGACAGTGATTCCAAACTATGTCAAGGACAAAACACTCCCCCTGAAAAAAATATTTCGTTGGTCTACGTTCCGAACAATTGCTGTGGTTAGTGCTGCCCAGAGAAAGCCGGCAGGCAGGCTTTCACCCTCCTGGCGAAGCCTAGAAGAATCCTCTCCTGGGAAGATGACCAGCCCAGGAGAAAAAATACAGAAATACCGGGCTTTCCTGCATGGAAACTCTCAGTGTAGCAACGTTCCTCACACGCTCAGAATTTCCAGCGATCTGGCTAGTCCCCCCCACCCCTTAGATTTCATCAGAGAGGCGAGGGCCCCCCACTGAAGATCGAAGAAAGCAGGTCACGTGAGAGAGGCACTGATTAAACACATGTGAGAAACTATGACTAAACAGATGATGCAGAGAGAAGAAAACTTTTAAAACCTCTCCTCAGGATCCTCAGAGATTCGGAAAGACATCCACGAAACAAGAACAAGACACTATAAAAAAGGAGCATTCGTTAAAACAAAAACGCCCTTGAGAAGTCATAAGCGGACATCAGAAATACACACGAGGGAAGTGATTCAGGGAGAAGAACTAAGACCACGGACTGAAACGCGGATCTACACAAAGAAGTGTAGAAACGGGAAGCTCAGTACAGTAAAAATATGTCTTGGTTTTAATTGTGCTAAGAAGTAACTGACAAACTGAGGGGGAAAAATAGCAATGTACCAAATGTTTCTAGCACATTTTTTTCTTTAGTGAGCTCTATGCCCAGTGTGTCTGAAACTCAAGACCCCAGATCAGGAGTCACTTGTGTTACCAACTGAGCCAGCCAGGTGCCCCTGCTTCTAGCACATTTGAAAGTAAATTGTATGGGGCGCCTGCCCGGGTGGCTCAGTTGGCTCAGCATCCAACTCTTGATCTCAGCTCAGGTCTTGATCTCAGGGATGTGAGTTCAAGTGCCATGCTGGGCATGGAGCCTACTTAAAAAAAAAAAAAAGTAAATTGTACAACGGTGATAGTAACTGCACAAAACAGGGGAAGGAAGATAGGGGTCTATGTGTGGAAAAAGCAGACCTTACACTACATTTAAAGGTGCACATAAAAAGCAGCCCTTACCATAACTTGCACCCAAATTTCAGTTTCTAAACACCAGTCGCCAATAAAAGAAACCAGGAGCCCTTGGGGAAGTGCCGGATTCCAGGGCAGAGGCAGGGAAACCGTAAGGTGAGCCTAGAGCATGCCGTTAATACTAGAAGGTGATGCAGTGCTTAAAAAAAAAAAAAAAAAAGACACAGGAACAAACATAAAATTGGTCTCTATGGCCAACACTGGAATAACCTGAATAACAAAGGGGCAACGCCATCATGATATAACCCAAGAATAAAAGAAACACCCATAAGCCCATACTGATAGAAATAACTGAATAAATAAACGGGAGAGAAGAGACAGCTCTCTTTTCACCACAGAATCCCAGTAAATAGCAGAAGGAATGAGGGAAATAGAAAATCACCGAGAACCTCGCATGATCATTGCCCCAGGCAAGACCCCCCCAGATGCTGAGCCGAGCAGGTGAACGTTGTTTAAGCAGAAACAGTACCTGGATAGTCTGGAAGCACCTCCTTCAGAACACTTCCCAGGTACAAAGGGAAGGGCAGTAAGTTTACAGTGGGAGCCCTGGCCAGCAGCCCGCAGCCAGCTGATCAAGGTTAACATCAGCAGTGACACCTGAGGACGTCACGTGCCCCGCGTGAGGCCCGCTCCTCGGCGGTCCCCCCACCCCCACACAAAAACTCCATCGCACCAAGAGAAAACCTCAGGGGTGCCGGGCTGCCTCAGTCGGTGGAGTGTGTGACTCTTGATCTTGGGTTGTGGGTTCGAGCCCCACATTGGGTGTAGAGACTATTTTTAAATTTTTCTTTTTTTAATTTAAGAAAAGGGAAAACCTCAGACAAATCCACCAGAGGGGCATTCTACAAAACATTTTGATGTCTTCACTTTCGCACAGTGAGCATTTCCATTTGGTTCTTTTTTTTTTTTTTTTTTTTTTTTGAGGATTATATTTTTAAGCCCTCTCTACACCCAACGTGGGCCTTGAACTCACCACCCTGAGATCAAGGGTCACATGCTCTGCTGACCAAGCCAGCCAGGCGCTCCCTTCGCATTTGGTTCTTTTAAAGTCTACAGTTTTTTCCTCTATCTTTTCTGTTGTTATGCACATTATTCCATGGGCTTTCTCTTCAAATGGTTCTTAAACTTTTCATTTGAAAGTGATTTCAGACTCAGCGGGAAGTTGCAAGGCTGGCACAAAGGACCTTCGTTTCCGGGCGTCTTTGCCCAGCGTGCAATCCCATTCCGGACTGCGGGCTGCATTCAGTGGCGACGTCATCCCCTTTGTAGACTTCTTTTTCAACTCTCCAAATCGGTGGATCGTCACTAGTTCCTCAGACGTGACTGGGCCCGTTTGCCACACCGGTTGACTCTTCCACGCCTGGCAGATTTCCTCGGGGCCTTTGTCGTCTTGTGAATTCACCTTCATCAGGAGCTGTCTTCACAGCGCCCTGCGTGTGCCCTGGGACGCGAGCCAGTTTCGCACCTGCCTCTATGGGCCCTTACGGAAGTTCCCAGCTCAGGACCCCATTATGTTAGTTTCTCCGCTGGGGGCTTCTGCTCCGTGGGGGTGGCCCACGTGCAATGCACATGCAGGGCTCCACTCTCTTAGGGATGACCTGACCCAGAGCCAGCGGTATCATGGTTGGCTCAGGTTCACCAAAGGGCAGTCAGTCCCTTTCAGGCTCCAGCTGTCTGCAGAGAGCCAGTGGCTTTGACCCCCGCCCCCAAGGCTGGTCCTGGCCCCTTCATAGGCAGCTGGGCTTCAACCACCGTCTGGGAGGACGTTCCTCATTCGAGGGCCCGGGTATCCTATTTCTCTTTCTTGTCCTGGAACAGAGAGAGGATGCACTTCTCAGTGTTGGGAGGGTGCCTGAGTGTGGCTCTGGGTGTGTTGACTTCCTATGAGCTCAGCTATCTTGACTGGAAGCCTTGGGCCAGCCATGTGATCTCTCTGCTCCTCAATTTCCCCATCAGGAAAATGGGATAATAATGGGACCCATATCACAGGGTTGTTGTGAGACTTCACCGTTATTTAAGATATGGAACCAAGCCTTGTTTATCATCCCACTGTCTAGCCATAGCCCCATCAGACCAGAGAGCCAACACTGGAATACAAAACCACTGCTTTCCCTGGGTGAGTGGTGATGGGTGATGGGTGATTTTAGTTTTATCTGTGTGTGCGCACGTGTGTGCATTTTCTGCAATGAGCATGGGTTAATTCTGGGATGAGGAAGACGGCGGTAAATGCTACTTCACACGGTGACACCTGGGGCGCCTGCGTGGCTCAGTCGGTTAAGCAGCCTGCTCTTGATTTGGGCTCAGGTCATGATCTCAGGGTCCTGGGATGGAGCTCTGTGCTCAATGGGGAGTCTGCTTGACAATTCTCCCTCTTCCTCTGCCCCTCCCCCAGCTCGTGCTTGCTCACTCTCTCTCTCTCAAATAAATAAATCTTAAAAAAAAAAAAAAATTGACACTTGGTCAGCTCTTCACGTGCTGAGTGCCAGCCTGTGTTCAATAAAAGCTTAAAGACCTACTTGGAACAAACGGACATTTTTGCAAGTGATTGGGGCTGGCGCAGGGGGTGGGGAAGGAGGGCAGCCTTGGAGAGCCGGAGGTGGGGGATGGTGAGGGCAGGAGCAGAGGATCCCAGAGGGTTGTCACTGTTCCCTTTTACCAGTCCTGCCTCCCTTGCTTCTGAGAGACCCAACGGCTGCTCAGCCCCGGGCCCCACTCCACAACAAGACACGTTTGCCACACATAGCAGAGGCTCAGCCCAGCCGGCCGGCCAGGGCCTGCTCTCGCGGGGCTTCTGCTCTCCAGACTAGCACCACGCACCAGGTTGCAGAACCCACGGCTTCACTGCCGCTGTGCCAGGGGCCTCCCAGGAGAAATGCCCAGGCCACGGACGACCTAGACCGGCCTTGCCCGGTCCAGCTGGGGAGGGATGCTGGGAAGAGTCGGCCCTCCAAAGGGTAGGATGGGCCCGTGGGGAGGAAGGGTCCTGGCCTGGGGCTTGGTGGGAGTCTGTGAGAGTCAGACAAGAAGTGGTTGGGGACTGGTTGGTCAGCAGGTTTCCTGTCTCTGAGAACTGGTTAGCCTTGGAAGGGCAGTGTCTCTCCAGGCCTGTAAGTCCCCAGTTGGCCAGAGCATCAAGAATACAAAAAAAGAAAAACAAAAACAAAAATAGTTAATATAATTGGGCCTGTGAGGAACGGATGCCGAAGAGACAAACACAGAAGGGACGCGAACCCAGAAGGGACGCGAACCCAGAAGGGACGCGAACACAGGACGGGCGCCTCCTCCGGGCCGGGCCCTGCACCAAGCCCACGGAGGGCTTCCTGGCATAAAAGCAGCTTGTCAAAGCCCCACTCTTTGGTTTGAGTTACCCAATCTGGCCCTAGCCCAGGACCCCCAAACCACCCCACCCGCAGACCCTAAGAAAGGCATGCGCCCCCAGGTCCTGCCTCTCTGTCTACACTCTGCCTTGACCTCCCTGTGTGGCCCCCAAGGCTGGCCCTGTGGGCAATAAACGCCTCTATTCCAATTTCTCTGTGGCCTACTGAAACTCTGCTCGCCCTTCAGCGCCCTGAGCTCCACTTGACAAATGTTCATTTTAAAAAGTCATAGCATTGCCCTGTTTGGGAAGAAAGGAAATTCAGAAGAACCACATACCTGCCAGAGGTCACTCAGCAGAGCAAGGGTTGAGCGCTCTCTGAGCCCGGAGCCTGGCTCCTAACCCGGCTCGCTCACGGTGAGCAGGAAGGGCCTGCTCAAAACCTCTCTCATTTTGAGCTCCTGCATAAGTTCCTCTCATGTCCCTTCATCAGCTTTAGTCTGTCCAGGTCACAGAGCTCAGGCGGCCCCAGGCCCCTAGCACCCCCACCCCCTGATCAGCAGAAGCTGTCTGTAACCCCTCCGGAGATGGGTTAGTGTTTCCCAAGTTACATAAATGGCGACTTTGCCTGGTGTCTGCATGTCACTGTAGTCCCTCTGGCTTCATACCTCGTCAAATATTCATGCAGGGCTCACAGCGCATCAGGGGCTCCATCCACAAAGAGAGTCTTGATGCCTTGAGGGAAGTATAGAATTTGAATCCATCAGCATTTCCCTTCTCTGTGTCAGGCACCGGGAGTTCAGGGGTACCCAGCGGACTCGGTCTCGGCTTCCTTGGCTCACAGCCCGCCTAATGCAGGAGTCATCGCTGTCACCACCACGTGCCCGGGGAGGTTAAGGAGGCGACACTTGCTGCAGAGGCCGTGGGGAACCACTGAAGGCGGGGGTGGGGGGGATGAGCGGCACGATCAGGACAATGTTAGGAAATTGACGGCCCCTGTGGAGGACGGGCTTCAGGGGCTAAGGGAGGCAGGCTAAGGGGCTGTGCGCTGGCAGGGAGGGCCGGACACATGGCGAGGACGCGAGATAGGAGCCGAAGCCATACCGCGCTGCCGGGGTTACCGCCCACGAGGCCGTAAAGTCGGTGAGTTTCCGACTCCGGGCTCAGGAGGCTGACTTGCCGGTCCTGGCGCTACCCTCGCCCCGACCCGGCCCTGCTGGGAGGGGTTGAATCATCCCCGACGCCCCCAGGCACCGGAGGCGCGGACGGAGGGAACTTTCGCGGTCACCGCCTCTGCTGGGGAGGCGGCGCCGCATCCGGAGACTCGGGCAGCCAGCGGCGCTACCGAGTGGCTTTCGTCCTTTCCAGCAAACCCGCAGCACCAGGGGCCGCGGGCAACCCAGCCGCAGGCGAGCCGACCCGCCGCAAGCGGGCGCAGGGCCCGGGGTCGCCTCGGACTACAACTCCCGCCGCACCCCGCGCGCTCCCACCGCCCCGCCCCCGCCGCGCCGCGCTCCTCCCGGAAGTGGAGCCTCGGGGGGCGTCTCCGACCTTCCCGCGGGGGCGGGCGGGCCGGCTGGTTCGGGTAGGCGGCGGGAGTCAGGAACCTGATGCCGGGCAGCGGAGCCCGGGATGGCTTCGGCTGGAGGCGGCGACTGCGAGGGCGCCGCGCCGGAGGCGGACCGTCCTCACCAGCGGCCCTTCCTGATCGGGGTGAGCGGCGGCACCGCGAGCGGGAAGGTAAGGGGCCGCGCGGCCCGGTGGGGCCTGCGTGCCACCTCGACCCTCGGCCCCCTGCGACTCGGAGCGGACCGATCCAGCCTCCAGCCGGGCAGGAGACCCCCGGCTCCTGGCTGCCGAGGCGCCTCCGCTAGGGCGGGAGCGGAGGCTGCCAAGGCGCCTTCCCCGGGGCCCGGAGCGGAGGGGCGAGGGGCTGCGGCCGTCGTGGGCCAGGCCAGGGCCGGGGTGCAGGCAGGGCGTGGAGCGCTTGCCCTCGGGCTCCCCGCAACCTCCCCGCTGGTGTCGTCCCGGGCCCCCGGGTGCGTGCTGCCCCTGCCGGCGCCGCGCGGCCTTCCCCCCAGGCCAGCCCCACCTGCCAGTGGCCTGCTGGGCAGCCCCTGGGGGCTGGTGGGTCAGTGTCTCCAGAGGCCAGCTCCGTGGCAGGAGGGGCAGGTCCAGGCGGGAATCGTGTTTGTGTATTCCCAGTCCACTGTGTGTGAGAAGATCATGGAGCTGCTCGGCCAGAACGAAGTGGACCACCGGCAGCGGAAGCTGGTCATCCTGAGTCAAGACAGGTTCTACAAGGTCCTGACCCCAGAACAGAAGGCCAAGGCATTGAAGGGGCAGTACAATTTCGATCACCCAGGTGCAGCTGAAGACCCTGAGGGGAGTGAGGGAGGAGGACAGACCAAGGGGACTGGCTCTGGGGTTGGCCAGCGATGCGGAGAGATCCCCGTGGTTCCGTGACATTTCTAAGGTAGCCTGAGCTGGAGCAGGCTGTGTGATTAAGTCAGAAAGAACTTTGCTTCGTTCCCTGCACCCCGAGCAGCGCTGCAGGAGCTGCCGGCTCCCTCAGTTGGAGCCAGTCACCACTGCTCTGCCATGACTGTGGTCATGGAGAAATCCCCCCACCTTCCTGCTGTGTGGGGTCCTTTGTGCACAGCACATCCTCTCCCCACCTGCCCTGGGGCAAAGTCCTTGAGAGGCTGGCAGGGGAAGCAGTGGGTAAACAAGAGGGCCATGTCTGGTCTGGTCTGATCAGGGGTCAGGTGCAAATGAGGTAGACAGATGAGGGGAAAGAGCCAGCCTCCCCTGGCCTGCCACTGCTAGAAGATTCCACCCTGTGGCTGGCTCCCATGTGAGAAGAAGGCCTGAGGAGCATCAGTTAGTGGTTATTTCCCAGAAAAAGAAGCAGGTGCCTGACCCACCTACCTCCCAGTGCTGGCCGATCCGAAAATCCCTGGGTCCAAACTTCTGCGTGGGACAGCAGCCTGCTAATGTGAACTGCAGGGGCAGCCCACAGTCCAGATGTTCCTGAGGGTCGTTGGTATGGCCAGCACCACGCTGTGGCTGCCCCCCCCCCCCGGGACAGAGGAAGTTCGCTCCCACCCCCAGCGCAAGGACGCCTGGATAGTCTTGCCTTTTGTTCCGTCCCTGCAGATGCTTTTGATAATGACCTGATGCACAGGACTCTGAAGAACATCGTGGAGGGCAAAACTGTCGAGGTCCCAACCTATGATTTTGTGACCCACTCAAGGTGAGCAAGGTGGTTCCTGGGAGAGGGACCGGGGGCCAGCTAGCCTGTCCCCTGCTCTGATTTGTCCCCCTCCACGAGGTACGTGCCCGGGGACTGGAGCCCCCTGTGCCTGGGGTCCCCAGATCCCGTAGCTCTAGCGGGGCCCATCTCCTGGTGTCGCCTCGCAGGTTAGCAGAGACCACGGTGGTCTACCCCGCAGACGTGGTCCTGTTCGAGGGCATCCTGGTGTTCTACAGCCAGGAGGTCCGGGACATGTTTCATCTGCGCCTCTTCGTGGACACGGACTCTGACGTCAGGCTGTCGAGAAGAGGTAAGGCGGCCGCAGGCCTCTCTCTCGTGCTGGCTGAGGCCGGCCGCGAGTCCTGACCGCCTTGCTCCTTCTGCCTCAGTTCTCCGGGACGTGCGCCGCGGGCGGGACCTGGAGCAGATCCTGACCCAGTACACCACCTTCGTCAAACCTGCCTTCGAGGAGTTCTGCCTGCCGGTACCTGTTTCGCTTGCTTGGGGACCCCTTTCCTCCCTTTTCAAGAAGACCCTTGGCGCCCTGTTCCGTGAGAGCCGAATCATGGGGGAGCGGGGTCTGATTTACGAACGGAGAAGTTAGCTTATTATGCCTCCTCGCAGGAACAAGTTCTCCGCTCTAAAATCATTGTCTGTGCGAGTCCCTTCCTCTGTCTGGAAAAGCCCCTTGGCCCCCAGGTCCACGCAACTCCCCTCTTCCCTGCTTCAGGCCTTTCTCCACGCCGCCTGCGTGACCCTCCCAGGGTCACCCCGAGGACCCTTTGCTCCCGGCCCACCTGCTTTCCGCCCTCCAGGGCGCCTCTGGCTGGCTGAGGCTCGCTGCGCCTTGCTTGCCCCCCCTCGGAATGGGGAGCTGCACAGGGGCAGGGACTCGTGTCCGTCCCCCGCCCACACGGGCACGTCCGTGGCACGGCGCAGGCACTTGCTGACCCCACCCATGCCACCTGTTCCTCCAGGCTGCTCTTGGCTGGCACTCAGCGGCCTGAGGCCGTGTGTCTTTCCCTGCACTTTCCAGCTCCTACTGGATAGGACTTACAGGTGGTTTGAAAGGGAAGCATAACATTGCGCTTCTTAAAAGGAAAATACAGCACAAAGGAAACGGAGCCAGGGTCCCTGCTTCCGTCGAGTAGACAGATGAGTTCTGTCTGCTGCTGTTGGAAGAGAACGTTTTTTTACATCCACGGTGTCCGGAAAGTGATTAGAAAAGTAAATTGATAACCCTACTGTCTCTGTTATTCGCAGAACGAAAGACATTGGCAGAGCAGGTAGTTTACGGTAAAACTCGACACCCAGTCCCCCCGGGTGACTGTGTGTGGAGGCTGTGCCCCAGCACTGACCTTGAACTTCCCGCTCCCTTTACGTGCAGCCACCCACCAAGTCCGGCCGGGGTGACCGTGTCCCTCCCTGTAGTGCGACCTTCGTCAGCTCTTCTCCTGCCCCTCTCCAACCCCTCTTCTGCTCCCCACCAGCGAGCACCCCCCGTGAAGCCAGCCTGGCCCTCCCGTGCTCGTGGCTTCGGTGGGTCCCCACTGCCTGTAGACACAGCTGCCCCAGGATCTGGCCCATGTCCACACACCCGCTACACTGAACAGTCAGCCCATCTCAGACTGCTTCCTTTTTCTCTCCCTCTGCTTGGCCTGATGGAGGTGTGTCCCCCTCAGCAACGTCTGGTTGGGGTCCCTCCTCGGTGGCCCTGTTCCTCCTGGTGTCTCTGTCCCCGCCCTCACCTGGCGGAGCACCTGCAGGGACCGGGTGTTAGCGTGGAGGCAGGTACGGCACAGGGCTTCGTACGTACTGTCCAGGGGGTATGCCTCACCCGTCTCCTGCTCCCTGCTCCGGGCTTCTCGCAGAAAGGTTCCTAGTTCCGGAGGAAGAGGGTCACGTGTGGCAGAAGGGTGCCACAGGTCACTTGGCTCAGTAAGCGTTAGCACAGAACTGTCCCCGAGATGGTGTTCCCAGGAAAATGCAGGAGCATTTCAGAGACGCCGGGGGAGAAACACATCTTTTGGCTTCCTAGGCTTCTCCTCCTGCCTCACACCTGCCTAACACCTGAGTCCTGGTCCCAGCCACCCCCGGGACTGCTCTCCTGCCGTCGAGTCTGGTGTCGAACAACCAGAAGTCCCCAGGGGGACAGATATCCTGAGATCTGCTTTTTGCCTTGCAGACCAAGAAGTATGCGGACGTGATAATTCCTCGAGGGGTCGACAACATGGGTAAGGACCGGGCCTGACCCCTTGGTCTGCTTCCCGGGGCCCGGGAGCAGACCCTGCCGTGTCCTGGCAGTTAACGCTGAGGTGATGAGGGTTGCCATCCCCGTACGTTTATGGCATAAGTTCAAAGAATACTTAAAAAATATATTTAACACGTTGGAGAGCTTGAACGGACGCCCTCTGATTTGTCAGTTATCTGATACCTGTACTGACTGGGACCCGCTCGTTGGCAGAAAGCATTTTGCGCGGGCTCTTGGGGAACAGAAACCCCGCAGACCGGGCCGGGCAGTGGTCTTGTGCGCCTTCCCCCACCCGCGGGTTTCTGTCCACTGAGACTCAGCGCCGCCGGGAAGCCTTCATGGGAAGCGGGTGCCCTGGGCCCCGAGCCGCTGCGGGCCCTGCGGCCCCGGGAGCCGGCAGCAGGTCGAGCCCGGCCTTGAGGCGTGGAGGGGGACGCACGTGGCTGAGCGCTCCGTCTGTCTTTGCCGCAGTGGCCATCAACCTGATCGTGCAGCACATCCAGGACATCCTGAGCGGCGACCTCTGCAAGTGGCAACGGGGGGCCAACGGGCGGAGCTACAAGAGGACGTTCCCTGAGCCGGGAGACCGTCCCGGGGTGCTGACCTCTGGCAAGCGATCGCACCTGGAGTCCAGCAGCCGACCCCACTGAGGAGCGGGGTGCTCCGCCCCTATAAACGCAACCGCTGCTTCCTCTGGGCGCCAGATGGTACGGACGGGATGGGACGGGGATCACAGTGGTCCTCGCTGCACCTGTTACACTCGACGGGATGTTGGCACGCCCTCCCGACGTCTACACCTGCTTCCTCACGTTAAGGAGGGTTAGAAGTCTAAGTTACTGAGAAATGCCCCAGAACGTGTGGTGAGCTGGTCACATCTTTTGGGAACATGGAGCACACAGCCTGGTCGCCGTGGCTGTCCCAGTGTGTGACAGGAACCCACAGAGAGAGAGACCCTAGGTCGACCTGGTTCCCACACACGTGCAACTGAAACAGAGGTTTGAGGAGCGAGTACTTCCCCTTTCTATGTGTTACACGTGCGAGTGTTTCGTTATTTATTCTCCCACGTGAGCTGTGACCTAGTAACCGAGTTTCGTGCCTCAGCAGTGGCAGACCGATGTGAGGAGCCACAGAGAGCTTGCCTTCCTCCTGGGCTGTGCGCCAAGGAAGGAGCCCCGGGAACAAGCCTTTCCTTAACCAGCATCAAACGCAACACGGGAGGGGGTGGCGGGAGGCAGGCTGGCGCATGCCGTCTCCATACGCGGGCCTGCTCGGGAGCCGCCTGGGCCCCGGGTGCTGTGTGGCCAGGCCTTCCCCGGGGGAACCCCGGGCCACGTCCAGGGCACAGTGTCCAACACCAGCCAGTCTCCTCGCGCACACTGAGTCCCCGGCTGCACGCGCCATGCCTGTGGCCGGTGTCGTCCTGGTTTGTCTTCCCTCCAAAATGGCACCGTCTGTGTAAAAGTGACGCTTTCCCCTCGCCACCGGCTAGGCTGCATGGGCACTCCCGGTTTCCTCCCGTCGAGCACTGAGTGTAGTTGCGGATAGGACCTCAGTAGAGCTGGGCCGTGGCTGCTTTCTGACGGCCGTGTGACAGTCTCATCAAGCTTACTGTGCCCTTTTGCAGAATGAATAAATAACACCAAATACCAGTGCCGGTGTGTCCCTTTTTTTAATCGTACACAGAAGGCAAATTCAGGACGGGGGTACGCGGGGCTCACAGGAGCCTCAACCCGCTGGAGGTGCTGCTGGCTGGTGCGCCCCCGCCACGTCGGCAGCAGTGAGGGGTCCCGGGCTCTTCGCTGCAGTGACCAGCATCAGGGGCCCGTCATCTGGTAGCTTGCTTGACGCTCAAGTGTCGCAGGCCGGCTCCTCCAGGCCTCACCGGGGACGGCGGTGGAGACGGCCATGGCTCGGCAGCTCCAGTGGGCGCTCGGGACAGAGGACCGGGGCCTCGGCTGCTTCGACCCGAACTCACCCCATCGCCGCCCGCTCCCCTCCCGCGGTTTCTCCATTGCGAGGCCCCCGCTAGCCGCTCAGCATGGCCCGGTTCGGGGGCCCTTGGGCGCCAGTGGACGCACAGGGCACGTTCTTTATTGCCTGGAAAACGGAAGCTCGGCTCGAACTGCTCATCAGCGGCCTGTGTGAAGAACGAGAGGACGGTGGCCTGGCCAGCCGGCCCAGCTTCGGGCTGCTCTGTCAAAGACGAACATGGTTCCAGACGACCGCTCCTCCTACCCTGACCCCAGCCTGTCACACATTCACCGTGTGCGTCCTGCTAGTATTTTCGGATCAGGATGTCCCAGCTGTCTTTCCAGCGAAGGGCCTTGAGTTCGCTGGGCGAGAGCGACTTGTCCCCGTAGGTGAGCGGGCGCAGCGTGATGAACACGTGACAGGCGCAGGAGTACCACGCCACGACCAGGGCGCTGAAGAGGCTCCTCAGGGGCGGGGACCTGCGGGTACCGGAGCACAGGCACGGGGGGCCTGGCGGCTCCTCGCCGTGACGAGCACGCTGCCCCCCTGCCCCGGGCGCTGAACGTGACCCCCTCGTGCATCTTCCAGAATCTCCCATCTCCGCTCCGGTGCCAGAGTAGCATCCCCACGCGGCATGATCACACCGCAGCCCTCCTGAGGGGCTGTGCGGCTCCCAACCCCCCAAGACAGTGAGTCCACGCCCTTCAGCCCAGCTTCCAGAACTCACACTGGCTCACAAAGCTCTCTGGTTTCTCTACTGCACACCATGCCACCCGGCTAACACCACCGGCTGATCTGGGGCCATAAGCCGCCTTCCCCCGCTCCCGCACCGACACCCAGGAGCCGTCTCTCCCAGCCTCCAGCCAGCCACACCTTCCTCCCCTGGTGCCCCGTTGGCCCCTCCCACACCACACCCAAGTCACCACTTGGGACACCCCTGGACCTGGCACCGTCGGAGGCGTGGCCGCGGAGGCCCTGTACCTGCACAGGTGGTCGCTGATGTGCTGCAGGACCGCGGGGAGCAGGAGGATCTGGAAGGTGAGCGCCGGAAGGTAGTGGTACAGGAAGAGCGTCTTCTCCATCATGAAGAAGGGGAGGTAGTTCACCGCCCAGCCACCGGCGCACAGAGCCCCGGCCAGCACCCAGCGCAGCCAGGAATCTGCAGGGAAGGCCGCCCTGAGCCAGTGCTGCAAAGGCTCTCCGCCAGTCCCACGCCAGTCCCATGGGCTGCGTTCCTCTTTACAGTACAGACGCTCTCCGTTTTCCCCCACCTCCCGACCCTTCCCGTGATCTCTGGAGAAAGAGGGATGTCCTAAGAACCTTCTGTAGCTCCCTGCGGGATCCTCACCATCCCAACCCTCTGAGCCATACCAGCCCTCCCCCAGGCCCCGCTCCTCCTCTGGGCTCACCCGCAAGTGGGTGGGGCTCCTGGGAGCCAGGGCTGTGAGGGGCTGAATTTGGACAGCCGCCCTGCCCACTGGGGCAGGAGTCAGCAGGAAGAGGGGGCGGGGGGGCCACCCTGCCTGGGTCTTTATTTCTTGTCTGCTTCAACATGGTCTGCCGTGGTTTCTGTTATGCAAACAGCAGTGCGGGAGTAACCCCGCGCCTGGGGCCACCCTGTGCCGGCCAGCCATCCCAGAGCGCAGGCACTAAGGCTGTGCTCGTGTCCTGGGGCCAGGGCCACGGCTGCCTGGTGCCCGCATTTCCCCGGAGAAGCCTCTAACACAGCGTGGGAACCCAACTGCACCATTTTGTCTCCAGGGAGACAAGACAGATTTCGGCTCCTGCCATGCAGAAACGAGGTCGCCTTAAGGCACAGGCTCCTGGGGAGGCCGGCCCGAAGCGCGGCCAGCACTCGCGGGAGGCGAGCTGCACTAACCCTCGGGCAGATCGCGGATGCTCCTTCGGCGTCGCAGCAGGTACCAGAGGAAGAGCAGAGCGTAGACCACCGTGGCGAGGCTGGCCGAAGCCCAGATCACGACGTTCCCGAGCAGGTGGATCTGAGCCTGTGAGGGCACAGGGGGACCCTGTGAGCCACCGGCCGCTCAGAGGAACCAACCCCCGACGACGCCCGCGTGCCTGCACCTGGAACAGGGGTGCGGGCTGGACCCCAGCTCACTGCTCCGGGAAGAGGGCTAGGCGGAAATGCAACTGGGAAGGCCGACGTTCTTGCTTTAACAACTTCCCACAGAGAGTGAACCTGGGGCCACACAGAGCTAAGGACCCTGCTTCACAGCAAGTGACCGCTCAACTCCGCGCCGGGGGTGGGGGAAGGAGAAAGGGGAGCGTTTCCAGCGTGAACTCATCCGGGGAATATTGGTGGAGCGTGGAGTGCCAGCTCCAGGACTCTTCATTCTACGAGGGGAGGAGGGATGACACGGAAGCTAACAAAGCACGATGGGCCCAGCCGCTCGTGCTCTGCACAGAACAAAGCGGGAATATTTTAAAAACCACTTTTGTCAGAAGAGGGGGAACGATGCGCTCCCACAAAAGCAGTAAAGGCTGGTTTCCTTCAATGTGCGGACGTGCTAGGACCTCACTCCTCACGCCTGATGGGCGTACTGGCCCCGTGCTGCCAGATCTCACCGGGAAGGGCCCAGACACAGCGAGGGCTGGGCGGGAGGCCACGGCGGCTCTCCACGCCAGGGGAGCCTCGGGCGAGCGCCCCGCCGCCCGCACGAGCGCCCGCTTACACTGGTCCTGGGGTGCAGCCAGTAGGCGATGCTGGTGTCCAGGGTGACCCAGTCCAGCGGCGAGGAGCTGTACTTGTGCTCCGAGCCGTCACTCTTCACCGTCAGCATCCTCCACTGCAAAAAGGCCAGAGGCTGCAGTCGCACACACAGCCGGACACTGTCCTCGCTCGGGGGCCTGTCCGAGGGGCTGGGGTGTCCCTTTCACGTGGGTGTCCAGCTTCACGTTCATCTGGACCACCCAGCATAGGCGGCAGCTGAGGCCCCACCCCAGGCCCCCGTCACCCTGTCTGCAGGGAAGCAACTGAACTTGGTGCTAAAAACGCTTTTAGCCTCAGGACCCCGAGTTTCCGATTCTGACCCCTCTAGGGCTCCATCACGTTGACCTGGTGCACTTTGCCCTGACCTGGGGGGCTCCAAACATACTCTGGCCGTGTGGCAAGGCTACACTGCCTGGTCCTGGCTATTCCTGCCTGCAAAGCCACAAGCCCGGGGCCGACCGTGTGGCATCTGCCACTTAGAGCAGAGACAGAGGAACAGTCCCCACTCAGCCAGGTCCGCAGTCAAAGGCTGATGACGGGAGGGAGCAGCTTGCTCTGTCGAGGAGCCAGCACCCCCAGGCAGAGCCATGCCGCCCCGGCCGGTCACCTGCAGCTCCAGGAACCTGGCCATGAAGCTCAGGTTTCTGCTGACGTCCATCTGCGCGGGCGAGTGCAGCTCCAGCTCCCTCTCCTTCTGCTCCTGGCCTGACAGCACACGCCGGACCCAGAAGAACACCAGCAGGTCAGGGGGTTCACAACAGAAGCCGTCAGCTCGGAGAAAATCCCACGTCCCCCTTTTCAAACAGCCCACAGCGTCGCTGCTTTAGCTTTCCCTGCCATTCGTGATCCCCCATCAAGTCTGGATCTCTCCACTCAGGAAGCTCAGCTTGCACCGCCTTCCGGCGATACCTCCGGGGGATAGTTTGCTCGTTTGGGGCTCGGCTCCGCAGAGTGTGGACAGTGCGTCCGGTCCCCGGGGGAATCAGAGCCCTTGTTAAAGCGGCAGCGACGGGAAGCCCCGCGGCTTGGCCGGACTCACTCTTGCCATATCGATGTTCCTCCACGTTCCACACCATGCTCTCGTGGTAGCCCCGGGACACCTTCTCCCCCACGACCTCCAGCTGCCGGAACCCCCAGTCCGGGAGGTGGGCCCCGCTCAGCTAGCAAAACGGGGGGGTGGGGGTGACAGCACATGACGCGGAGGCCCGAGGCCCCGGCTCTTCCCCCCACCCCCGCCACCCAGTCACTCTGTCCGCAGCCGGCAAGGGCGGCAGCCCCTCCGTGGACCCGCCACGTCAGGATTCAGTCTGAGAAGTTGGGAGTCCTCCCCGTTCCATGTGAGGGAAACATGGATGTTAGCCAGACATCCTGCCCACGAAGAGCCCGTTTAGCCCAGAGGGTCCGGTAACCCAAGGTCGTGAGCCCCCAGCCAAGCCAGGCGAGCCAAACGCGGCGCCCTTGTACCTTGAGGGCCACGGAGGTGTTGACGTGCACCAGGCGCACCTCTGACAAGATGGTCTTCCAAACGTCCGCGTCGGATTCCCGGTTTACGATGTCCTGCAAAAGCAGACCCTGTCGATGACCTTGTTCTTTCCCCAATCTCCTGACGTGGCAAGGGAGGACCAGTCACCAAACGACGACACTATCTGAGACAAGGGGCCAGGCTCCGGGGAGCTAACAGGACAGCACCCCTGACTCATTCCGACACCCACATGGCAAGCTGCTGCCGCAGCCGGGCCGGGGGAGCACACCGCCCTCCTTCGGAGTCAAGAGGCCCCCGTGCTCGGCCTTCTCTCTCTCAAATGCAGAGGTGGTCTAGGCGAGGGTTAGAGACGGTCCCTGAGAGGTATCCTGGGGGGAGGGGTGATGGTGGGGAACGGAAACGCTAACACTGAGAGCACTTGGCCTTGTCGTATCTTATCGCAGCCCCGCGATGACCCGTGAGGGTGTGTGGCTGTTGGTGAGGACCAGAGGACCCACGGGCTCACGGGGAGCGGGGAGGAGGCCGGCCCACAGGTACACCGGCGTCAGCCCTCCTCCCTCCCTGCTCCGTGAGCTGCAGTTCCTGGAACCGTGGGCGTGTGGGGCTGCAGGTGCCACCAGCAGGGACAGAGGACGACGACCAGCCTTCGGGAGCAGCGTGGCACAAGGGCAGTGGGTGGGCCGCTGAGAAGTTCCACCGGGAGAGCTCCCAGCGACAGGGCCTGGGTGCAGAGCGCTCCCATCCCGCGGGCACGGCCGAGGAGAGGACGGAGAAGCTGAAGGCAGGCAGATGCATGCAGCACCAAGAAGGCGAGGCTGGGGGTGGGGGGTGGGGGACGCACACACACACACCCCCGGAAGGCAGCCTTGCAGCCCCTGGCTCTGCTGGGAGGGCCCCCCCAGCGGCACTGCAGCCAGCACACTGGGCCAGTCACGCCTGCAAGGACCAGAAGGGGGGGCGGGAGGCCGGTGCTCGGCAGGCAGTGCCTGCAGCCAGTCGGGAGGCTGGAAGGACAGCCTGCCTCTCGTGAGGGAGAGGCCCCAGGGTGTTAGGGTGCGCACCGGACTGAAGCTGATTTTGTGCACGTCCTTGAACTCACGGCAGCGCAAGAGCCCAAGAACACAACTCTCTGCTCCTGCCACCTTTCCCAGGATGCCGTGTGGAGCCCCGGAGAGGGACTCTCGGGGGGTAGCGCATGCCCCCGGATGCTCAGAGGCAAGGCCACCACAGGCCCAGCTGCCTCAGGAGAGGGCACCGGCAAGGAACCGCCCCGGCCGTCCCCAGGGAAACCGCGTGACCAGAAGGCTTGTTCACACCAGGCAAGGCTCAACGAAAGAGGCTCCTGTGGTCGAGGGAGGGTGGCCGAGGCCCCTGACTCTGTGCATTCCATGACCTGGTCTTGAGGCTGGAGAGGCCGCCAAGTCCAAGGGAACCTTCACCCGGCAGGGCCCCGAAGGCCCACGGCCAGCACTAGCACTGACCAAGTTCCCCGCAAACTCGTCCCTCCCACAGAGCAAATCTCTGTTTCCCCGCAAAAACATCTGGGGCTTTTTTAGGAATAAAAATCACTAATTTTACATCTGAATCACAGTTACTCTAAAGGGCAGTTTTGACCGGTCCGTGTCAGGAAGGACGG
>NW_024424119.1:55417582-55418255 GCF_017311325.1 Ursus maritimus | reverse complement strand
GGCCTTCTCTCTCTCAAATGCAGAGGTGGTCTAGGCGAGGGTTAGAGACGGTCCCTGAGAGGTATCCTGGGGGGAGGGGTGATGGTGGGGAACGGAAACGCTAACACTGAGAGCACTTGGCCTTGTCGTATCTTATCGCAGCCCCGCGATGACCCGTGAGGGTGTGTGGCTGTTGGTGAGGACCAGAGGACCCACGGGCTCACGGGGAGCGGGGAGGAGGCCGGCCCACAGGTACACCGGCGTCAGCCCTCCTCCCTCCCTGCTCCGTGAGCTGCAGTTCCTGGAACCGTGGGCGTGTGGGGCTGCAGGTGCCACCAGCAGGGACAGAGGACGACGACCAGCCTTCGGGAGCAGCGTGGCACAAGGGCAGTGGGTGGGCCGCTGAGAAGTTCCACCGGGAGAGCTCCCAGCGACAGGGCCTGGGTGCAGAGCGCTCCCATCCCGCGGGCACGGCCGAGGAGAGGACGGAGAAGCTGAAGGCAGGCAGATGCATGCAGCACCAAGAAGGCGAGGCTGGGGGTGGGGGGTGGGGGACGCACACACACACACCCCCGGAAGGCAGCCTTGCAGCCCCTGGCTCTGCTGGGAGGGCCCCCCCAGCGGCACTGCAGCCAGCACACTGGGCCAGTCACGCCTGCAAGGACCAGAAGGGGGGGCGGGAGGCCGGTGCTCG
>NW_024424119.1:55282232-55417497 GCF_017311325.1 Ursus maritimus | reverse complement strand
GGCAGGGGCTGCAGCCAGTCGGGAGGCTGGAAGGACAGCCTGCCTCTCGTGAGGGAGAGGCCCCAGGGTGTTAGGGTGCGCACCGGACTGAAGCTGATTTTGTGCACGTCCTTGAACTCACGGCAGCGCAAGAGCCCAAGAACACAACTCTCTGCTCCTGCCACCTTTCCCAGGATGCCGTGTGGAGCCCCGGAGAGGGACTCTCGGGGGGTAGCGCATGCCCCCGGATGCTCAGAGGCAAGGCCACCACAGGCCCAGCTGCCTCAGGAGAGGGCACCGGCAAGGAACCGCCCCGGCCGTCCCCAGGGAAACCGCGTGACCAGAAGGCTTGTTCACACCAGGCAAGGCTCAACGAAAGAGGCTCCTGTGGTCGAGGGAGGGTGGCCGAGGCCCCTGACTCTGTGCATTCCATGACCTGGTCTTGAGGCTGGAGAGGCCGCCAAGTCCAAGGGAACCTTCACCCGGCAGGGCCCCGAAGGCCCACGGCCAGCACTAGCACTGACCAAGTTCCCCGCAAACTCGTCCCTCCCACAGAGCAAATCTCTGTTTCCCCGCAAAAACATCTGGGGCTTTTTTAGGAATAAAAATCACTAATTTTACATCTGAATCACAGTTACTCTAAAGGGCAGTTTTGACCGGTCCGTGTCAGGAAGGACGGGCGCCTGCTGGCCGTCAGGAGCGGTTCCCGCCGGGGACTCACCAGTCTCCAGAGGTTCTGGGAGGGCATGGAGATGTTGTAATCCACGTAGCAGGAGACCTCCTGCGAGTGCGGGCTCAGGGGCGCCGCCACGTCGTGCCTGGAAAACCAAACAGTCCTGTTTGGAGCTCCCCACCCTGCCGATCACCGCGCCTCGAAGGCAAAAAAGCCACTTGGGCGAACAAAGCGGGCTCAGCCTGAAGGAGCGCTGGGCCCCAAGCGGTGCCAGCTAAGGGCGTGCGGATCAATGGGACATGGCATGGCAGCCACTCCCCAGAAACCACACCTCTGGGGAAAAGTACACGTGCTGTGGGTCTGACGGATGGCAGTCCACGCCGTGGGGGTGTCGCCACTCTGCCACGGACGACAAAGCAAGTCTCGGAGGGAGGGGCCCACTGTCCCGGGAGCAGGACGACGCGCCCCAGGCCTCGGAAATGCTGCGGTACTAGGAACACTGTCAGGGGACGAGATGCCCTCGGGGACGGACGGCAACCCCAAACGTCCAGAAACACCCACCTCCCTCACCCACGCTTTATCCTACTTTGCGCCGGGCGCTCCGGAGGAGCTGGAGACAGCGCTCACACCCCGGCAAATGCAGACCTTCACAGGCACGGACCACAGATCGCCAGGCTGTGGGGCACTCCCAACAAAATCAGGACAGCAGGGAGCACCCGGGAAAGGCTTTGCGGAGGTGACATTTCAGTGGACACGTGACTACAGCGAGTGGGCCATGGGGGATGGGAGTCCAAGAACACTCCAGGCAGATGGAGCAGGTGTAAAGGCCCCAGGGCTGCTGTACTTGGCTGTCTGGGGACAACAGGGAGGCCGGGGGGCCACAGTGAAGTTTGCCAGGGGGTGACCAGGGGCCAGATCCCACCAAGCCCGGGAGAAGTGGGGACGTTATTCTGAGTGCGACAGCCACACTGTGGAAGTCACTGGAGGGCTTCTGGCTGAGAAGCGAGGCCAGGCCAGCGGACGGTGTGCTCACAGGGCACTGCTGGGGGGACGGGGACAGGGAGGCAGGAGGTCGGGGCACCGGCCCTCACGGCACAGGGATCAGGCCTGGACTGGGCCATGGCAGGAGCGGAAGGAAGAAAGAGAAGCAGCCAGGGTGGCGGCTGGGCACCCGGCTCTTCCCAGGGAGAAGCAGGGGAGGCCAGGAGCCTGCACTGCCCCAAGAGCCAAGGCCTGCCATATGGCTTTCGGTGGGGGTAGTGGTGGGGGTGGGAAGCAGACTCGATGCACAATTTGGGAGTCACGAGGAGCCACAAGATGAGCCAAGAAGCTGGGTGGAGGCAGGAAGAGAGGAGGCTGGGCACGTCAGTTTGCAGAGACTGCCCAGGTCAAGTCAGGGAAGGGCCAAGCACCGACACACAAGTACCCTTCCCGACCCTACGGAGTCGGGATTTCAGTCCTCCTTGAATTCACACGCACTTTAAGCATTTAACTTTACAGACGGACGTGCCCGCACTTCATTCCGTGCGGAGGCACTCCCGTGCTCTCCCTAACTTCCCGGAACCTCCTCCCCGACCTCTCACTGCAGGGTCCGGGGTCCGGGGTGGCGGGGCCACCCTGCTAAGGCTCCATTTCCCTCCCACCCCTCCCTGTGCTGCTGCCGTCACTGGGGGGCGCCTCCCAACAGGCTGCAGCCGCGGTCCGCCCCAAGGGAGCAAGAGATGGCCATGGGGGCAGTGGGGCAGTGGGCGGGCTCTGCCCTGGACAGAGAGCCCCAGCGGAAACCCCGGAAAGCCCGAGAGGAGCGGAGCGGGCCGACGGCGGGCACTCACGTGTTGAGGAAGCGGGTGGTCATGCCGTGTACCAGCTGCACCACGTCCCCATGCCGCACGGGCCTCGGGGGGCTACCCACCACCAGCTGATGCCTGCGAATACAGAGGGCCGCCGGCTGGACACGTGGCCTCCTTCGTCCACGCTCTCCGAGCAAGCGCACTGAGGGCCCCGCAGGCTGGTGGCGAGCGCGGTGGAGCAGCCAGACACGGCCCGCAGCCTCACGCGGCTGCAGCAAGCGCCAAACCCAGCAGCCGCCCGCGGGTGTGCCACGGCGGGCACAGGGACGCCAAGGCGCCCGTGGCGGGGAGGACCGCGGTCAAGGCAGCCTCCCAGAGGGGCGGACATTTAGGTTTTTAGGAGCCAGCTGGGTAAGATCGTTCCAGCCTGAGTGACAGCACATGCGAGGAGCCTGCCTTGTTCCCAAAACGCAGGGCAGGGTGGGTGCTGTGAGGGGCCGGCCAGGCCCCGGGCCGGAAGGAGGCCGGGAGCTGCAGGCCACCGCCAGGGCTCTGGATGGCACTGAAGGGGCAACGGAAGCTAGGAAGGGTTTCAGCACGACAGTGACCTGCCACGAGTGACATTTTAAAAGACCACGCAGGGCTGCGAAAACTGGAGCGGGAGGAAAGCGCTGGGGGAGGCAGCAGGGGTAGAGATGGAGGCCAGGACGGCTTGAGACTTCGTTTGCCGGTGGGGTCCACAGATGGGCTGCTGGACTGGACGGACTGGATGGGGGAGGGGGACAAGGGAGTCGTCCGTCCGTGAGCCTGAGCAAGGGAGTGCCTCGGGGGCACAGGGAGCGCTGGCAGAGTTTGTGCGGCACCCGGGGGAACACGGGGTGGGCAGTTCCCTGAGGAAGCATCCAACCCCCGGACTGCAGGCTCATCAGCACAGAGCTGCTCTCAAAGCTTCCAGGGAGGAAGGGAACACGGAGAGAGGACGACGAGGTTAAGCCCCAGTGTGGAGTCCCAGGAAACGCACGCACCTCCCGGGATCCTTCACGATCCACCAGTTGTTGACGTCTTTGAAGGGATAACAGGTCACCTGCTGCTGGTGCGAGCTGCCTCGGCCGTTCTCGTATCTGCATGAAGAAACCAACACAACTGTCTGCCAGTGGCTGCAATCAGCCTCTCTCTCGAGGTTCCTGCAAATACCACCCGGCAAGGTGTCCGGGAGAAGACAAGGATGAGACGTGTAAGTGTGGGTCTACGAGGGGCTGGAGGGCACGCCCAGCGTGCGAGTCGCGCAGCAGACGCGGGACAGCCCAGGCCCTCTGCTCCCCAAGTCCCTCTGTTTCATACACAAAAAGGATAAGATTCATTGATAATCAGAACCTGAGAGCTCAATGTCTTTCTCGGAAATTTCATTTACAGTGAACGCTGGTAACGGCAAAAATGTGAAAAAACCACACAGTTTATGATCTTCGATTTACAACGGTGACTTTCCTTACATCATGGGGTAGGTGCTCTGGTGGGAATGAAGCCAGCAGGGCACGGGTTTGCCGAAGACGTTCTTCAGAGTGACCTGGGAACCATAGGCCACCTCCAGGGGCTGGCCCTGCGTGATCCGAGCTAGCCCTCCCTAAGACAAAAGCAGAAGGTGGCACGTGAGAAAGAGTGCCTCTCGACAGCCACATGTCCATGGGGGTGCGATGTATTCGGGGTGGTGGTGGTCCTTATCATATCATGGAAATGGCTATGAGGACATGGGACCTGCTCCTCACGAGTTACATGACATAATCATCACACAGCTGCCTGGACAGGATGATGCCTCCAGGGCCAGGAACTCTCCTACCCTTCCACGCGCCCGCTCACCTCACTGCCACAGGCGTCTTCGGAGAAGGGCAACCCTGTCCACTTGAAAGGTGAGGCTCTCTCATATAAATCTATCGATCTAGCTTTCTTTCTTTCTTTCTTTTTCTTTTAAGATTTTATTTATTTGGCAGAGAGGGAGAAAGAGAGCACAAGCAGGGGGAGCGGCAGGCAGAAGGAAAAGCTGGCTCCCCACTGAGCAGGGAGCCTGACGTGGGGCTCGATCCCAGGACCCTGAGATCACGACCTGAACCGAAGGCAGACACTTCACCAACTGAGCCACCCAGGTGCCCCCTAAATAAATTCTGAAAGGAAAAAAATGGGGCGCCTGGGGGGCAGTCAGTGAAGCATCCAACTCTTGGTTTCAGCTCAGGTCATGATCTCAGGGTTATGGGCTTGAGCCCCATGATGGGCTCTGCACTCAGTGGGGAGTCTGCTGGAGATTCTCCCTCTCCCTCTGCCCCCGCTCTTGCTCGTGCACTCTGTCTCTCAAATAAATACATCTTTAAAAAAAAAAAGGGTGAGAAAACCAGCACTTGGATGAACTAAGAAATTTGCCCAAACACGCACGCCAGGCTGTCAGAGAGCCGACAGTCAAGAGCCAGTCTGTCTGAGTCTCTGGTCCTCACCACCCCCATCGGAACGCTCCGCTCTCTCTGAAAAGTCAGCAGGAACGAATGCCAGAGTTGAGCTTGTCCTGTGACAAGTGTGCACCTTTCTCAAGTCGGTAGGACTTCACCATGTCCTCAGGCAGGACACACTGAAGAGCTGACCCCTTCGTCTATTTCCACACCGTCCACACACGCAGAATTAGTTTAGAAATACTAAAGCAGACCCTTCACGTCTTGATTTCCACCCCTAACACTTGACAATATTTACATAAGAAAACTCTGGTCTAGGGGCACCTGGGGGGCTCAGTCGGTGAAGCCTCTGCCTTCGGCTCAGGTCATGATCCCAGGGTCCTGGGATCAAGCCCGGTATCGGGCTCCCTGCTCAGCGGTGAGTCTGCTTCTCTCTCTGCCTGTCCCTCCCTGCTGCTCGTGCTCTCTCTCGCTCTCTCTCAAATAAATAAAACCTTAAAAACAAAAAACAAACAACAAACCCTGAGTCTAGTCTTGTCCCCTCTGGGGTGGCTGTGGCACCCCTCCTTACCTCCAGGCTGGCTTGGAAAGCACTGGACATGACCTGATCGTGGGGCCCGGAGCGGTAGACCAGAATCAAGTGGACATAGAAGAAGAGCAAGTACATGAGGGCCGGGACGACCAGCAGGGCTGCGGCTCGGGCAAGCAGGTGACAGAGCACACGGACCTGCCGCAGATGGGGGACCGGTCACGTCCCAGTGCCTGGGAAGGCGCGGCCGCTCCAGACGGGCAGGCTCCGAGCAAGTGGGTGGCAGAGCTCTGGGCTCCCCGCAGCCGCGGGCGGGAGGCTCACGGAGGCCCATCTTCCGGAGAAGCCCTTCTCCCCAGACCCCCGCCCACCCCGGGATGGCCGCGCACCCTGCTCCACGGCGGCACCTACGTGTGACAGAGTCCGGTCTCCGATCAGGTGCCAGGCATGGACGCTGGCGACTGCGAGCACCAGCAGGTACGTGAAAACACCCACATATTTGACACTGAAAAGACACGAGGAGAAATGGTTACAACAAGGCACAGAACAAGGACGATGCCAAGGCCGCCCCAGACCCGCGGACCACACTCACCCCACGGCACAGGAGCAGGCCACTCCCGTCAGCATCAGCCAAAACCACCAGCTCAGAGAGAAGGGCCTGGGGTCAAAGCAGAAGAGCAAAGCTGGGAACGGTTCACGAAACATCGCCCGAGAAGGCACATTCCTCAGAGCTCCCGGGGTCGGCTGGCCATCCCAAGCTTCAAGACGAGAGAAACGAACCCTCATCTCCCAAATCTCAGTCCCGGCAGAACTTTTCTTTTTGGCCAGAACATTTTCCCAGTTAGTTTAGATTATACAAAAATGAGGGGCGCCTGGGTGGCTCAGCTGGTGAAGCATCTGCCTTCGGCTCAGGTCACGATCCTGGTGTCCTGGGACAGAGCGCCGTGTCGGGCTCCCTGCTCAGGGGGGAGTCTGCTTCTCCCTCTCCCTCTGCCCCTCCCCTTGCTCGTGCTCTCTCTTGCTCACACTGCTCGCTCTCAAATAAATAATTAAGAAATAAATTATACAAAAATGAGAAGGTATTTAGGAAGTCAGGAGCCAAGGCCAGTCTAGATGATGAAAGATAATCCACAAGCAGCCCCCCCAAAATGAAAAGGCATCAGACCTTCTCAGATCCACAAACCACCCAGACCCTTCTCTCACTAACCAGGAAGGACATGTCTCACTCTGCATACCTCTGTTTTTGGGAGTTGGAGAACTTCAGGTAGGACAGCACAGCCAACAGATTAAAAAATATTAACACTGACTCCAAAAGCATGAGCCTTGACTGAGTGATGAGAGCATTCTCTGTTAGAAAGAGGACACATATGTCAGCTGTCAGGGAGCAGGGGCAAACGTAAGGGGATGGGAGCATCCACAGAAAGGACATACTCTAAATGCCACAGAACGTGGCCACAGGAAGTTCAGGATTAGGTGGCTGGAAGGGGATAGATTCCAGAACCACAAAGGTGAGTTCTTAGGTGTGAACCATGCCTAGCAAGACCTTGCTGCCCTGACCCTGGGCAGGCCACCAGACCTTTCCGAGTCTTTCTCTTTCTCATTTGCAGAAGGAATACCAACTTTGTGGTATAGGCATGTATTTGGCTGCAAAAGTCTGACCATACAGTCCCGCCACCCCATACCCTGGGAGGAGGGCAACTGACTCCCAGAGTCAAATCTGGATGAACTGGGCACACTTTCTTCTGTCCTGTGACTAGGAGACCGTGCAGGGGGCACATCTACTAAACCCACGTGCTCTCCTGGGCCGCACGCTGAAACCACCAAGGCCAGCGCTGGGTTCTTCCCTGCGTGACACCAAAGCAGGCAGAGGCCTGGGTCTCACCGATAAGCATCAGCAGAGCAGCCCCCATGGCGGCGCAATGAGAAAAGCCGAGCTCCAGCAGGATCTGGTAGGCCATGGGCACCGACAGGGCCCCGGTCAGGGCCGGCAGCAGGCGCAAAGACCACACGGGCACGTTGCTGCTGTATTCTGGGAAAGCAACCACAGCAGAGCTGAGCACACGGCACGCACTGCCTTCCTACACTGCAGGTGTGTTTTCAAACACAGTGTCATGTTCACAGACCCTAAAGTGCAAGTTTGCAAAACTAGGGACCATATCAGGAACGGAGTGTGTAAGCGCAGGTAAAAGCTTTGACATCGGCCGTGCGTCGTCAAAGCCTCGCTCTCAACAAGCACGGAAACAATGCCTAATGATTCTGAAAGTAGTTAGTGCTTTACTTATTTATAAATTTACTCCACCTTCTCCCAGAAACATCGGGGCAACAGACAAAACTTACACGTACAAAAGATAATTGCGCTCGGACGCCATGTACAGACTGTGCTATGGGTACCGAAAACCAAGGACAAAAAAGGACTATGATTAAACACTAAGACGTTTACCAGACCTTTCAAAAGTCTTCCACTTGTACTGAATTTATCATACCCAGGACAGATTAATAACCACAGCTGTTAATCCCTATGAAAGCCACTCCCTCTCCATTCTAATACGGGCAAAGTCACAAAGGACGTGAACATGACTTTTACCTGCTCCGATTCTGTTCCACAAAAAGTTACCATCGAATCCTCCTAAATAACCTGAAACAGAAGACGAGTCAGTAACTATCTCGTGCAGCAAAGAGCTGGGGAGTGCCGAACCACGGCAGCAACAGGGAAACAATGATAAATAATTACATATGGTTTCTGCCCTCAAGAAATTTCACTTATGAGTTCTGTTTTATTATTTTTAAAATAAATTACCACAATTCTACCTATTTATTTATTTAGGTGTTGTAGATAGGCTTTATTTATTAATTTATTTTTAAGTAATCTTTACGCACAACCCCGAGATCAAGAGTCGCACGCTCCACCGATTGAGCCAGTTGGACGCCCCTTGCGTATAACTTTTAAAGGGCCACTTCTCTTACTAATGACTCCTACCTCCTAAGGCCAGCAGCATATGGCCAAACGGTGGTCCACTGCCATCCAGAAAGAAGATCCGCTTCATGTAGAAAGAGATGTACTGCCCATAATACACTTCATCAAAACTGAAAAGCAAACCCACGTGATAGTCAACCAGAAATCGTCACCAAACACAGGTGCAAGGGTAAACATATACCTGTTTCCAAACAACGCGAGAAGAGTGCTCAGCAAAGGTCAGATCTTTTGCTGCAACTGCACCGCGTCCCCAAATATGAACACAGGTGCACAGCATCAACCATCAAGGTCAGGAGGGAAAACTCACCAAGAACAGCCACATACTCAGGATGTTGGCCCAGCACAGACTCTATTTACCCTCCCTAGTGTCACTTAGGGACGTGCTAGCAGGCAGCCTACGAGAGGCCTCACAGACCCGAGGCTACGTCTGTGACTAAGGGTCAGAATCACACCTGGTAACCAGGGGCAGGGGTCACTGGGGGACGTGCAGAAACCAACGGCAACACATGTTTTCAGACAATCGGGGACATTCAAGGATACTGCCAATATTGCTGTCAATTTCTTAGGTGTGATAACATTGATACGGATTTTAAGAGTTTTCATCTGTTAGAAATATACTAAATGACTTAAACATACTGCTTATGACTTGCCTCAAAAAAGTCCCCTGAAGCTGAGTGATGAATACATTGGTTGGGGAAGAGGTTATTATACTACTCTCCCTACTTCTGCATCTGTTTAATGTGTTCCACAACAAAAAAGTTAAATTTTTTGGTTCTTTTTTGAACACACGAACTAACCAGATAGCGACTGGCCCTGTAATACCACCAACAGCCATCTCTCCTTAAAACAAAGAACGCAAAGGTCAATGGCAACTCACTTCCAAACCCATCAATCCTCCACCCTCCACCCTTGATTTTAAATGGTTACCTACAGCTGCTGCACCTGCTTCAGGGGCCAGATTTCACCTGCTAGAGAACTACAGGGCACGATGTGATAGGTGGACTCAGCACGTGCTGTTCTGGAGACCAACGGGCCTCTCCTCTGCCCAAAACACCCATCCCTGAGAAGCCCAGAATTCCACTCTCTCACTTCCGCTGTTCAGAGGGGCACTTTCTGTCACCAACGCATGAACAAATTACAATTCTTTCCGATTGGCCCTGAATGGGGGTGTCTGGCTTACACCACAGCCCTTGGATAGGCGAGCTGCCACAGGCGGCTCAGTAGCCCCACGGCGGTCAGAGCCACAACATTCAAATTGATGTCAGCTGTCACCACGACAGGGCGCTTCAAAAATCCCAACATCTTGTAGAGAAGCAGGTCCTTGAGGATGCCCTGGAGAAGAAGGGAAGAGACGGAGTGAGTAAACAAGCGGCCACCCGGAAGGCTCACAGGTTCGAGGAAAAGCATCGCAACCACCCCGGCTCTCCAGCGCACCACGAAGAACCATGCGTTGGGGGGTCGTTGAGAGAAAGGCAGGAGGACACCAGCAGCCAACTAAGGTGAGAATTCGGGACTGAATATTCACTCACTCAACAAGTCACTCCGCGAACACCCACTGAGCCCTTCCTGGAGAGGAGCTGCTTATCGGGGAAGCCCGCGGACCTCGCCAACCTCGCCCTTCTGGGCCTCAGAAGCCGCCTCATCAGCCGCTAGTGCCTCCCCCGCACCCCTCCCTGCTGCTGCCCATCCCCTAGGCTTCCCCTTTCTCACCCTGAGGGTGCATCTGTACCCGGACGCCCCCGTTTCCTCCCCAAGGCGTCATCTTCCCTTGGGCTCCACTCGTCTTAAGGCTACATCTACGCTAGGCGCCCCTTCTCGCACCAAAGCTGCATCTGGCCTTTGGCGGTCCCCTTCTCCGCAGAGACCTCATCGGCTCTGGGAGGCCCCCACTCCTCTTCCAGGCATTCCTTTCTCTCTCAGGCTGCACCTTCCCAAAGGTTTCATTCGCCCCTGAGCACCCACTCCTCTCCCAAGCCTGCACCTGCCGGGGCGCCCCCCTCTCCCCGGGCGCACCTGCCCTCGGCCCCGCCCCCAGCCGGGCCGACGCCGACGCCCTCGGCCCTGCTCGTCCGCAAGCCGCGCACGCGCGTCCTGCGCAAACTCTCTGGCGTCTCAACTGGGCGCTGTCCCTGGTGCCCCAAACGTACTCTCGTTTCGTCGAGTTCCCGCAGAGTTGCTCCCCGCGTCCGGCCCCGCCTCGGATCCGTCGGCGGGGGTGGGGGCGGGAGACGCCGACCGTTAAGTGTTCTCGTCACGCTGGGGGGCGAGACCGCTCGGCACTCTGCACCGCCCACGCACCGCCTGCTCGACGCTCGACTCGCCGCGCCTGCGGAGCCCTTCGCGGGAGCGCCGCGCGTGCGTCCTGCGCCAGGGCACCGCGCGTGCGCCGCAAGGGCTGTCAGGGTGTGGAGCGGCGCGGAGACCCGCCTCTGTCGTGCGTCGTTAACGGCTTTGGTATCCCGGGAACTTAGTGCTCGCTGAACGCTCCGGTGTCGTTTTTAAAAAGCAAGACAGTCGGTCCTTAACCGTGTCCATCTCAGTGCAGTCCGGCGAGCAACTCGCGTGCGGATGTCTGCCGCTCCCCGGGCTCCGGCTTCTCCAGCCGCCGCTCTCTCGCCCCTCCTCCCCAGGCTCCCGCAGGCTCCCGCGGGCTCCCGCAGGCTCCCGCGGGCTCCCGCGACCCCTGCCGCCCCTCCCCCGCGCCCCACAAGGCTCCCTTGGGCCCCTGCACCCCAGCCGCAGCTCTTCCGTCCCCCCAGGCGCCCCCGGCCCCCGCGCGGAGCCTGTCCTGCGGGTGACACAGCGCCTTTGGCCAGGGGAACGGCGGGGCGGGACGGTTAACCGACGGGAACACCACCCTTCTTAGTCTCCCACGTCCTGGTCCTTTCGTGTATGTGTGTGTGCATCTCACGGATGGGTACCTCAGGGTTAGGAACTACAATTACGGTTCTTCACTGTGCAAGATTTTTTCCCCCCACGAATGTTGGTCAACCCAGCGTTAGAGGACACGGGTTACGAATGTAGGGGTACCTCTGACTTAACCGTGCCTCGCCCAAGGCTGTGGAGAGGGGGCGAGCTGCGGCTCACCCCGCCTGAGGCCGGGGGCTCCCTGGGCTCCGGGAGGAGTGGGGCTGGCTGGCTCCTGGTGAGGTTCCGTGAACCACCCGTCCCTAGGGGCAGTGGATCCAGGGAACGGGTGTGGCCGCTAGAGCCAAGACAGCCCATGCCCAGGTCCCAGTTCTTCCATACAGTCAAGAGGCGCAGAAGGAATCTGCAAGGAAGGAGTCTTTCCTCATGGAAAGTGTTCTTCGCGGGGATGATTTATAAGTTTCCTACATTCTTAACTGGTGCCCACGACCTCTTTGAATCCACACTACCCCCAGGAGGTAGGTACTGTTAAATCGACATTTTCCAGTTGAAATTGTGACTGGGGGGGGGGGGTCCTTNNNNGTCATGCAGCTGGGGTGGGGGTGGGGCAGAACCGAGCATCACCATCGGGACTCAAATCCAAGCTCTTGATCCCTCACTTCCCCATGCCTGGAGCACTCATCCTTCCTACTCCACAGTGCAGCATAATCCTCTCCTCCCAGCAAAAGAAAAGGGTCACTAAGAAGTGGCAAGAAAAGAAAGAAAGAAAAAAAATGCAACAAAGCAGGGGCGCCTGGCTGGCGCCTGACTGGCAGAGTATGTAACTCTTGATCTTGGGGTCCTGAGCTTACTTAAAAATTTAAAAATAATAAAATAAACCATGACAAATCAGATGCTTTCTCCTCTGACCCACCCACTTCTCAGAAGTAGGGGGAGGGCAAAGCGCAGGCAGGTGTCCTGCACACCTTAATTATCACCCACCAGGAGAAAGAATGGGCACTAATGCTCACCCATTTGGAAGATGCACCTAATCTATAGGTTTCAATCCCTTCTCTCCCCCACCTTGTTTTAAAGCATTTTAGCCAAGTCCCGATTTCCACATAAGCTGTCCGTAAAAATTCTTCCATCTCTCTCATCAAATGACAACAGAAATCGAGGGACACACAGCCTGAGAAAGCATGTTCAGCTTTAGAGCTTTTTCTCTTTTTTTTTAAATTTTTTTTATTTAAATAAGGAGAATTCTTTCATATGGAAAGAGCTAGTACAATCACATATTTGAAAGGAGAAACAATAGGTACTGTTCCGGAGGGAAGGGCAAAGGGTGAGTGTGCCACCATGACCTGCTGAATCCATGATTCCGTTTCCCATCCAAGGCAAAAGCTTCCCAAAAAATATATAAACAAGCTGCACATTACACCTTTAGCCATCGTCTGCCCTTTCAAATATCTGGTCTACATGAAAAGACAAAGAGGAAAGGCCAAAATAAAAACAAAAGGGAACAAAAACAAAACACAACCCTCAAGAACAACAAAAAACCCAAACCCTTTTTACTAGGCAAGGCATGAGGTCAAAAGCTTCGAGTACAGTGTCCCCTTTCAACAATGGAAGAACGTCATCCACACAGCCTTCACAGAGATTTCCACTCCACGGCTTCGTAACATGCTGAAGACAGGGTCCTGGGGACACTGCTACCCAGCGAGGGTGGGGATATGGTGAACGGCAAGGTCAGATGCGCCTGGAAGATCACTAGCCAAGTATGCACTGGTGGTCCCGATGGAGGGCATGGCTGGGGACAGTGCCTGATCCCAACACTGAGCCACCCTGTCCCAGGTGATCTCTTGGGTCCAGCTCACATTCTCAAGCAGGAAGAGATGGCTTTCTGGAAGCCTGCATTTCCCATTCAGCACAGAACATGACAAAGCACAAACACTCTACTGTCCTTGGTTGTCAAAGGCCATTTCCCGCAGACCTAACCCAGGCTTGCTCTGCAAGCAGTGAAAAGGGACAAATACAGATTAGAGAGGCAACATGCAGCTACTTGGTGGAGGGGAATCGAACAGCAGGGAGGGGCTTTACCAGTCTGCCACACACTGCCTCAGTGGGCCATTTCTGACACGGCCGTGCACCCACGTGCACACCCTCTGCCTCCGTAGCCCTGAGCATCAGTCACAAACCTCACCACCCGTCCAGAGGGCAGGTCCAGAAGACAGGAGGGCGAGGGCATAGCTGGAGAGACCAGAGGTCCATATTTCGTAAGATTCCCCAATATCCCTAGAAGTGGCTGGAATGACCACAGCTTTGGAACTCAACCGATTTCTGAATGTGTAAGTCATCCTCTGTTTTCCCTCATAAGGATCCCAGAGGCAGAAGTGTATGAATTCCAAGTCTGAAAACAATAATGTGGATTAAAAAGGGGGAAGCAACGGTAAAGAAAACCAGACCAAATATAACCAGCAGGGAACTTTTCAGGGGGGTGTATGCCTCTTGGACACTCGACTCCACACTCTGGGATTTCACCCCACTGAGTAGTTGACACTGGACAGACACTACTGCGGGGTCACCGGTTGCCAAGCAACGGGCTGCACCATCAATGGCCAGGGCCAAGCTGCCAGCATCAGAAAGGAGGCAGAGGTGCAGTGAGAGGGCTCTGAACACTCCCACTTCCCTCCCCCTACACCAATCTCAGCCCCAGAAAGGTAAGTGCTGGTCTTCACCCGTTCCCACCAAAGGCCCCATGGCGTCCTGGTAGAGGCCTCTGCATGGATTTGCACTGAGGATGGGGGTTTGAAACCAAAATAAGACCCTAAGCCCTATTACCTTGAGCTGGGTTCTAAAACCACATGAAGAGAAGAGATATTGCACCTTAAAACCTCTCTGCACTAAAAACTGCATTTCATCAGACTGAGGAAGAGACAGGGGTCGGGCAGGCCTCAGAACTGCCCTCGGCCCCAAGCCCAATTTAAAATCTGTATCTTAGTGGGAAAGAGACCGCAGCTCGGGCACACGGAGGTGGCGGATGCGCTGAACGTCACATGCAATTTCCTGGCCTTTCCTGCACAGAATGGTTCAGACATTATATATAAATAGAGCAGTGAAACATTTACTTTTTTTTCACCTAGACCTACAACATCAATACATATAAATAAATTCTAGTGTTTTCTGTTTTTATTGGGGAGGGGGAAAGAGAGAAAATACAGGGGTAGAGAAAAGGGCTGGCGAACAGGTGACCTTTTGTTTTTATTTTTTCTCAAACAGGAAGTACTGTCACGCGGATGGCAGGTTCACCTGAAGGGTACACCTTGAGTTTGGAACAGCATCCGGGGCGGTTCTGTTGAATTTCAACACGAGAAAACCTTTTTTTCCTTTTGACATACAATGTGCACCGGAATTAGGTGTGCGGGCCTGGCCGTGTTTCTGAGCGTACAGGCGGCGAACGTGTGTGGCTCCTGCAGGGGCAGCCGGGCACGGGAGGCAGGTGGCGGCAGAGGGGAGCGGTGGGCAGGGCAGCTGGTCACAGGGACAACAGCAGTCACACACTCGCAGGGAAGAGAAAGCGCAGACGAGCACACAGGGCAGGCAAGTGCGAGCCACCCGTCAAGCGAGCGGCCCTTGAAGGGACCTCAGCATCAAGATTCGGGCATGAAGAGGGCCAGCTGGTGAGCAGCACGGTCTGAGGGTGGAGGCAGGAAGGGGAACACAAAGCTGCACGTGAAGCACTAGCACATCTGTCAAGAAAACCGACCCTGTCCGGAGGCCCCCGCGTCCGGCCGGCACGCTCGCCCGCGGGGTAAAGCGGGGAAGAGCCCCGAGAAGCTACAAGCGCTGTTCCCGAGGCGCTGCTCTCTACCTGGTTCTACGCTAGACACGCGTGCGGCGGCCCCGAGGGTGCGCGCTGCGGGGCTCACCCCACTCACCTCCTGCTTGTCCCCGGAGCCAGGTCCTCCCTGGAGCCACCGGGGGCGGTGGCAGAACTCGTGCAGGTAGGTGGCGGGCCGGTTAGTTACTCTGAAGAGCATGTGCGAAACCTGGCATTTGCCTTCCCCTCTCCTCGGAATGACAAAATCGGGGAGGATTTCCTTCTAGGACTTATTTTAAAAAAAAAACGACAAAAACCCAGCACACAATGGCTCACACGAACGTTCTGCCAGGGCCACTGCTACACGCCTAAGAGGCTTTTCTCCGAGGCTGCCCGTGGCCGCGGCGGACCGGTCAGACCGCCAGCCGTCCTCCCCTTGGACCCTGCCCCAGCCATCCGGGAAGACGGACACTGCCCGGCTCGGGCCCTCTGCCCCACCTGGGTCTGCGGGGGGAGCGAAGAAAAGGAGAAAAAGGAAGCTCTCGCGGCAGCCTCGAGGGCCACGCGCCTCTGCTGCGGACCCCGCCTGACAGCCGTCCACGCGCCCGTCCCCACGTGAGGGCGCCTCCCGATTTCCAGGGGCGAGCTGTGCGGAAGGTGGCGGGACAGGAGGATCCAGACAAGAAAGAGACAGGCTCAGAGGAAGAGGAGGGCATGTTATGGAAGGCTTCAAGGAAGGGCGTGCGGGGCAAAGAGCGGCCCCCAGGTGCCGGAGCCCAGGGGCAGGGATGCCGCCGGGGCCCGCGGTGCTGTCAGCTCGCAGCGTCCAGGCCGCGCCGGGAAACCCCGGGGACTCCGTATCTGCGTGATGTCCACTGGCTTTAGAAGAGTCCAGGACAGAAATTGTGTCATGATTATGCTAAAACCACCACTGGCTTCACTGGGCTGCCCCTAAGCTCTCGCGGTTGACCATCAGATCAGGGGCTGGAACCCAACTGACACCCCAACCTAACCTGCCCCTCCCCCTCACTGCTCGCAAGGAGCTGCCCACCCGCGTGCCCTCCACGTTTTCTGCGAGCACCGGCACCGGTTAGCCCACTGAGAGCACGGGGGACGTCCGCCCAAGAGTCCTGTGTTCAGGAATCGCAGGGACGGCCCAGTGGCCCCAGGAGAGAGGGGGAAGTGTGGTACAGAGACAGAGGAGGAGTGAGGGAGAGGATGGCAAAGAACGTAGAAAAGTTCAGCTATGCACACATAGCTTCTGTTTTTGTTTTGTTTTCCTTTCTCCTTTGTAAAAACTTTAGCTGCTTTTTAAAACAAAAAGCCTCGAACTAAAATCGGTACTGCACAAAGGCTTGAGTCACTCCACGGTCACTGTGGACAGGAGGCGGGGACGTCGTGGGGACGGGGTCATTTGCTTGTTTGCTTCGTAGTAAAGCGAGCAGGTCAATGCCACATATCCACGGGGGCAAGCTGGTCGGACAACGGAGCTTTCGGGAGTGAACAAGGGAAGGGAGGTCTCTCAGTCCGGGCCAGGTGGTTGGACGGTGGATCTGGTGAGATGTCCGAGATGTCCGAGCGTCTGGCTGTGTCCAGGCCGAGCGGCCCTGTCCTCAAGGGAGGGGTGAGGCGTGGCCAAGCACCTTCAGGCCTTGCTCTCCTCCACTTTGACCGCCCGAGGCTTGATTGCTCCGGTTCGCTTCATCTGGGAGGCGGCTGAGGGGGCCTCCTGCAGTTTCACGGCTCCCAGGCTGGGTTTTTCATCCACTCGTTGTTTGGCCTTTGGACAGATGAATGTGGACAGAGACAGTTACCCTTATGCAGAAACATCTGTCTGGATACACAGCACCCACCGCCCCCGCCTGCTCCTGGGTCACAGAGAAAAGCTACCCTTTGGTGGAAGGACCAGACCGAGAAGGAACTCCCCGAGGAAGGACACGGGCATGAGGTGCTCTCTCCCTTCCCACGGTGCTGAGGGCAGTGGTTCGGGGAGGCAGGAAGATGGCGGGTCCTCCGGGAAGCATTCTGGGATGGCCACGGGCCTCTGCAGGACTGACACATCCAAGGCCAACTTGGAAGGACCTTCTCAAATCAGTGCGCCCCGTGCCCCAAGGGTAAAGAGCCCCCGAGCAGATCCAAATGCACCCCACGAGTCGTAACTCCTGAACGTTTGCCGAGGGGCACGGGGCCACTGTGTGGACTTGGTCCTCCCCCATCTTCGACGCCCCCCTCCGACTCCTGCTCTCTTGGAAACCTTTCCCCAGGACCCTAGTTTGGCCTGGAGATTCCCAGTCAGGGTCCCATTAACCTGCAGCTCTGTGGCCAGCCTTGACTCTGCCCCCCACCGGGCTGTGAACCCTGCAAGAAAGCTTTAGCAGCTCAGTCCAAGCAATTCAAGGGCGACCCTCCGGGGAACCAAGTTAGGAGGAGCGTAATGAGCGATCAAACTTCCGCCTCCGTCAGCCAGGAATGCGGTTTTATTAAAAAGCCACGCCTGACGTGTGTGAGCTCTGGAGCCCCAGCGCATCTTCCAGCAGCAGCGAGAACAGTGCCCGAAGGCACAGACACTGAGAAACCCCTTCTGTTACAAGTGGGAAAGCGTCGTTCCACGTGTCCTCCCACCCAGCCAAGACAGAGACGAGACACAGCACTTACTAGAGCTAGCACGCGCACGCACACACGCGCACGCACACACACGCGGCTTCTAGAGCTGACCCACAGACCTAACCGAGTCCCAGCGCCTTCACAGCCCAAATCGCTATGGAGGGAGAGTCCACCTTCTGGCGTCACCTCCTCAGAGGAATCCGCATCCTCCCTTCTCTGCAGGACAAGGAAGGATCCAGACGCCCGTCAAGAGGAGAAATGCCTTCGCCAGGAGGGACTCGGGCTGCCGGCTCCCGGCGCCACGCTCTAAGCACTAGGGCACGTCTCTCTTTTTAAGAGGAGCACTCAAATGGGTTGGACAGTCCCTTCTCTTTTGGCGCTTGGAGACGGGCCTAAGCGTCCGGGGCTGGAGGGTCTGGAAAGCCATCTTCTACCTGTTGAACGTAGTGTCCCTGCACAGAGCCCATGTTAACTGCTGATCCAGAGGGCTTCCCACTGGGGCTAGCAGAGCTAGGCCTGAAAAAACCAAAGGCAGGGGGTGAGAACACACGCGTCGCCAGAGAAACCGAGTCAAGCCTAGCACACGGCGCGGCCCTGGCTCGGGCAGCGCCCTCTCGGACGGAGGAAAGCCAAGACCTCAGACAGCCAGAGTGCAGAGGGCGCCGGAGCAGCTCGCAGAGACGCACCCAAGGGCGCAGGGGCTGAGGTCCTGGCTGTGGGCAGACACTGACCGGACAGGTAGACGGGCAGTGACCGTCTCTCGGGGTTGGGAGGGTACGGACCAATGGGATTCTGTGACCCACACGAACGGTCTATGAAGCTGATTTCAGAATGGTGCCAAGTTTACTCCTAGTTTTCACTTTTTTAGACAGTGGGGGCAGGGGGGGCTGGCGAGTGGAAAGAGAAACCAAAAGGAGCAAAAATCTTTCGGAACATCTTCCTGGATGTGTTCCGCTGACGACACTACCCAGTTCTCCTGATGCTGACTAGCTGCCACGCGGATGAAAGAGACTCTGTGGTCAAAAAAAAGCCTAAGACGTGCTGTGTGTGGAGCTCCTCAGGACCCTTGACAATGGGGCTGCCCAGACCCTGTGCCAAGGGCCACGACCCCAACAAGCACACCCCCGTGTGTCTGACCAGGGAACCCTGTTTTGGCAGGGCATGCCTCAGAAGTCCTGTTTCCAGAAAACGGGGAAAATACCGCTCTAGAAAAATACACCGATTTTCCCCACCCGGTTACAACCCCAACAAAACAAAAGCTATTCGTGACGGATTCTATCTCCTACATGTGCTCTTGCTCGGGGAGCCCTGGGGTTGCCTCTGTGGCCACCTGCTGCTCAGCACTGCCCACGCGGCAGGGGTGACAGCATCTGCTTATCCACAGAGCTTCCCTCGTGACTCCCAATTACGCTCATCGTTCTGTGCTGCTGTCTGTGTTTCTCACACAGTTCTGTTGTTTTGGCCTATGTGGAAAATATGGTCAGAACACAAAACAAACTAATAAAAATAAATGAGGCCAAGAAGATAAAGAACGAACAGAAAAGATGATGGAATGGGGAAAGGTCCCACAAATGCCTTTCTCTGGAAATGCAGGTGGAGCGTGGAATGACGGGACAGACAGGAGGGACGAGGACTTGGCCTCAATGCTTCAAGAGAGCGCAGCAGAGCGGCCGCGGCAGGAAGACGAGATGGTGCTCTGATCTGCGGGAGTGCTCCCCGATCAGAGGGCGGCTGCACGCCCCTAGAGGGACCTCGGGGCACCCTGGAGCCCTGCCGCTAACCTCTCAGAGCGCTGCAAGTCATGCGTGTCTGTTCTACTCGCTTACAAAACAGGAGGGCGCTCCAGGCACCTCCCACGTGCCAACAAGACCTGACTGCGCGCGCGCCCACCCACCCACCCACCCGCGGGCCTCAGGCCAGAGCATGCTGCCTCCCCCTCCCCGCACACTCTTCCTCGGGGGCCAACATGTCAGCAGAACCAGAGGTTCTTCGACTTTCTAGCACAGTAAGTAATTCATCCAAAGCCACCCCCAAATCCAGCTAAGGGACCTGGGACAGTTACTGGGGGCAGAGACCGAGACCGAGGACGCAAAGAGAAGGGGCCACTCCGCGCTATGAGAGGCACACATGGCCCGGCAAGGCCAGAAGCCACAGGCCCTGGCAGGACCAGGGGCCAGTGCAGGGAACATGCAGCCCCGGGAAAGGAAATTCTCCTTGCCTTCCAGGGAGTGTACCTTCCTGGCCAGTGGATCCTTTGGAAAATCTGCTGAGAAAGCTTTGAGTACTGAGGTCGGGCCTCACGCTTTTAAAACATCAGCCGTTCCTTTTCCTACCTGTCCAGAAAGCTCTCCCAAACCAGAGCATTTTACTATGATGACTAGAAGCAAAACCACTCTGCCAGTTCCTGATTTCCCCATGGTTAACTAAAACGTGTGTTGTGTCCCGGCACTGAAATTTCAAGGTGACACGTGGCCTCAAAGGGGACCCACCTCAGTGCCCTTCCACGGCTCTCCCTGGGCCCCTAAGACTCTTCTGAACCACGGAGTCCCGTCTAGACCAAGTACCCGGCAATGCAGCATCTGACCCCCAGGGCACCTTTACCTGTAAGTCTGTGGTGACGGCACGGAGGCTCCCGAAGGGACGTTGTGTTTACTGTCGGCAAAGTGGAAGCCCTTCATCTCCATCTGAGAAGACTGAAGACACCAAGAAGGAATGAGAGGTTGTTTGATGGCCCCGGAGACGCCTGGCCCTCACCGACCCACCCCGTGCAGAGCCAGCCGATGAGAATTTCCAGGGAGAGCGGGATCGTCTAAAGGAATCTGCACTCCCCTTCCCCTCTAGTCCAGGCTGGAGAGGCTGCTTCTTGGAACCAAGAACTGTGCATTTTTGTTCTCTTGAAGTGGGGTGGGGAGAGAGGACTGTGCACCCCCAGGATGGCCGTCAACAGAGCCTGGACCCCAGTCCTACACATGCTCTATGGGGATGTCTGGGACCAGTCTCTGAGACGGCCCCACCACAGCTCCCCGGGCCCATCAGCCCCAGGCATCACCACCACACACTCCTTCCTTTCTGCTCTGGGTCTCGGCTCATGTCGCTGGCTTACACGGGAACCAAGGGGGCCCCACCATGGGGTTCCTAGAGGACTTCACGAGCAGGAAACCAGTGGTCTGGTGAGGCCAAGAGCTCGCACCTGCCCTCTGGCCCTTTCTGCCCCAACAGTGCTTCCTGACTAGCTAGCAACGATTTTCCCCGGGACACAGCAGGCTGGAGTCCTCCTCACCTCTCTGCTGGTGTTAAGGACCGAAGGCTGGGAGCCAGGTGGGAGGATTCTTCGGGGGGCCCCGACAGAGAGGCTCTGCCCCTGCGGCAGCTGGATGGACTGTGGCAGAATCAACGGCTGCTGCCCAGAGCCGTACCGCGGCAGAGGCAGCTGGGAGCCAGGCAGCGGCATCGTCAGCTGCTGGAGGACAGACACAGTCAAGAGGAAGAACAGATGTGGGGGAGAAAGCCACAAATTACTGTTTACACGTGACCCCGAGAGCGAACACACGTTATACTTCAGGTTCTCATTTCCCCAGAATTAAAGCACGGCCTCTGCACAGTGAGGTTCTGGATTTCTGCTAGGGCACACCCTGGAAGGTAGGGCGAGTCTGACTGCTGGAACCAGGCAGGTGGAGAAGGCAAGCTCAGAGCCGGGACAGCAGCGGACAGCAGGTGCCACGCTGAGGTGCTCCTGGGGCGAGCGTGGGATGCGAGCGGCTCCTCTCCGGGGCTGGGCTGGGCCACGTGCACCCCAGGCCTGCACCCAGCAAAGCTTTGCCGAATACACATTATGTGCACCGGGGGGGAGCACCAGGACACCCAGACCCGGGGAGCAGCAAGGACAGGGCCACACTGGACCTGGACCCAACATGGGAGCGCAGGCAGCAAACCCCTGTGCGTGGGGGTGGGGAAGAGTTAGGGAAGGTCAGGAGCACTTCTCAGGAAGTAATGTCCAAGCGAACCCCCAGAAGCCAACGGTGTATGGACGTGTATCTACGTACTCGTTTGTGAGGCACGAAAAGGCAAAACCCCTTTACTGTTTTGCCTCTAAAGGTGATGGGAAACTCAACCGGGTTCTGGGGTTCAGGGCTCCTGGAACTGGAGACTCTTGGATCCTTCTGAAGGCTATTATGACAGCAGAACGTGTGTGTATGGGGTTGCGGGGCTGGAGACTCAGGACTGGGGCAGGGAGGCCACTTCTTGTCTCTCAGTCACTTTCCTCTTCATCCCCCTGCATTGAGTCCACAGTGGGGGGTCAGAAGGATCTATTGGAATTGCATCATGGAGACAAGTGGCAGCCAGAGCTCCAGCCCCCACGCTCCTCCTTGCACACGACAGGGTGCGGGATGAGGAGGAGGATGGTACCACACTTTGGAGTGTGTGGTGTGGCTAGACTTGTGTTTTATAGGGGGCACCCCGGCTGCTGTGGTAAGAACAGACTGTCGGGCCCAAGAAATGGCTGGATTCTGAATACTTTCCAAAGGTAGAGCCGACAGCACCTGCTAAAGGACCAGAGGGGGTGTGGGGGCAAGTGGGGACCTACGGGCAACATGGACAAGGCAGCCAGAAGGACCGGGAGAAAAATCAGGTTTTGGACTTGATGCCTTTGCGTATTATGTTTGAGATGCCCTAAGACGCCAGAGCGGAAGCGACAGGCAGCCCACGGGCCAGAAAACATATAGCTGGTGGGAATGCGAAGACCCAAATTTTGATGGGACTTAGAGCCAAGGCCTAGACAGAGGTTGGAGGGCAGAGCCCAGGGGGCACGGGGAGCGCAGACCACGCAGCTGAGGAAGAGGATTCCACCAGGATGGTGCATGTGAACCAGAGTGAAGAACACGCTTCCGGGGGGTTACGAGCACCCTCTGGGTCAAGTGCTATCAACGGGTCAGCAGGATAAGAGTAAAAGACAACCATCAGGAACGGACCGGTGTCCTTAAAAAAAGTTTTATGGGTTTGTCTCTTTAACGAGCGGAATAACAGGGTCAGCTGGGTGTGAACGAGAGGCGGCTCCTCTCTGGATGGTGGCCCCGCAGCGCCTCTGAGGGGACAGCAGGAGCCCGGCTGGAAGGGCCTCCCCCTGGCACGGCCAGCCCACCCCTGTAGCAGGAGACCCGGCAGGGAGCGCTTTGTGCAAGATCTCGTTTTGTCACGGCTTGTATCTCTCTAGTGACACGGGAAGCAAGACGCGGGCAGGTGGAAGATGGCGAGGAGAAAGTTGCAAGTGTGAAACCGGCAGTGGGAGCAGGGGACTGATGGGCCCGAGTGCAGGGACACAGACACTCCCAAAGGTGGCTGTCGGCGTGTGGCCACAGGTAGCCCAAGTGGGTCTGGTTTTCCGCAGGCGCAGGACTGGACTTTACCCAGATGAGAACACCGGAGGCGGGCAAATGCCAACAGGGCGGCTCTGCTAAGCCGGGCAGGGAAGGAAGCGAGCCCGCGGGGGCAGGTGGTAAACGGAGGGCCGGAGCTGGGTCGCGTGAGACGGAGAGAGCTAGAAGAGCAGAGCTGGTGACTGGTAAGACCCTTAAGCTTGAGATGATGGAAGAGGTCCAGCTGCTGGCGCTGACCAGCCAGGACGGGACCGTGAGCACAGTGCAGCACGGGTGGCAAGGGGGCCGTGGAACGGAGACCAGGTGATCATGTATGCAGACATCAAAACCACCAGCGGCTAGATCAGGAGCTGTGCTGGGGAGACTGCGTTAGGGGCCAAAGCAGGGGAAGAGTGACCCTCAAAGCTGTCTGATACTGCTGACGGTCACGGGAGAGGAAGACGTGGAGCCAGACACGGAGTGCCATTACGTGGACTCAGGGCAACATGGAGGCCAGTGGAGCAGTGGACAGTACGGGCTCGAGAGTTGGGGTTTTGGGGAGAAGGGAGGGGAGAGCAGCCCAGAAGCATCAGTGGGTGTGCCAGGACACACGCCCCATCTCCAAGCCCCCCGGGACGAGCGCGGAGAAAGGCCGCGGGAGAGGCAGTGCTCTCAGGGGATAAACAGGAGACGGGACCGTTCCCAAGAGGCAGAGGACCTGGCCCCAGTCCCAGCAGCCCAAGGACCAGTCGCAAGGTTAGAAGCAGCAAATCACACATCAAGAAGCAGATAAAAAGGAAAAAACAGTCATGAAAGAAAGAGGCCTAGTGTTCTGGGCAGGAGGGACTGAATTCCTGACCTGCGGGAGCTGGGAGTCCAACAACTGGGAGGCGCCCAGGCCAGCAGCCTGACCCAGCTGGCCCTCGTAGACCAGGGCTTGGTTTCCACTCATGGGCTGGTAGGGGGAGCCGGACTGGGGCTTCACCATCTCTAAGGGCTGCATGCCTGGGAACGCCGAGTACGGAGGCTTCAAGGCTGTGCCTCCTGACAGGATCACGGTGCTGGGCGGTGACAGGCTGGGATGCATGTACACCTGAGATCTGCAGAAGCCAGACAGACGCTGGGTCAGACGCGGGGGGCGCCAGCAGACTTCAAGCAAGAGCCCATGCCACGACCCCCCGGAGGGCTTGCTCAAACCCACATCACTGGCCTCACCGCCCCCACCCCCGGGTTTCTGACTCAGGAGGCCTGGGACAGAGCCCGCGAGTCTGCATTTGTAACAAGCTCCTAGATGGTGCGGATAGTGCCAGCCTAGGAACCACAGTTTGAGCGTCACTAGATTACGTATCCAGGCTGTACAAGGCACGGGAAAACCTGTGTGGTGCCGAGGCCCAGGACTTCAGACACATGGAAAGAGCAGACCAAGGGTGGTGGCTGACGGGGAGGGGCTGCGAAGGGGTAGGATAATGTGGAAAGAAAAAACAAAGCCCATAAAGGGCCAGCACGCCCACGCAGCTCGTGCAGCCGTCAATAATGACTCTGACGTGACCGCGATCACCCCCTCCGCCCCCACCTCCACAGCAGAGAGGCGCGGAGCAGCAGCACAGCCGAGGGAGCGAGCCCACTGGCCGTGGAGGTGAGGTGGGCGCCCTGGCTGCATCTCACCTGAAGGGCTGTAAGGAGCTGAAGATCTCCTGAGCCTGGGAGGCAGGCAGCCCGCCCCTCAGTCCCAGCTGGGCTGGAGCCTGCAGAGACGTGTGGAGGGAAAGCGGGATCTGCTGGGCAGCGGCAGCCTGCGGACAGGAAGCCGGGCAGGTAACCGCGGGGCCCTTCGGGCTGCTTCTCCACGCCCCACACCTCAGCCCACCCCTCTCCACACGGCAGCTGAAACACTGCCCCAAATGCACGCTGGGGCATGTCCTTCCGGTGCTTTCCTTGCTCTTGAGAAAAAGCAAACAACGGGTAACAGTCCCAAACCCTGGTATGTTCCTACACTGGATTCCGTACAACAGTGAGAACGGATCCTAGCTACAGGCATCGAGAGCGGTGCGTTTCGGAACCAACGGTGAGCGGGACACGCACGCGAGGAATACACGTGGTATGATCCGGTTACGCGAACATCAACACCTTGTAAATCTAAACCACGTGAAATTTAAAAATAGGTTTTATAAAGAAGTCGGGACAGGCCAAGTCCTCTGTCCGCGGTCCCCAAATCTGCTTCTGCCCAAGGGCCCCACCATCCTGGCACACAGGTCCGTGGGGTGCTGGACCATCAGAAGGCTCCACACCGGCTTCAGGAGGGAGGCTTCCAGAAGCCCGCCCCTTGCAGCACAGAAAATACGCCCATCCTACAGGAAAACAAGTGCCTGCATGTTTCTAAAACTACCTCTTTCTAACGCATCCATGCCTGGGACTCTAGGCCTCTCTTCTCTTCATCAGAAGGATACCTGATACCAAAGGATACCAAAGAGAATTCCATTTCAGCTAATTCCCCAGCTAGGACACAGGAAGAACTCTGAGAGAGGGAAGCTGAGAGTCTGGAGCGTGGAGCTCCATTCCTCTTCCCCATCTCTCCTGTGTCCGTTCACTGAACATTTCCTGGCTGCTAGGACGGGCTGGGAGCTGGGCATTACACGTGAGGGACGCAGGAAGCGAGCTAACGCGCCAGTCAACGCAGGAAGTGACTCCACTGTGCGCTGCACCCCTGTCCCCCACGCGGCCGCCTGGCTTGCTCTCATCACCTGCTGGTAACTCTGCTGCTGAGGTATGCTTTGGGGAACCAGCCGGGGCTGACTTGCGAACACGTGGCCGTCCAGGTATAGAGGCGGCAGGTGGCTGCCTGCAAACAGAAGCCCAGAGGAGACAACAGAGTCAAGCCTCACTGTTCCTGGATGTTCCCACGTGCACACCTTCCCAGGGCATCGGCGGGGGGTGGGGGAAGTGTGTGCAGAGCCTGCACAGGCCCCTGCCGCCAGCCGTGTTCCAGCAGCCCCACACCGACTCACCCGCTGGGGAACACAGGCAGGCGGCGGCATCGGGGCCCAGGAGCGGGCACCGGCTCCAGCCCACCCTTCCCACCCGGGCCCCAGCCCACCGGCCCGCACCCTTGGGAGCGGCTCCACTACGTGGAGGTGGCCTGGGTCTCGGCCCATGGCTTCTCCATCCCCCTGCACTGAGTCCACAGTGGAAGGTCAGAATGGGCCACAGGAACTGCACCACTAGGGCTCGGCAGCTGGGCCCTCGAAACCCCCACCCTTTCCCTCTGGCCACCAACACAGCAGTAAAGATGGCTACCACTTATCGAGGGCTTGGCTGATACAAAGCACTTTGCAGGTGTGAGCTCGTCTCCTCGGCTAACCCGCGGAGAGCCAGTCTTCTCTCACAGAGGCTACAGCGCAGAGGGCTGAGCCACTCAGCGGCGGTGAGCCGCGTCTCTGCTGGCTCCTGGTCTGCTTCCCAGGGAAGGGGAGCAGGGAAGCGGGGAGTGCCTAGGAAGCTAGGCCACCCGACCCACAAACTCACTCCTACTTCTGCACACTCCAGCGATCCAAGTTTCCCTTGAGAACGAGGGAGGCGACCCGCCAAGCTGGTTCGGGCCGGGGAGCGGCATACCTGGAAGAGAAGCCGAAGGCGCGACAGAGGCCACAGGCATGGGTGGCATGGACACGCCGCCAAAGGAGCTGTAGTTGACCCCGTTGGAGGCTCCCACAGATGACGGGGGCTGGATGCCTGAGCCTGCACCTCCAGGAGAGCTCTGCTCTGGCAAACTGGGTGAGTTTTCCCAAGCCTTGCGTGCAGACTCCATCTGAAAAGCAAGGGTGGCAGAAGCATGACCACCAGGGACGCAGCGGCCAGCACAGATGGAGGACGCGGGCCGGCGGGCGGGGCTGCTCGCTCCTGCCCCTTCCCAAGCTAAGACACCCAGGGGGCCCCCCGCCTTGTTCTCCACCGGTGTTACCTTCAGGGTGAGGTCCGCGGTGGGGAAGGACATCTGGGAGAGGCCAATGGCCCTCTGGATGTGATGGTCGCGACGGAGGATGGGAATACTCTGAGTTAAGCCCGCCTGGAGGGGAAAAGGAAACCATGGAATACGACAGGCACAGAGGCACAGGACAACACAGCACAACGCACCTTCAGGTCGGGCCTCATGCACTCAAGACCCCAGGGATGAGGCTGCCAGCAAGAGAGACCCGGTTATCTCCTCCAGATAGCAGCCTTCATGGATTTCCACAACAGAATCCACGAGAGCCGCGTCCACGCCCCCACCCCACGGAGCATGGAGGCACCCAGACCTAGCTTGGAGAGCCCAGGTCCTGCCTCAGCCGCCACACCCGAAACTAAAAAAGAGGTCCTTGTAACATTTCTTTGGAAATGTGGCCAACAGACCCTCCCATACAAGCCTAGTGCCCAGGAACATATTACAGGGATTCTGAGAAACTGCTCATAATGAAGACATCTGTCCCAGCACCATCAAACGTACATAACCACAGGACTTGGAAGGTCGGAGAATCACAGACTGTCAAATAAACCAGACCTTAGGAATTACACTTTCTCATTTTAAGATCACAAGACCAGGGTGTGGAACATTTACACAACTTGCCCAAGGACATGCAACCAGCTAGAAAACGCGTCACGCCTCACACCCAGGTCAGGTGGCTAACCCCAAACCAGGTGTTGGTCCCCTCGTCTGGCTTCAGAGTCTGCCCCCCCTCGCCCCCCCCAGGAGGCTTGCTCCCTCCTCTCCAGGACCTGCCCGCACAGGGAACAACAGAGCCTGGGGTGGAAGCACACTCACGTTACTGGCCAGGGCATCCTGAAGTTTGACAACTGGATTCCCCGCAGGACCAGAGGCAGAACCAGGTGGCAAGCTGAAATCAGAGTCCTGAAAAGAAGGAGGAATCCACTGAAATTACCCGGCCCACCTCTCAGCAGAAACACATGTTAATCTGATCCATAGTCTCAGTGACTCAGAACCTCGATGGAGCAGCATTCACCAGACAGCACCCAAGAAAAGATGCCACCCCGAGCCTCCCTCTGGGCTCCCTGCCTGTGCCCACTGGCCAACCCAAAGGAGACAGTGAAGATAACTGGTCTGCTCAGCCTGAGAACCTGGCTAGTGTCAGAATAATCTAGAAGGCAGCTCAATAGCACCTGCCGCGTCCAGCACACCGACATGCTCCCCCAGAGTTCCGTTCAGCTCCCATTTCCCTGCTCTTTCTCGGTGACGACACTGTCTCAGCACCCTCGTCTCTCTCCAAGTATAAAAAGAAGGGGGGGGGCGGGAAGAAAACACATCCAAACCTTACTTTTGGATTAACTCCAAATTCAATGGGCGGCACCGGCAGCACGGAGTCCACATGAATCTCTACTCCGTTAACAGGCGGGATGACAGCCCCCTGCAGCCGCTCGGCCCCCTCTGAGCCCTTTCTGTTTTTCAGAGAACGCTCATTGCCGATGGGTCCTGGTCTATGCTCCTTGCTCTGTCCTGAGCCTTGTTCTGCATCCTTGATGGAAAAGCAGACGCTAAGAAACACAAGCTGGAAGGACCCCAACCCCCAGCTTCTGAGCCCCAGGGAGAGGGGAAGAAGAGAAAGGATGATGGCCCCTCCTGCCCTGGCCCAGATCTCTGTGAACAGACTTCCAGTTTACCTTCGGCTCAGGCTGCTTCTGAGCCTGCTCCTTGTGGCTGTCAGCCTTGGGCTCCAGGCCAGGCCCGTTCATGTCCTCTGGTTTCAGAGTGCCATATGGGGAGCTGCGCTGGGAGGAGGTCGCAGACGACTCCCGAGACTCAGCGCTCAGGTCAACGCCGCTGTCCCCCTGGCTGCTCTTAAAACCCTGCTGTGCGAGGCACAAAAGGGGTTAAGAGCCCTGACCCCCAAATGCCAACATGGGACCAGGAGGCAAGACCAAGCCTATGGCTAAGACACATTCCCCCAGTATGCCGGACCTTTTAGTCCTGTCCTGACCTCCGCCCCGACCCGCCAGTGGTGCCCAACAAATGAAGAAACGGTCGAAACCACAAGACGCGCAGCAGGTGCCAGGGACACAGCTGCCATGCTTCTCCCCGGTGACCCAGGTCAGACAGACCGACCGCCACTACAGGCTCGTGGGAGGGGCCCCGGTCGCCCCCTCTCCTGGGTTATTCCCCCTTGCCCCTTCACACGGGGACCTCACACAGATGAGAAGCCAAGACCGGAGACAAGTACCAAGCCAGGGCCTGTGGGAGTGGCCCCGGGGCCAGGCTCAGTGGCTGTGGGGAGGGAGAGCCGGGCTGCGTACTGGGTGCACGAGGCCCAGGACGAGCCAGCCATGGGGGCGGCAAGCGTGCACGCAGCCCCGAGTAGCGGGGCGGCCACTCACCTCGGCAGAGCCAGGCTCGGCGCTGTTGAAGGCAGTGGCGGCTTTTGTCCAGGAGTCGTTGGTTGGGGTCTGAACAGGGAGGGCTGCCCGAGGGAGCAAGACGGGAGAGTCAGGGCATCACAGAGGAACCCCCATGCGGGAGAAACAAGCCCGGGGGCCACTGCCACACTCGCAGGCTGCCCCCGCCCCCCGCCCCGTCCCGACAACGGCATGCCAGACAGCAGATCTGCCCACAGGAGCTGGTCGGCTGGCTTTCCCCAACTTCCCAGCATCCTCGGACAGACTCTAATAAACCAGCTCCTCTTCCCTTCATCGATCACGTGCTCTAGCAGGCACGCCGGCGGCCTCTCGGTCACTCTGCGAGGATCCCGTATTGCTACCCCTGCCAAGCGCAGCTTTCTTTCACTTACGCCAGCGATTCACTTCTACAAGCCGGCAGCTCCCACAAAGACTTTTAAAGATTCAAGCCGGTATCGCTCAACTCCTGTTAGCTCGAGGACACACCAAGATTCCCACAAAAGCCACAGACCCTGCGTATGTACACAGAACTGGACACGCTGTTTTCAGGTCCAGCCCCCTCGCCCCGAACGGCTCTGAGCAGCCGGTGAGGCGCTGGAGCGTCCTGGCGGCAAAGGCCCAAGAGCAGGGGCAGCTGGAGTGTGATTTGCTCCGAGTCACTGGCTGGCAGGGATCTGGGGACGTTCAGAGTGTGACACCGCATCACTCCCATGTGCAACCAAACCATCCGACAGCAGTATTTTATTTAGAGATTATTATACCTCCAATTAGAGTTGGGTCTCTTAGAGTTTTATTATTTTTTTAAAAGATTTTATTTATTTATTTGAAAGAAAGAATGAGCGAGGAGGGGGAGAAGGAGAAGCAGGCTCCCTGCTGAGCAGGTAGCCCGACGTGGGGCTTGATCCTGGAACTCCGGGATCATGACCTGAGCCAAAGGCACACGCTTAACCCACTGACCCACCCAGGCGCCCCTCTTCCAGTGTTATTTTGCAACATGCTGGAAGCAAGCTGACGCGGTGAAACCCCAAGAATCAACACCCAGAACCCAGAACTGTGGGTGTCTGTCCTGTGGCTCCGCGCTCCGGAAGCCTCGGCTACTCTGTATGACACACCGGAAACGGATAATTTCTCTAAGCTCCCCTGTGAGGCATCGTGTGTCCTTCTTTCATTCACCTGTGCACTCTGCAGGGCTCTGCCCAGAGGAGGCATTAAAGAATCTGCTTGATTAAAATGGTTTTGTATTTTAAAATGAAAAGTTACCAGAAAAAGAGTTCTGGATTTGGAATTGTTTTAAGAAGTTCAGGGAAACAAATTTTCCAAAGAGTCGGGTCCCCTCACTCTGTGTTGCTAAGAGAGCATCTGACTCTCTTCGCCTCCCTCGAGTCAGTCACCTGCCACTCTTCCACAGGTAAGAAGAAAGGGGGACAGACAGGGGCGGGAGCTCTCATCGTCCAGACCACCGGACGCACGGAATGCTGTGCTCTCGCCCCAAATCTCGGGCAGGGAGAGCTTGCTTCCGTTCAGGGGCTGAGATGGTATCGAACACTGTGGCCCTGAAGAGGACGCAGGAAACAGGCAAAGCTCCCCGGGCATCCACGGCCCCAAAGCAGGATGCTCCCGAGAGGGGACCCCGGGCCCGGGGGACGGCCCTAGGCCCCGCAGCTGAGCCCAAGCACCCAGCTCTTACCTTGGCTGCTGCTCTCCCAAATCTCGGTGCCCAGGCTACTGCCGGGCACGGTCACGTCGCTCTGCTCCAGGCACAAGTTGTTCTGCTTTTTAGCAAACCGAGGAGGAATACGGGAGGAAAGACCGCGCCCCTTGACAGGCATCTGAGGAAAAAAAGGTGATGCAGTCCAGCCTCGATGTGAAGCATGAAGAACGACAAGTTCTTCCCAGGGAGAGCACCCTGGGCCCCCAAACCATACCGTCAGAAACTGTTCCGGAGGTGCTGGAATGCTCGCCTCTCGACACCTCGACCACAGGTAAATGGCAATGCCAACCAGACCACCCTTGGAAGGGGCCGACAGACCCACGGACACAGACCGCAGAGGCTGGGTGCGCAGTGGCCAGACCTGACTGCGTTTGAGGACAGGGTCTTCGACCCTCGTGACGCCCCGGGTGACAAATCTCATCCCACACAGGCCAGAGCAGTGGGAGGAGGGTGGGCTTAGAGGAGCTGATGGAGGTCTGCATCCTACTGCTGTCACCAGGGACAAATCACCCTCTTTGAGAATAGGGACACCACCCCCTCCTCCCACAGGACAACAGGGGTGGTGGTGGGTCCTGGGCCACAACCCACGCCACAGCAGCACTCCCTCCTCCCCCTCGTCTATCTTGGGCTTCATTCAGAACTCTCACCCTTCGGGCTCTGGGTTTCTCTGTACCGGCCTGCCCTCCCCGCCAGCCCCCTTACCTGCACAGCCTGCTCCTTCTTCCTCCTCTCTTCCTCCAGCAGACGGCGCTGCTTCTTGGTCAGGACCTCGATGAAGCCCTCACCAGCCATGGGGCCCACCTCACTCTCCTCACCAGGGCTGGACCCGCAGTTTTCAATGATGGAATCTGAACCCAGATTTCACGAGAAGGGACAGTGTTTCCATTCATCACAAGAAAAGATAATCCAACCCTACCAGCTGCTGGTATCTAAGGACGGCTCAGCTCAGAAGGCTGGGCAGTACCTGGCTTGAGGCCTCCAAGGAGCAGAGCGGGTTCCCAGGGTCTGCAGAAATCCTGCTGGGATCTCTACACCCTCCCCATGACCCCTCAGCACATGGTTACCCCAAACCAGAGAGCTGCGGAGCACTACAGTTAAGAAGACAGTCTCTGGAGACAGAAACACCGAAGTCCCAGCTCTGCCCCTGACCAACGCATGACCTAGACAAACCACTCAACCTCTCTGGGCCGCAGGTCCCCCCCTTTAAAACTGGGACACCGTGGGGCGGCTCTGGGGGCGGCAAGGCTTTAAGCAACGTGAAGGTAGGAATCCTATCTGTTCTGCTCACCCATACAGCCCTGGAATTTAGCCCACCACCTGCCCGGAGGCCACGACACTCAGAGAAGGAGCAAACCCAGCAGCCCCACGGAGGCTGCCGTGGCCCTCAGCAGCCTGGCTCTCCTTCCCCCTGAAGACAGACTCACTTCCATAGTTCAGGTCAAACTGTTTCAGGGTCTCTCCCTGTTCACCCGCCCTCTGAGCAGCCAGCTTGGCCTCCTTCTCTGCCTTCTCACAGGGGGCTTCGGGGACATCAGAAGTGGCGTGGGCTGCCCGCTCCAACGCATAGTGGCTGCTCCCACCGCTGCAACCAAGACCTCCAGGCAAGGCCTCCTCTGGGGACCTGTAAAGGAAGGAGGACCTGGTTAGCTCCGACGCAGCTGAAGGCTGGAGGAGGAGAGAAAAGGAAAACCTACATGTGCGCACGGCACGCACATGGACACACGCCCTGACCTACAGTGTCCCCTTCGTTCGGTCGAAGCTGCTCTCTGCCAGAGGTGCATGAGGCCATGTGCACCCCCCACCCCCGCCTGCCACACCACTGCCGTTCTGCCCGCTCACGGGGAACACCGCTCTTCCCCCGCCCCTTCCAGGGCTCAGCGCCTCTGTTCCTTCCCACCATGTGCCAAACTCAGCGGGCCTGCGCAAAGGAGACAATGAAGGGGATGCTCCAAGCAGAGCCACAGGACTTTCTGCTCCTGGCATAGGACACTGGCCAGCAAGGAGCCAGGCCCGGCCCTAGCACAAGGCTCTTGGCAGAAATCGGAAGCACAGCCAAGTCTCAGCATCTGGGGCCAGGACAGCGAGGCTGGCCCGACACCTGGAAGGGATCAGCATTCCCTGAGGGCTCCTCTGGGGCTCTGAATAAATTCCACCCCAAGTTTCTGGCTCTGGATTCTAAGGAGGTTGGGAGGCAGGAAGCAGCCTTCCTTGGCCTGAGGTGTGGCCCGTGTGTGACCAGGAAATCAGGCTGCACAAGTGACCCCCTGCACGTGTCTCCCCTTTCCCTGACTCTGGGTAGCCTGTGGGCAATGAGCCGCCCCAGAGCACTGACCGGCCACCTAAAGCCTCTAGGTCCAATGAGAGATGCTCACAGGGCCTCGGGCGGCTCATTCCCTGCTCCTACTGCCTGGCTCTTTCGACAAGGCGGCGGTTAATCCCCAAAGTGGAGCCGTGTCTCCTGTCAAGAGGTGGACTCGGGAAGACCTGTCCCCCCAGGGGCCAGGAGGCCGGAGGCCTCCGCGGGACGCCGGGTGACAGCAGCCCTGGGGCAGAGGAATCTGGGGGACTGGCACCGTGCACAGGCAGTGTCCCCTCAGTGGGGCGGCAAGAGCGCTTACAGAGGCTGAATGCGCGGGCCAGGTGCCGGGACAGCCGTCACACGAAGACCGCTGGGTGGGGACTCTAAGTTCTGGTTTTCATGCCACGACAACGACGACAATAACACGCCACAAGAGCAGCAGACAAGCAGTGCAAGAGCAAGTGATGGAGACGCTCAAACACAATGGCTGCGGCGGGCAGGCGCCCCGGGGCCAACAGAGGGACAGTCGGGGCTCCTGACACACTCCGGGACACGCATGCATGGAGTGCTGCTTAAAAAACGGGCTTAATAACAGAACAGCAACAGAAAAGAGCCTGGGGTTGGGTTCGTGTTTTACCTTTTGGCTTTCAAAGGCGTCCCATTCTGTTGGCTCTCATAACGGGGAGAAGTGTCACCACCACCTGGCCTAATGGACTTCTCCCCAAACCCCCCCGGCTCCAGCTTTCGGCTCTGCCTGTCGGCCAGGGGCCTCTGGCTGGAGAAGCTCCTCTTGGCCAGCTCCTTCTTCTCGCCCACAGCAGCCCCGGGGAGGCTGCCGTCCGCCTGGGGGTCGGGCTCGGCCCCGGGGCCCTCGCGCCGCTCCCGCCTCTCGCTGAAGTCACTGCTCTCGGAGGCCGTCTCCCACTCCTCGTTGGCATGATCGGACGAGTTCTGGTACGAGAGCTCGGGGGACCCGCTCTTGTCCCCGGGGCAGAGCTTGGGCCGGCCCGGCCACGGCCCTGCCAGCAGGTGGGGCTCCTCCTCGGGCCCCCACAGGCCCAGGGATTCTCGCTCCTGCCGGAGGCGGCGGAATCGCGGCGGCTTGTCCTGGCGCGGGGGACGCCTTCTCCGGAAGGGCCGGTTCTCTGTGCCTTCCGCGTCGGCAGCATGGTCATCGGGGAAGAAGGGCCTCTTGTCCTCCAGGCGGCCGTCCTCAAAAGCCCTGGCACCAAACGAGTCAGAATGTCTGTAGGCATCAGGGACACAGTCTCTCTCTGCAGGTCGCCGGGGCCCGCACGCGTCCGCAGAGCTGTACTCCTGCCAGGAGGCACCCGGGCTCTTGCTCTGCCAGTGGGCAGCCTCTTTGGACACGAAGGTTCTCCGCCCATAGCCACAGCTACTCAGTCGGGGAGGGAGTGCCCGGCCAAAGGCGCGAGGGCCTCGGCTCTTGGCCTCCAGGCCGCTGGGGTCCTCAGAGCACACCTTGTTGGAGCGCCAGGAGTCCCTGAAGTCACCCTTCCTCAGGGCGCTGCCCTCCCGCTCCAGGAGTGAGCCTTCACTCCCATTCTCCGAGCCTCGCTGCCGCCGCCGCTTGGGAAGCTCTTCGTACTCGGAGCCCTCGCTGTGGGTCTCGCTGGCGATGCGCCGCCGCGGCTTAGCCCTGGGGAAGTCTTCGGGCTGGCCGAAGTCCCGCAGGCCCCGGCCGCGGCCGCTCCTCTGGCTGCCGCTGTAGATGCCCCGCGCCCCGAGCACCCCCCCACCGCAGAGGCTGGGGCCGCCGCCTGCAGGCCGCCCGCGGAAGGTGAACTCTCGGAAGCCGCGGCCGCGGCCCCGGGCCTGCCCTCGGCCCCCAAAGGCTTGCTCCTCATCAATAAAGATCCAGTTGTTCCTCTTTATCGGGGGAGTGTCGCTGGACTCCCGGCAGGGTCTGCTCTCCCAGGCCCTGTCGGGCTTCTCGTCCTCTTCGCACCTGCTGGCCTCGCGGCCCAAACTCACGCGGGCAGAGCCCTGGTCCTCCAAGGGGGAGGGGGACGAATTGGCCAGCGCGGGGTCGTTCTCTTCGTCCTCGCCCTTGTCTGCCGTGCGAACCGGCCCCTTCTCCTTGGCCACACGGGTACTCTCCTCCCCCAGTTCCTGCTTCAGCTTCTCAAGTTCCTTCTCCTTGTCCTCTACCTTGAGGGCTTTCAGGACGGGCTTCTTGATGGGCCCCGACCTCCGCGTCCTGCTGGTCTGCTCCGGGTGCTGGCTGCCGGGGCCCCGGGGCTCGGGCGTCCACTCGGGCTCCAGGGATGGCTGTTTGTTGGGGCTCCCTTCCTTCTCCCAGGAGGTGACGTTAAAGGATGGCTCCTCCCGGGGTGCCCCCTTCTCGATGCCGTTGGCTGTGTCAGTGGCCTCTGGTGGGTGGCTAACGTCCCAACTGCTATATTCTGGCTTTTTCTCGGCTGGGGCAAAGTCAGGTTCCAGTGGGGAACACCTGAGGTCTGGGGTGGGACCCCCAGGAGCACCTGCTTCCTGAACATTTTCTTGGGGTGGAAACAAAAGCTCCTGGCCTATTCTTTGAGAAGAGACACAGCTGTCAAAGTCTGCTTGGGCCTTCTTGTCAAAAGCACTCAAGAACTCCTCCCCTCTCTCCTCAAGGAGATCGCGCTGGGCGCCTACGCCCCCTGACCTTCCGGGTGAGGCAGAGTAAGAGCTTTCATTCCTGAAAAGGAACCAGAAAAATCAGTCAATGTGATTGGAGCCTGGTTCCTGGTTTCCATGCTGAACACAGAGCTTAGTTAAAAAAAAAAAAAAAAAATTTTTTTTTTTAAAAAGAAAACGAAAAAGAAAAAAAAAAAAAACACCAAAAACATAAGCACCAACATTTGCTCTATCTTTAAACACGTCTCAGAGCTGCTGGGCCATGGATTGCCGGGCGGCCCCCCGGAGTCCGGACTGAAGAGTGTGCTGGCTGCTGGTGGGCTCAGCGTGCCACCTGGAGGCAGAGCAGCTGGGGATCCTCTGGTTCAGACGACAAGCTGGAGCCTGGGAGTCCACGGAGAGTCTGGGGCACTGGGCCAGCAGGGCCCGCTTGCTTCACTTTCACAGGAAGGAGCCATGACCCGGGCACTCGACCCCACCAGGCCCCACCCCGCGCCCTGACCCAAGTTTCTACAGATCTGCCTCTGACCCAGGACCTCTCCTTGGCTGCTGCCAGTCTCCCCGACAGGTGATCGCCTCTCATACAAAAAGCCTTCAAGCAAACCTCATCACACTCTCCATCCCCGGGGGGCACTGCCAGTCCCTGCAAAGCGCCCCTTCTCCGGGCAGTGCCTCTGGGGACAGTGCTTCACCCCAGAGCCCCTTGCTAGCGGGACACGGAGATTCTGCCTTCAACGGCAGGCCAATAGGGCCAAGTTTCATCTCACCTGACGTGCATGTCCATGGCCAAAGTGTCATTCGATTTCGGCTGGGGAAGCGAGTAGCCCTTGCTCTGCAACGCCATGTAACCCTCCGGGCTCCACACAGGGGCTGGATCGAGGGTGGCCACCTTCCTTTCTTGCAGCGGGGGCACACAGTTCTGGTCCTCAGAGCGACAGCCAGCCCCACTGAGGGAATCTTGGGGCATCATGGGCTTCATCAATCCTGAAGAAGGCAAAGGCAAAGAACTAATCTGTAACGGCTCGTTCAGGGGCAACCAGAGGCCCAAAGGAGACAACAGTCACCCTATCACGTGGACAGAGCACCCCACCTGCCCACCATCACTCCACACTCTCTGACCACAGAACCTCTGAAAGCACACGAGCATGCAACATGAGGTGTCCGAAAGACCTGTCCTTAGGGCCCGTGAAGTACAACCTGAGCTCCCAGGTTCAGAACCCCTTGTTGAAAAGTGCACCAAACTGGCAAATGGAAACAGGAAATAGCTAACTGGAGAGGTCCTCCCATCAGCAGAAGGCTAGAGGGGCCAACCCGTCAGCCACGAGGGTCTATGCGCAAGCAGAGACACCCGAGGTCTCCTACACACACAAGGAAGACGAGCTGCATGCCAGAGCTCACGGGGACCGAGAGCCGGCATCCGCCTGCTTCAAAAACCCGCCCAAGACAACTAGGGAAGCGACTTTGGTTTCGTTTGTTTTTGTTGTTTTGGTTTTAAGATTTTATTTTTAAGTCATCGCTACACCCCACATGGGGCTCAAACCCACAACCCCAGGATTAAGAGTCAGATGCTCCGCCGAACGTGCCAGCCAAGCACCCCAGTTCCTTCTACTTCTAGCCCCAAGACTGACTGCAACACTCCACATTTTTGCACAGTGAATGGGGGCAGGAGCACACACAGATGACAACAAACTGTTAACTGGCCTGAGGTGATTAAGAGACAGAGGACAGGGGCGCCTGGGTGGCTCATTCGGTTAAGCGTCTGACTCTTGTTTCAACTCAGGTCATCATCTCAGGGGTGTGGGACTGAGCCCAGAGGCAGGCTCCACGTTCAGCGGGGAGTCTGCATGAAGATTCTCTCTCTCCCTCTGCCTCAAATAAGTCTTAAAAAGAGAGAGAGAGAGAGAGAGAGAGACAGGGGACACCTCATCCCACCAGACAGAAGCTGGCAGGGAAAGCGACCCCCCCCCCCGCATGTCTGTCCGTGTTGATGATCAAGTGGGGGAAGGGAGGGAGGGGGGCAGTGCAGAAATTAAGGTCTTGTCGGGCCTAAGCCCACGGAGAGAAAAAGATCTGATTTTTCCAATACTCTCTTCACAAAGCGTATTAGCAGCCACACACTTTACTGTGCCCATCTTTTCCTGAGATAATCCGGCCCGAAAATGGTTCGACATGAAGCCAGTGGGTTTAAAGCTTTTCTGCAGCTGCGGAGTGCCCTGTTCAAATGCCACTGATACAGGACCCCAGCATAAAGTTAGTGAGAGTCCAGTGGTGGAGACCCTCTCTGGGGCTCTAAAATCCCATACCGCTCATTAAGTACTGACGATGAGGCATGTGCTTGGACATGGACACGGACACTGTACATCGGCTTGCTTCTCGCAATACGGCAGCTCTTATTACCTGAAAAACCCCACTACCACGAACACTGCCACAAAAACGCTGCACAGAATGTATCAAACATTCCCCCGCCGAGGTTCCCAAGAAAACGGGAAACACCTGTCAGTCCCAGAACTACGGGCTTGGTCTTTAACACCCAACAGCACAGGCGATGGGGCTTTTCTGCACAAGGCAGAGAGCTGTAGCTGGGACGCTGCGCAAGACAGAGGCCCTCAATTAAAGGCAGATTTTAAAATATATGCTCCTTAGTACAGGGACACAACGAAGTCTGTGTCCTGGCCTGGGCCAGTTAGGAAAAACCAGTTCTCTTCTAGGAATGTATAGCCGTGCCGGCTTTCATGCAGTTTGGGGGGAGGAGTGTTCAGATTTATAGCCCCAGAGTGGTACAGAAATGTCCCAAGTTAGAATAACAGGTGGTTCTAGGCTGGCAGGAGAAAACCACCCTGGAGGGACAGACTCTCCACTCAAGCCATGCTGGATTTCCACAATAAATAAAGCTCTGTTGAAGGTGAACTCACAATCCAAAATTACCAGCCTGTGTGGGAAGCAGCCCACCATGAGCCCACAGCAGGCCACAGGGTTACGTGCCTCCCTGAGAACTTCAGATAACAGAATAAACACCAGAAATTATGCTTTAAATTAGTACAAGCATAAAAAATTAAGAACTTTAAAAAAAATGTATGATGCACACACAAAAACAGATTTGATTTGCTTTTGGCTCAGGTCACGATCTCAGTGTCCCGGGACCGGGCCCTGTGTCAGGCTCCGTGCTCAGCGGGGAGTCAGCTTAAGGACCTTATCCCCCCCCCGCCCCCCCGCCCTTCCCCCCGGTCACACACACACATTCTCTGAAATAAACAAGTAAATCTTTAAAAAAATAAAAATTTGAGAAAAAAATTCTAGTAATAAAGAGAAAGAAGAGATCTCAAAAGCAGCAAGAGTGAACCGGGGCCCAGCAGAATGGCTCCCACAAAGAAGGGTGGCAAGAAGAAGGGGTGTTTTGCCATCAACAAGGTAGTGACCAGAGAATACACCATCAACAGTCACAAGCACATCCACAACATGGGTTTTAAGAAGCGTGCCCCTCGGGCACTCAAAGACTTCTGGAAATTTGCCATGAAGGCAACGGGAACTCCGGATGTGCACATTAACACCAGGCTCAACAACGTTGTCTGGGCCAAAAGAACAGGGAACGTTCCATCCCACACCCATGTGCGGCTGTCCAGAAAACATTAACTAGGATAAAGATTCACCGAACAGGCTCCAGATGCTGGTTACCTATGTCACCGCTTTAAAAGATCTACAGACAGTTTATGTGGACGAGAACCAACTGCTAAGGATCAAACAAAAGCATAAAACCGCAGGACTCCGGGGTGAGCCTGCCTTCAGCTCAGGTCATGGTCCCAGGGTCCTGGGACCGGGCCCCACGGCAGGCTCCCTGCTTGGGCAGTCTGCTTCTCCCTCTCCCGCTCCCCTGCTTATGCTCTGACAAATAAATATAATCTTAAAAAAAAGTATGAAACTGCGATTAAAAAAAAAAAGCAAAAGCAGCAGCCAGCGAGAAAACAGAGCAGGTCACGCAGACACGAGTCACTCTCGGCAGCAACGGCGGCCCGAAGAAAATGAAATACTACCTTCGAGGTCCTGAAAGAAAGAACTGCCAACCTAGAATTCTACACCCCGCTAGAGAAAGGGTGTCATAAAGACTTTTTCAGGCAAAGAAAACCTACTGCCAAAAAATCTCCTGAAGAACCTGAGAGAACGTACTTCAGGGAGCAGCATGTTGCACCCAGCTGGGAGGACGACGCAAGAAAGAGAAGGCGGCAAAGCGGCGAGGGTACGGGCAGGCAGACCGGAAGCAGCACAGACTGCAGGAAACAACAAAAACGATGACGACGAAGTTGTGGGCCTGAGAACAAGGAGCTACAGTTCTAGGGAGCAACGGGAAGACAGACCGATGAGGTCATCAGAGCTCAGGTCAGGGGTAAGGACGCGGACTGGCCGTGGCAAGTCAGAGGTGGGTGTTAGAGTGTGAGGTAACCTCTAACACGGCAGAAAGAGAACGCAGAGCACAGCAACCAAAAGAACAGGAAAACTTGCTCCAAAAAAAAGGAAGAAAAAGAAAAGCATACAAAAGCGAGATAAACAGAAGCATAAAATTCTGCAGAGAGTAGGAAATCCGAATCTTATACTCCCCAAGATCTAAAGGGAGGCACTTTGGCAATTAAAGTCATAGATTTTCAGAGTGGGGAAAACCATACACATCTTGTACGTATAAACTCCCCCGAAAAAGGGCTCAGAGAGGCTGACAGTAAAAAGATGGAAAAAAGACACCAAGTAACCACTCATCAAAAGAAAACTGGAATGATGACATTTACATGAGACAGAGTGGCCATCAGAGGGAGGGGGCACAATCAGGGGTAACAGGTGCGACGTGACACCGAGGAGAACAAGTGCATCATTCCACGCCTGTCTGCTTGCAGACAGAGACAGCACAACCTGACAAGACTCAGGGATCCGACAGACCTCCGGTCAGGGCGGGAGACCTTCCCACAACTCTCGGTGAGTGATCGGGGGTAAGAGCTTGTGGTGGGATAGGTACGTGCGCACAGCAGTCAGCAAGTTCCAGGTAATGGGCCGCGTCCAATTGGACGATGATGTTCTTTTCAAGCAAACACAGAATGTTAAAACAAAAAAGATCTCAACAAATGCCAAGCAACCTAGATCGGGAGCTGGCTGGTGCACAAAAGCCCTTGAGGGAAACCTGACCTGCCACCTGTTTTTAAAAATAAGGTTTTATTGGAAAGCGACCAGGCTCGTTCAATTACTATTATCTTTGAACATTTTTGTTCTAAAACAGCAAAATGGAGTAGATGTTCAGAGCCTAAGATACTGACTGTCTCGCATTTATAGGAAGGTTTCCTGACCCCTGTTCTCTATCATCCAGACAATATCACCTGACCACAAAGTAACCACGTTAGCTATGTTACATTTACCACAATTAGTTAAAAAGAACAGAAAATTTCCAAAGGAATTAATGAGGAAAACAACAGAAATTAATGAAATAAAAGCCCAATAAAACGAAGGAATTAAGAAATCCAACGCTGCTTTAGAAATGGCATTACACAAACCTTGGGAAGGACAAACCCAGGACAAAAAGGAAGAGAGAAGGCACGAGAAACATTACGAACGGAAAGAGATACATTTCAATGGAAAAAAAAAAAAGACAGAGGGACACAGCGCCACAGCAGGAACACCAGAACTCATTAAAACCATGTGCAACGCATGAGCCGATTCCGTGCGCTGGTACTATTACGTACTCTCACCTTGCAAACAACAAAACGTTACAACTCAGACTGGTCCTGTGAGTTACAGGACAGGCCGGACTGGAGTCCAGGTGGGTCTACCTCCCGAAGGAACACTCTTACCCCCACACCGTCCTAGACTCCACCGGCGTGGCCCACTGGAGCATGCTTACCCGAGGGGTGGAGGGCGGAGGGGTAGAAATCCACCGGGGCGCGAGTGGGTGGGATTCTCGGGTCCATGTAGGAAGGCATCATCATCCACCTGGGGTCGAAGCCCAGCATCTGGGGGTGGTGGGGGTAGAAGGTGCGCTGTGGGTGGGAAGGCGGAGGGTACACGGGCTGCCAGTGCTGCATTTTATACAGCTGCTCCTGACCGGGGAGAGAGAGCAGGTTAGACGGGTGCCCCGGGGCAGAGCCCGAGCCTGCATGTGTACTCACTTGCAAACACACACGTGCACACACAACACAAACGCACGCTCACGTACCCCCCACATACACACGCTCACGTGCACACACAACACAAACGCACGCTCACATACCCCCCACGTACACACGCTCATGTGCACACACAACACAAACGCACGCTCACATACCCCCCACATACACACGCTCATGTGCACACACACACGCTCATGTGCACACACAACACAAACGCACGCTCACATACCCCCCACATACACACGCTCATGTGCACACACAACACAAACGCATGCTCACATACCCCCCATACACACGCTCATGTGCACACACAACACAAACGCACGCTCACGTACCCCCCACATACACACGCTCATGTGCACACACAACACAAACGCACGCTCACATACCCCCCACATACACACGCTCATGTGCACACACAACACAAACGCACGCTCACATACCCCCCACATACACACGCTCATGTGCACACACAACACAAACGCATCACATACCCTCCACAAACACACACGCTCACGTGCACACACAACACAAACGCACGCTCACATACCCCCCCACACACGCTCATGTGCACACACAACACAAACGCACGCTCACGTACCCTCCACAAACACACACACTCACGTGCACACACAACACAAACGCACGCTCACATACCCCCCACATACACACACGCTCACGTGCACACACAACACAAACGCACGCTCACATACCCCCCCCCCATACATGCACAGTCACGCCAAGCCCGGGCTTGAGGAGTCCCTGATGGTTGCCCATAGCTCTCCGTGGAACAGCTCGAATCCCACCAGGCCCCATGTGAGCTGCCCTCCCTGCCGCTAGCTTCAGCGCACACACACGCATGCCTGCCTCGTGGGGCCCTGGTTGCACACTGGGCCCTCCATCTAGAAGGCTCCTGCTCCCTCCATCCTGGCTCACCCCTGCTCTTCCTTCAGGTTTCCGCTTAAAACGCCCTTCCTCTGGGCAGCCCACCGCAAGTCCGCGGGCAGATCAGGCCGCTGTCCTCTGCTCCGCAACACCGGGACTCCTCCCCTCGGCAGCACTAACAGTAGGTTATTATTTAGTATTGCTGGTCCCCCTCACAAAACCGTAAGAGACTACACGCCAAGGTCACCGCAGTCTCCCTGCCTCCTACCACCAGGCACGGCACATAGAAAAGTCATCGCACAAACGGGTATCAGCAAAACATTCAAATCAAGGTCCTAGACCCCGTGAGGGTTCACTTCCAGCCCTGCCCCATGGCATCGCTGACCCCTGCAGCTGCCCTCACAAGCACCCCCAGGATCGGCATTCCGGCAGGAGTCAGGCGCAGAGTGGGTCAAGGAGAGCTGACCAGCTGCGCCCTCCCCGTCAGCAAACAGGAAGGCCCGGGCCGGGTGCACCGGGCAGCTCTGTGGCCACTCGCTAGCACTCCATAAACACAGCTCTGGGCCGCGGGCCTCCACCCAGAGCTCCTCCTCCGTCTGGCCCCCAGGCCTCCAGGGAACCTGACCAGACAGCCTGTCTGCCAGGCTCCTTCGGCTAACCTGGTGCTGTCAGACTCCGTTCTATTCTTAAGGAAGGACTCACCCGTCCCCGCCCCCCAGAAGAGTAACTCTTTCGGCTGTGTCTGGCTGGAGTTACCCCAGAGACCTTACTGATCGCTAATTCTCCACCGAGCCCGTGAGTCGCCGCACGATGCCGGCTGACGCTGCGACACCACCAAAGGACAAGTAAGGTCACTTCCTGTTTATAGCTCAGGACCGGGTGAGCCTCTGAGATACCTCGGGGGGGCCCAGGGAAAGGAGGAGCCGAGGTGAAGGCTTCACAGGCCGCTAAAAGAGAGTCCGGAAAAGGCTGAAGACCCTGAACTGTCTCCTAAGGCACACGTGTTCCGATCCACGCTCGGCGAGCGTTAACAATGACTGACGGCACATCTAGCCGCCGGGCAACGCGATGGCCACCTGTCGTCCGCTTCCCACCAAACGCTCTGCTCGTCCGTAAGAACCTGTTCCTCCACGCATCCCTCCTCGAAGACACACAGCCACCAAACAGTGCGCCCAAGGGGCCACCAGAGATTGGCGTGACGACAACCATCTCCCCCGTCATCCTCTCCAGGGCAAACAAGGTCCCTTGTGAGGTTTACGAACCGCTAACGCGGACGAGCCAGTCCGCGGGAGCCCTCGCAGCCTCACCGCCACGCGAGGCCGCACTCAGACCTCCGGGCCCGTCCAAGGCCGCGCTCTACTGCGGGAGCTGCACCGTGAGGCTCGCCGTCCGTTCAACACCCTCACACCTACATCCTGAACCCGAAGCTAGCACGCTGCTCTGGCAGCTTGCCAAGCCCTGCCGGGCCTCCTCCGTCCCCGGGAGGGTCCCCGCATGGACAGTGCCAGTCTAGGGAGAGGCCACAGTGTACCGCTCTGAATGAAAACACCAGTCTTCAAACTGCACTGAGTGCACACAGCACCAACACCTCCTTACCCACACCAGACAGCACGGCCAATACGCTACCAACGGTTTTATTCTTTCACGGGAGAAATCACTCGGAAAAATGAAAGATGGCCAGGGCTGATCTTCTAAGGCTCTAAGTTTTCAGGTGCCGCTCCTGACATCCCTGCCGGTGACGGGGATACAGGAGGGCAGATTTCCATCGAAGGGGGAGGGGACACCCACCGAGCAGTCCGATCTGTTTACCTGCTGCTGCTGCTGCTGCTGGCGCTGGAATCTGGGAGGAAGTGACTTCTGGTACTTGCTGAACTCCTGTGCAGGGGACCCAGCCTCCCTGGCCCCCTCCTCGCTGCCGCTCTGGGCCACAGCTGGAGGAGCCGTGGGGGCTTCTTCCGAAAACGTGTTGGGGGCTCCCTGGGCAGGGAACTCAGGAGAGCCTAGAGGACGAATAACCAGAAAAATGGCTGCAGTGAACTCACAAAAGCTGGGTCGCCCAAACGTTTACAGCAAAGGCTCGTTCTTGACGGCACGGACATTCCGCTGCCGGCCTCTTCACGGCCCCGAGCCCGGCACTGCCCCTGCATGCATGAGCTCACAGACTCCCGGTGATGCCATCCCTTCGGAGGTGAGAAAGCTAAGGGTCGAGAGGTCAGGTGAACTGCCGGAGATCACACAGTCTGTGGTGAGGCTGGGATTTGGTTCCAGGTGAGAGAGGTTTTACCGAAAAGGACTCCAGTAAACCGGAGAGCAGCCACCAGCTCGGCGACAGCCCACACCCATCATCGGAGCAGCAGGAGTCAGCGCAGCCAAAGCCCCGCGCCTCTCCTCGCCCGCTTCCTCATCGGTAAATGGAGGAGGGCAGTTCCCTGCTCTCTTGCCCCCATCCCAGCTTCCCATTCCTTTTTTTTTTTTCCCTTTGGTCCCCAGCTTCACTGAAGTGTAATTAACATCTCCATTCTTAATTCCACTCCAGGGGACAATCCAACCTCGACGTGAAGCCTGAGGGACCCGGTGGTACATCCCAGCGGGCGCCGCAGAGGCACCGGACAGGTGCACACGCAGCACCCAGGCCTGCCCTGAGGACCCGTCTCAACCGACCACGCTCACACCAGAGCACCCACTTCCCGGACTTTGCATCTCAGCGAGTACTGAGGCTGGGCACAGGCCGCACCCACACGTCCGGTCAAAAAAACAGAACCTTTGTCGGTTTCCCAGAGTTCCCTGGCCAGAAGGGGCTGAGGCCCAGCAGGTCAGGAGTTAAGACCCGCTTGAGCATCTCTCAGGGACTGAACCTAACACCAGGCCCTTCTCTCCTAAAGAGGTGTCTTTAGTTCATTTAAGAGTATCACGAAGATGGGCGCCTGCATGGCTCCGTCAGTGAAGCGTCTGCCTTCAGCTCAGGTCAAGATCTCAGCAGGGTCCTGGGATCGATCCTGCATTGGGCTCCCTGCTCAGCAGGGAGACTGCTTCTCCCTCTTTCTCTCCCTGTTTCTGCTCACGGTCTCTATCTCAGATAAATAAATAAAATCTTAAAAAAAAAAAAAAAAAGAGGATCTCACAAAGAACAGAGCTGGCTGTGCTCTTTCAAACTGCTACAAGAGCCTCTCTCCACCACGCAACGCTGTTCAACGTCTCGTACGTAGCCACGTGATCCGTTCCTTGCAGAATTAATGCCAGGAAGAATGCACTCTGACAAGCAGATGGGTTTCTCTCAGTGTCACAAAAGTACGTTCTTTGTGATTTTCTGAAATGAACTGTAAGGACCCTGTGCTCGTACTGAAGTCCTCCTGGTTGAGCAGCGGCAGGAACGAGAACAGGGACGAGGACAAGGACACAGCTGGTAACGCGCACACTTCCCGCCTTCCGTACTCTCTCTCCCGTGGCTGTACTACTTCCATCCCACGTCACAGATGAGGGAACAAGCGCCGGGGAAGCGCAGTGCGGAGCCGCGACAGACAGTGGACCCAGGCCAGAACTCAAGGACCACCGCTTCCCCGCATGCCCTCGCTGTGCACCGCGGGGTGCGCCAGGAGCCAGGGAGACGCAAACAGAGCACCGCCAACGGCCCAGGGTGTCGGGTTCATGGCACCAGGGCCCAGCATTTACCTTTGCGCACAGCAGGGCCATTCTCCTGCGGGGGCGGCTTCTCGGTGCCTGGAGATCGGGGCACTTCCTTCTCTGCCTGTTTCTGGGCCTCGCCCGCCCTCTGAGCCTGCTTGCACTTCTGGTCCAGCTGCTTGAGCTTGGCGGCACAGGCAGCCAGCCTCTCTTCCCGGGCTCGGCGCTCCTCCTCCTCCCGGCGCTTGCGGGCTCGCTCCACCGCCTCGGACATCTCTGACTGCACGAACTTCTGCCGTGGGGGTGGCTTGTCCTCTTTGTCCTCAATAGACTGTTGCCGGAACATGCTGCCCAGCGAGGCCTTCTGCCCAGAGAACAAAGTCAGATGAAACAACGGGCCCCAGGCCCGGGAGACGGTCCACCCCACCATGCGATCCGTTCTCCTTCCCAAGACCCCTGAGCACTTTTAAGAGGCAGCAGTCACGTACTGGGTGGACCTGGGTTTCAATCCTGCTTGGCCCTTTACTAACGTGCAGTGAGGTCTGGGCAAGTGCCGCCGTTCTCTACCTCAGCTCCCCCCGGGTAAGCTGGGGACAAAGGAGGCCCTGGGGACAGTGGACGTGCAACAAAGGACACACAAAGTGCTCTGCACCGTGACCGACACGGGAAACAGAGCCTAGACGCGGTCACACGGCTAACGCGCGCACAGGATGGGCCTCACGGCTAGTGGACAGGAGCAGACAGCCACGCATCCGTCATCTGAGTTACAAAACTGCCCTCTCTCCCATGAAAATACAGAAAGCTCCAGGTGTAAAGGGGCACAAGAAATTAAAATTCAGTCAGACATGTGGTTTCAAAGTGACTTTTCATATAAAAACATCTCTTTGGGCCACTTCATCCACTTCTGAGCCTCTCCCAGGTTGCCAGTTACTGGGCAACCAGTGGGACGCCCTCTCGGCCCTGGGAAGGTTTCGCCCTGGTGTGCCGGGAGTGGAGCTGCAGGCAGGGTACATCGCAGCACAGAGGACGGGCAGGTGTAACAGGCCAGTCACCGCAACTGCAGTAAGAACGACCACCAAAGGCCAGAGCTTCCCGTGCCGGGTGCTAGTGACGGATGCACACAGGGGTCATCGGTCCTCAAACATAAACAAACAAGACCTGCGCCTCTTCTCGTGTGCTCATGAGCCCTGCACGAAAGCGCCACGTGACACATTTACTACAGTCAAGGACTCTCTCCTGAAAGTTAACTTCTCGTGATCCAGAGACAATAATGACAATCAGAGAAGATGAGGAACTTCGAACTTGGAAGCATAAAAGCACTTTCAGATGATGGGACTGGGGCCGAGGTGGGCACTTCCCTTTCACGTTGCCCGGGACCAGGCCTGCTCTGGGACGCTGTGCACGGTGGCACCCCGGGCCTACACCATTTACCTACCCCTCCCCACCCCGGGCTCCCAAAAATGAAAGAGCAGAATCAAAGGGCATATGTGTAACTGCAGCAAGACGTCTGGAGTGCCCTTCTGAAGTGCCATTTCCCAGACCCCGTGCTCTGCAAAGTGTTTGAACTTTTCAGAAATCTGAATGCATAAATCATAGAGTCTTTTTCTTTGTTGACTCCGTTAACTCACATCGTTGTTTACGAGCAGATCGAAGTGAGTACTGAGCAACCCCGATACAGGAATGAAATCTGGATTAACTGCAGGGCAATTTCCAAGAACAGCTCTGTGTCAATTTTGTTTCACTTCTGTGTGCCCTATACCTAGCACAGTGCCTGGCACACGGTAGGTGCTCAACACAAAAGACTGAAGATAAAGGCATTTTCACCCCATATGATGTGGAACCAGAGTCCCTTAAATGGCAAAGTGCATTAAAGATGGCAATTCTGTTACTGCTGTCGTTTTGCCAAATGTATTTGAATAACTCTGCGCCCCTGAACAATCAGTTCCAAAGTCATGAAGTGTGGCCCAGCGAGGCAGGCATCCGGTGCCAGGCAGTCATGGCGGCCAAGGGAGGTGGTCAGAGCCCAGGCAGGGAGGGGAGGGTGTCCACATGGAGATGTGGCTGGTGTGGGAGTTAGAGCCCAAACAAGCTGGGTGAGGAGGCAATGCATAAGGAGAGGTGGCCCAGCAGGGAGATTCGGGGCAAGTGGGGCGGGGGGCTGACAGCTGAGTGGGAAAGGGGGGCGTCTGTGCAAGGGAGAGAGGGTGGGGGAGAAATGGGAGACCGGTCACACCTAGGGGGACTGATGAAGTAAGCGTGACTACTAGGGACAATGGGAACAGACGCTCACTGCTGGAGAGAGGAGTTACAGATACACGGTGGGAGAACCAAGCTGGACTGTGTGCAACCAGAGATATCACTGTGAAGTCACGGTTCTCCACACAGAGAAAGAAATAATACCGACTCGCACGTGTATCACCCGCATCTGTACATACGTACACAGCTTTCCTCACCCTGTCCACCGAGAAGGCCCAGGAGCAGTGACGCCCCAAGAGGAGTGAGCATTCCCGATACCCACACATTGGTTTCTAAGCATCATAAGGGCTGATTCCAGGCAAGGCAAGGTAAGGACAAAATGACCTTGGGAAAAAAGAAGAAAGGAGAAGGAGAAGGAGAAGAGAAGAAGAAGAGAAGAAGAAAGAAAAGAAAAGGAAAGGAAAGAAAAGAGAAGAAAAGAAAAGAAAAAAGAAAAGAAAAGAAAAGAAAAGAAAAGAAAAGAAAAGAAAAAGCTTGTCCTATCAGAAAGCAAGGAAACCGCTCAGTAATGGATGGGACACATTAGGGACAGACGCCAGCCTGAAGAGGCTCCCGACAGCCAAATCAAACACACTCGCAGCTTCAAAACAACGAGAGGAACAGATTATAGCCCATTTAATATAAACAAGTAAACACGAAGTTTAACGGGAAACTGGACAGTCATAGTTTCAAAGTATCTCCCCACAAATTTCTCATCAATTACAAATGCGGAAGAGAGAACCTCCACAGTGTGAAATTCGGTGGACATTAAAACCTTAGTCAAGAGATCGGAGGGAAGGCTGTCAGAGCGCGGACAGAATGGAATCATGTCACGTGGTGGGATGCGAGGAGTCGGTGTCATTTCTGAGACATTCGAGCCAAAAACGGAAACCGTGGACCTAACCGTGAGGAAACACTGGACAAACCCAACTTGAGGTAAATTCCACAAAATCTGGAATGGCTTGGATGGCTTGCAATCTCCACGAGTGTCGAAGTCACGAGAGTAAGGAAGGCTGAGGGGCTACTGTGGATGGAGGGCAGCCTGTGCTTCTGAAGGGGATTCTTCTGTACTAAGGACACTGATGGAACAAACGGCACAAGCTGGCTGGGGTCTGAGGATGGGACAGCAGTGATTATCAACACTAACGTCCTGGTTTTGACTATGGTTACCTACGAGGCTGAAAATAAATACCAAAGTGCTCTGCGGTGACAGGGCCTGACCAGCCTAGCCACTTACTCCATAAATGGTTCAGAGAAAAATATTCTTTGCATTGTGCTTCTAACTTTTCTGTAAGTCTGTGACTGTTGCAACATTTTAAAAGAATTTTTTTTTTTTTTTTAATGAAAAATCAAGAGAGAAAAATGTCCACCTAGGGGCGCCTGGGTGGCTCAGTCGTTGGGCGTCTGCCTTCGGCTCAGGGCGTGATCCCAGGTTCCTGGGATCGAGCCCCACATCGGGCTCCTCCGCTGGGAGCCTGCTTCTTCCTCTCCCACTCCCCTGCTTGTGTTCCCTCTCTCACTGGCTGTCTCTTTCTGTCAAATAAATAAATAAAATCTTAAAAAAAAAAAAAAAAGAAATGTCCACCTAGGACTTTTCAGAACCCAGCCACGGAGCTCAGTGAAGCACAAAGGCATAGGACAGACAACCAGACGAGCTGTTGTGCTGCTGTCTTGGAACTCTGGAACTCTGGTGAGATGAATTTGAACAGAGCAGGTGTGTGCGTGCGTGTCCCCCAAGCTAATCACAGGCACAGAACCCCTCCAGTGACCACGGTACCTGGTAGTCAGGGCCGGACGCCCAGCTGTGAAGCTTCCTGGAAGGTGGCTGAGGTTCTGGCACTTTCCGGACGACACGGGTCACACCCACCGCTTCGCCCCAGTCCTTTCCTTCCTCTTGGGGACGCTTGGCATCAGCACTGTCCGCGGAGCTCATTGACAACTGCCGCTGCCGTCTGGGGTCCCAACTGCTCCTGGGACAGACCGCAGTGAGCGTGAGTTTTCCCAGTCAGCCCAAGTGCGGTTTGGTCTTACCCGTCAGAGGGCCTCAGGAATCCCCAAGCCAGCTGTCCATACACCAATGTCCTTCCCTGGAACAGACCTAGCCCGCTGTGGGTGAGAGGACATGCCTGGAACACCAAAATCCAGCACGAACATTTACCAAGGCACTCTAACACACGAAACTCCAGGTGGGGCGCTTCACATCCATTACTTCGTTTACGGGGAAAAAAGTCCTTACTCCCCCATTTTAAAGGGTTGGTAACAGAGTCTCAGAGAGGTTGGGGAGCTGTCCCCCCAAGGAGAGCAAACAGATTTAATCTAGGATCCCAGATGGAGGTCCCTTTCCTTAGACTATGGCTCCTTCCCTGTGCTTTGCATAAAGGACGTGCTCAATTTTCAAACAGCAAACGACAGCTCACTGAATGATGCCATAACACAGACAGCAAGAGGAGGAAGCCAACAGATGCAGCACGGAGAAGGAGAAGAGGGGTTCCAAATGGAGGCTGGAAGGGAATGGAGATCTGTACAGTGCTCACCTTTACATGCTGCAGGGGAAACAAAGGCACGAGGGTAAAATGAGTGTGCATTTACCAAGCACCGCTTTTGTGCAAAGGAAGCGCCCAGCACACATCAAGGAGTTCAGAGAAAAGCAGGGGTCAGGTGTGGCTAGTACGTGTCTGCGTGTGTCCACGCAACAGGTGCAGGGAAGGCGGAGGGAAGACGAGGCCAGTAAGGTGCCTTAGATCATGGCAGGGCAGCAACTACTACTGACTCCTGACACCACTTTGAGAGGCGCCAAGACCACACAAGGCTCCTGATCGACCAGGAAAGACGACTAAGGCACAGTGTGGAAGAAGGACACGAGCTGGCTAACCTCTGAATGGTCCAGAAAAGAAAGGATGTGGTCCCGGTGGCCCAGAGACAATGAACAGGAAGGGATGGGGTCCAGGGAAATATCAGGAACTCATCATGGATGGCGAAACAAAGAAGATTTAAGGAAGACCTGGGAGCATGCAGGAGACTCACAACCAACTCAGAGAACACCGAGAGAAGGGCAGGTTCGGGGGGGTGGCTTGGGGACTCTCAATTCGAGATGTCCTTGGTCACAGCCAGCAGCGAAGCTGGGTCCAAACCCTTGCTTAACTCTCTCAATTGAATATTCCATTCACGTCCACTGAAAGAGACGAGGAACACAGTGTCCCACTGCTCTCTAAGTCTGTAAAATCGTACGTCTTTGCCTCTGATTTAAATTCTTGCTCACAATTCCTTCTGAGTTTAGTGTTCCAAGAACTGACCCAAGATATTTCCCAAGTGCATTCAAAGCTTCAGTTAAAATCAAACAGCATTAAAATAAATTAGAGAAGCCTCAATTAGTTAACTGTTTGTGTATCAGAGAAAAAGTAGCAGAAGGTCACTACCTACTCCCTCTAGAAGGACTTTAAAGTAAATAACATGGAAAAACAAAGAAAAAGACTTGCAGACTCAACTATGTAAACATTCAGTTATTGACAATAAAACTGACAAAAGGAAAAACATCAAAGCATTAATATCTAAATGATATAAAACATTAATCACATTTTAAAGGCGACATAGAAAGTCTATTAAATGAATATACAAAGGAAATAGGCAATCCCACACAAAGGAAAGCATTCATATTTGTTGGTATTCAAGAAAAATAAAAATAAATATAAAAGCAAATTAAAGCAGCCATAGGTACTATTTAAAAAGTACTAGCCAGGGGCGCCTGGGTGGCTCAGTCAGTGAAGCGTCTGCCTTCAGCTTAGGTCAGGACCCCAGGGTCCTGGGATCGAGCCCTACATCCGTCTCTCTGCTCAGCGGGAAGCCTGCTTCTCCTTCTCCCTCTGCCCCTCCCCTGCTTGTGCGTGCGTGCTCGCTCGCTCTCTCTCTCTCTCTCTCTCTCAAATAAACCAATAAAATCTTAAAAAAAGAAAAAAAAAAAAAGTGCTAGCCAGGGGAGCCTGGCTGGCTCAGTCTGTAGAGCATGCAACTCTTGATCTCACGGTCATGAGTTCGAGCCCCATGTTAGGGATGGAGTTTACTTTAAAAATAAAAGTTACTATCCAATCAATGGTATTAAGACAGAACTAGAGGAACCAAACTACAATGAGGTATTTTTCAAAGGGCATTATAGGTCAAATAAGTCCAATGAAATGATCCGTAAAGACAGAAAAGAACGAAGTGGTCAAGCAAGTTCAGGAAATCTGGCATACCCGACTCAGAGCTTCTTCCACCTCGCCAAAGCCCCCGGACGTGCTTCAGCACGCATATCCGAGGCTCGGGGCAACCGTGGAGTAAAGAAGTAAGTTGAACCCCGGTGGTTTCCCAAACTTGCCTGGCCAGAGAACCCCTTCTTTCTTTCTTTTTTTTTTTTTTAAAGATTTTATTTATTTATGTGACAGAGAGACAGCCAGCGAGAGAGGGAACACAGCAGGGGAACGGGAGAGGAAGAAGCAGGCTCCCAGCAGAGGAGCCTGATGTGGGACTCGATCCCAGAACGCCGGGATCACACCCTGAGCCGAAGGCAGACGCTTAACGACTGCGCTACCCAGGCGCCCCCAGAGAACTCCTTCTGGGCACCATATCCACAAGCGATCTGTGCAGCAAGCGGTGCACACACACACTCGGGGTAACACTGGCACAGCGGTTAAGACCACTAGGACTCAGCCAGCCAGCCGTGCCGGGATGCACACCCTGGCTCCCGCCCCACACAGCCGTCCCATCCGCAGAAGGGAAACCATATCTGCCCGTGACCGGGAAATGCACTTGGCACGGGGACCAGCTCACGGCCGCAGCGATCAGCAGGGACACGTGTGCATCCGTTGTGGTCAAGCCCCAAGGAGCGGCGCTAGGAGCAGTGATGGGGGAATCCTTACCACTTCGGCCTGCCATCCTTCCCAACTTCTTCCTCCTCTTCATCATCACTGAACTTCAGTTTCTCGGAGTAGTCCACTTCCTCATGAAGGCCTACAACAGGAGGAGGGCCAGGGAGACCAAGAGAAGCCAAGTCTCAGCAGTGCTAAGAGCGCCACGCTGGGGCTTTCCTCCAGTCAGGGCTCATACTGGCGCAACGGAGGACAAGGGCAACCCGGCCAAGCGCCACCACGACAAATACCGCAGATAAAGTGAGGGACAGCTCCGGCTTCGGGTGATGGCAAGGCAGCCCGGTCAGATTAACCTTTCCAGATAACAGTTCTTGAATCGGGACAAAATATTTTACAAACATATTAGAAGGTACGGAAGAGTGAACAAAAAAGCAGGCAAAACTAGACGGGAGTCCAACCTGGCAACACAGAGGCTTGGCCAGGGGGATCTGTGAGCTGCTGCTGGGCCCCAGGGCACTCCCCGGCCCGAGGGGCTCAGGGGGCAGTAAGTGCCCACCAACTGACAAGTGGGCATACAAAACGTGGGAGATCCAAACAGGGAAATAGTATTTTGGCCATAAAAATGAATACGGACACACATCTCAACAAGATGAATCTTGAAAACATGCTCAGTGAGAGAAGCCAGACAGCAAAGGCCACACACTATACGGTGTGCTTCCATTTATATGAAATGTCCAGAATAGGCAAAACCACAGAGACAGAAAGTAAATCAGTGGTTGCCAGAGGCTTTGTGCGGGGGTGGGGGTAACTGGGAGTGGCTTCTAATGGTACAGTGTGCTGGTTTTGTGGGTGATGGAAATGTTCTGGAACCGGACAGTGGAAAGGGCTGCACAAGCGTGTGAATGTACTAAACCCACTGAACTGTGGACTTCGGAAGGACAGATTTAATGGTATGTGAAATTTGTTATGTGAACTATAGCTTTTAAAAAAGGAAACGAAAAGTCCAATACAATTACAAAGCAGATGTGATGAAAAAGCAAGTGTTAACTATATGCTGTCCAGATCCTGAGTTTCAATACAAACACGAACGGTTGAGAGGAAAGAGATTAAAGAAAAAAAGACACGCTGTGAAAACAGTTAACATCAGAGCAATGATCTAACATAGGACAGAAGAGACCCCCCCAAGACAAGAAGCATTTCTAGTGATAAAGGACATCTGAAAACAATACAAAGGCTCAAGAGATCAGTCATAAACATTACAAACGTGCATATGCCTGATAACAGCTTCGGAACCACTGAAGCAGAAACCTGACAGAATTAAAGGGAGAAATAAATAAACCCGCACTCACAGTGGAGAATTTCACATCTCATTCGGTAACTGAGAGAATCAGACAAAAATATAAGTATGTAACAGCCAAAGGACTCTATCAACCACTTCGACAGTGACTAAACTGGTATTTATACACGCTCAACAACTGTATACACATTCTTTTCAAATGCACTTGAAATTGTCACCAAGACAGATGATATCCTGGTCATAAAGTACGTCTCAGTACGCTGAAAAGAACTGAAATCATACAGTGTCTGCTCTCAGACTATAATGAAATTAAATCAGAAATCCTGAAAGCCCTAATAATTAAAATGAACAGATAAATAAAATAGAAAACAATCCAACAATGGAGAAAATTAAAGCCCAAAACTGCCTCTTAAGAGAGAAAGATTAATAAAAAAGAATAACTCCTTGGCAGAAGTGAATAAGAAAAAGAGGAAAAATACAAATTACCCAATTACTGGGAATGAAAGAGGGACTGTCACCACAGAGCCTAAGGAATCAAAAGGAAAAGGAATGAGATCAACAACTTTACACCAATAAATTCAACTCAACAGAAATGAACTAATCCCTTGAAAAACACAACTTATTAAGTACTGACAAAAACAACAAAGGAAATCTGAGTAGCCCTGTAATTAATCAAAGAAACTAAATTTATTATCAAATATGTCACCACAAAGAAAACTCCAGGGTCAAATCATTTCACTGGTGAATTTTATCAACCGTTTATGAGAGAAATAATATCGAACTTACAGAAACTCTTTCCAAAAGTAAAGAAGGAACATTTTCCCACTCCTCTTAGGAGTCCAGCATAACCCAGGATCAAAACCCAACAAAGACATTAAAAGAAAAGAAAATCAGAGACCAGTATCTGCCACGGATACAGACACCAAGAACCTTAATAAAGCATCAGCGCACTGAATCTAGGCATACAAAAAGGTAGAGGGGCGCCTGGGTGGCACAGCGGTTAAGCGTCTGCCTTCGGCTCAGGGCGTGATCCTGGCGTTCTGGGATCGAGCCCCACATCAGGCTCCTCGCTATGAGCCTGCTTCTTCCTCTCCCACTCCCCCTGCTTGTGTTCCCTCTCTCGCTGGCTGTCTCTATCTCTGTCGAATAAATAAATAAAGTCTTTAAAAAAAAAAAAAAAAAAAAAAAAAAAAGGTAGAGCTTATTCTGGGAATGCAAGGTTGGCTTAGCACTAAAAATAAATAAATAAATAAATAAATAAATAAATAAATAAATAAATAAATATCAACCAATTAATGCAGTCCTCCAAATCACCAAAATAAAGGAGAAAAATCTTATGATCACAGACAAAGAAAAAGTTATTTAACAAAATTCAATACCAATTCATGATTTAAAAAACAAAACACTCAGCAAACTAGAAATAGAAGGAAATCCCTCCATCTGATACAGAACACCCAAAACCCTATAGCTGACATCTGATTTAACGGTGAAACACTAAACACTTTCTCCCCAAGATAAGGAACAAAGAGCTTGAACAAAGCACTGTACTGGAAGTACCACACTGCATTTAGACAAGAAAAAGAAATAAAGGGCATATTGTCTGAAAAGAAGACACAAAAGTCTCCCTCTTTATAGGCAACGTGATGGTTTATGTAGAAAATTCTAAGAAATCAACAAAAACCAGCAAAACTAATCAGTGAAATTCAGCAAAGTGCCTGGTACAGGTCCATACACAAAAATCAACTGTTTATACAACACAAAATATGAAAATGAAATTACATTAAAAAAAAATCAATGCCATTTACAGCAGCACCAAAAAATATAAACCACTTCGGAATAAACTTAACAAAAGATATTCAAGACCTCCACACTGAAAACGGTGAAACACAGCTGAGAAAAATCAGATTCACCAAGTTCCCAGGGGGAAGATTCAAAACTAAAGTATCATTTTATCCAGAAATACATCCAACACAGTTCTAACCAAAATGCCTGCGGGCTTTTTGTAAATACTGACAGGCCGATTCTAAGTTCATATGGGAATGGAAAGACCTTATAGTAGAAAAATCTTGAAAAAATAGTCGATCTTGAAAAGGAACAAGGCTGGAAAACTTACGCGACCTGCATTTAAGACTCACTATGAAGCGACAGTGTGGTGTTGCCCTGAGGATGAATAAATACATCAAGGGAACAAACAGCGTCCAGAAACAGACCCACACTTACCTGGTCAATTCATTTTTGGCAAAGGTGCCAAAGCAAAATTCAGTAGGGAGAGGGAAGTCCTAACAAATGGTGCAGAACCACTAGAGATCCTTACGGATTAAAATGGGCCAACTCCTAGCTTACGCACAAAAATTCATTCAACACAGACCACGGACCCAAAAACAAGAGTTGAAACTGTAGAAAATAAGGGAGTATCTTTGCTGTCAGGGGGAGACAAAGATTTTTAGACAGGACGCAAAAGAAATAACTATAAAAAACACAATGAATACATTCAGCTTCATCAAAATAAAAAAAAACTTCAGCTCATCAAAACCCAGTGCTAAAAAAATGAACAGACAAGAGGGGCCCAGGTGGCTGTCGGTTAAGTGTCCAACTCTTGGTTTCGGCTCAGGTCATGCTCTCACGCGTCCTGGGATCGAGCCCCATGTCGGGCTCTGCCCTCAGCGTGGAGTCTGCTTGAGATTCTCAGATTAATCTCTCTTGCCCTCTGCCCTTTCCCCGACTCTATGCTCGTGCTCTCTCTCCCTCTCACCCTCTCTCAGATGAATAAATAAATCTTGAAAAAAAAAAAAAAAAGACAAAGAAGGCAAACAATGGGAAAAAATATTTGTAAAACATTAAGTTGCAAAGGACTTGCATCCATGACTTGTACCCTACCACTCAGAAAGAAAAAATAAATAAAATACACCAGTAGCCAAATAACACATGAAAACTTGTTCATCATCATTAGTCATCAGCAAAATGCAAATGAAAAGCACAATGAGACACCACTACACACCCACTAGAATGGCTAAAATTAAAAAGACTAATCACGTGGAAGTGTTGTGAGGGCGCTGAGAAACCCAGTTCTCAAACCCTGCTGCCAGGAACGCAACCTGGCACGGCCACCACGGAGAAAGGTGTAGGTGGGTCTCACAGGCCCAACCGCACATCTTCCCTTTGACCTGACGATTCCATTCCTGGGTATTTACCGAAGACAAATGAAAATATGATTCATAACGGAACCTCCCTCAGAAGAGGGGAGGCCCTGGGCGGCACTGGGGGAGGAAGGCTGGCTGGCTGGCTGGCGGGGGAAAGTTCTGGAAAGTCCTCTCAATGGGAGGTGTGCTACACACATGTATCCCTCTGTCAAAACTGCACAGTGAAATGAGCACCTTCAGTGTAATTAAAATTTACTTGAAAGCAAACAAAAAGAATTTTAAGAAAAACAATCGGGCTGGCGGACAGGGCGTGGTACTCGTTGAAGCTAGGTGACGGGAAGCTGGGGGTTCGCTGCCCCATTTACAGTTCTAACTTTTCCATTCTAAAAAGTCGTTTTAGAACGTTAACAAAACCTCCCCTGCATCTAAGAGCAAGAGGAAGACCCCCGGAAGCCACGGCTCGGTGAGGCAGCCACGGCTGGCGAGCACCCAGGAGGGCCCTGCAGCTGCCGCCCGCCCCACAGCCCCGCTCCGGCCCGCGGGGACACCACCTACTTCGCTGCCCGGCCAGCGACTCTGGCCCTGAAAGCCCCACAACCCACCTGCCCAGCCGTCGTCAGCGTCGGCGTCCAGGTCATCCAGGCCCTTCAGGTTTTCAGCGTTGATGATCGTGGGCCGCGGCGCCCGGCCCACCAGCTGCCTCAGCGGGCGGATGGGGCGAGTCGTTCCCAGCCTGCTTTCTTTTCTGACGAGGGCGAGAAGAGCAAAGATCTGGCCTCACGTCAAGTATACAGATGGAAGCAAAACCCAATACTTCTCCCCAAAATAAGTCCTACATTGCAAAGGTTCATGGCTGCATTTAATATTTAAATCATCTCCTTTTAAAAGAAACCTATAACGAACAAACATATCCCAGAGAGAAGTTCTGCCTCGTTCTGCAGTTTTCTATACTCAGCACAACGCCCAGGTCAGCACCCCAAAAACGTGCCAAAGCTTCAACTCTGTCAGAAACGTACAATCCTAACCCAACCCCGTCCAGCTCCAGATCCCAGCCGCCCCACACACCCTGCAGCTCGGAGTGGCTTTTCCGGTCCGCCGTGGTGTCCAGAAGACAAAGCACCTCCGTATGGCGGCCCACGCTCTTGTCCAACGCGCCCAAGCAGGGGGCCCGCGCTACATATGTGACTATAATACAGGAGCCTTACCCATCTTGGTCATTCATCTGGAACTGTCTAAAAGGAACACGGGGTTCAAGACGGAGCTGGGGAAGGGGAAAAGATCCTCGTTCCACTGTACCCTGGTTCTCTGATGACTGTGGTGAACACATCTGAAACATAACATCAACGAATAGGATTTTCTGGTAATGGCTCACGTGCTAAGTTCTGCTTGCGTCAGAATTTGTTTTGGAAAATGGAAACTGGGAAGAAGAGACACGCAAGTCTTGGAACTGCCCAGTTAATCCTACCCCCGTCTCCCCTAACTCTTTCCTGCTGTCAGGAAGTACACCTGGGGACTTGGGGTGTCGTAGGCAATGCCTGCCTCTCCTTTTTCTAAAGAACCAAGGCTAAAATAATATCCACATCACCAGGGAAAGAAGCCGAAGACCCTTAAGATTTGAAAAGGGGGAGAGAAAAATGCAGAAGTAATGGAAACTTCCAAGGTAGGGCATATCAGGGCAAAGACACTGGGAGGAGAACCGAGGTGGACATTCAACCACTTAGAGGAAGTTCTGCTGGACACGAGCAATCCAACTTCATGGGAAAAAAAAAACGCATACTCTGAGAACTTACAAAAGCAGGAAGCATGTCATGGTATGTAGGTGGGTGGTATACATTTCCCATGAACTGTGAAGCCCCTTTGCGGACAGGCTGAGCCGGGCGGAGAGAGGGGTCCTTAGAATCGCTGGTACATGCCGAGGAGGGGGCTCCGTCTCCCGCACTCGAGTTCCTGCTGCCCAGCTCAGTTGGGGAGGCGCTCAGAGACGTGGCAGAAATTATGTTTCGCCCACCGCCCTCCCTCCAGCTTGTCACATCTGGAAATTGAAAGGGGGCAAAAGGGGAGAGGAAAGAGGAGGGGGGAGGAGGGATTGTGTGAGGTTCTGAAGGTCAAGGGACCCCCTCATTCACCAAAAACAAAAACAAAAACCCAAGAGTGAAGAGTCGAGTCAAATGGTCGAATCTGTCGGGGAAGGTGGAGGGCAGACCTGGCCCCTGAGTAGGAACTTGCTGTGGGAAGTCTGGTGTAAGAGAGATACAAAACAAGGTCCGCTCACAGAGAAGGCGAGTGTAAACAAGACATGGTCTTCGTTAATTAACAGAAACCACACGTACCCACAGAACTAACATGAAGAAATCAGGACAGCCTCGATGAAAACAGCCCAGGGTTAACTTCTCGCACAAACACTGACCCATCAGGATCAGCACCAGGCTGGGTGCTGGGCTTTACATCAAAACCGGAGTAAGTCCCAGGGGGTCCGGCCGGCTCAGTCGGTAGAGCATATGACTCCTGATCTGGGGGCTGTGAGTCTGAGCCCCGTGTTGGGGGCAGAGATGACTTAGAAATAAAACCTTGAAAACTGGTGTTTAAGTCCTGACGTGTTGCAACTCTGTTTCGCAGGGACCGCTCTGGTCTGCAGTTCATGAGGTAAAGCAGAGCCCCCCTCCCTCTAAGTCGGAGTGCGGAAGGGTCTGGGTCTGTGGCCCTACCCACCAGGCCTTCACCCCCACTTGTTCCTGCCCCAGCTCAGGGGGTTCTCCTGCGGGTCACAGACTAAAACCTGCCAACCTATCTACCTTTTCAAGATGATGTTTCCCACTGTCAAGTTTAACACGATCTGGGGGGATTAGAGGTCAACGAGAAATCAGATGAGCCCGCCCCTTCTCGGTCAATGTTTGGTTAGGAGTTGAAGCATGAGTCCCTGAGTACGTGACCGCTAAGAGAAAGAGACACAGCACAGGAGCCACAAAACCAGGGTCGGCTCCCAGCCATTCAACCACCCTGACTGCAATCTTGGGCGAGTGCTACGGTCACCACTCTGGCCACACACCGGCTTCATCTTCTCAAATGAAGAGATAGAACTGAGCCCAGAAGCTTCTTCTGGTTCTAAATTTCTGTAGTCCTATGAAGCAGCTGATTTTAATCCCAGAAAGCTACGATGCTTGGTTTGAGGAATCTGGTTGCATTACTTGGAGCAGACAACATCACCCAGCATAGGCCACTGGAAGGTAGTATGCGCCACTGAGTCACCTCGAGATCGTTTCATTTACAGGTTATCAGTTCTGACACTGAGAAACCTTACGGATTAATTACGACAAGTGGACAGAAGTCCCTCATGTTTCGAGACCTAATCAAGGCTTCCCTTTCCCCACCCACCCCCAAACAAACAAACAAAAAGACAAGAACTATTTCACAATCCCTGGTCAGAACAGATGGAAAATCTCATTCCCAAACAAAATCTTCATCTCTAACCACTCAAGGCCGTTAAGCACTGCTATATAATCCTGTCACTCCTTGGCCAGACCCCAGATGAGGGAGACGAGTTCTAGGCCAGCAGCACATAATCCCCAGGGGAGCATGCTAAAACTCAGAGATTCCGATTTGGCTGGGGACGGCCGAGGGCTAGGATTTGACTAGGGTTAGGCACCACTGGCTTAGAAAACAGGCTCCAGAATCGGGGACGAAGTGGACGGGCCCCGGGTCTGTCTTTGCCGCGAGCACCCGAGCACAGCAGAACGAATGCGGTGACAGTGGGGGAAGCAGATGGGCCCAGCTCACCCCGAAAGACAAGAAAGGAGGAGTGACCTGCAGACCAGCCTGGGGAGAAGTCCCACAGAGGCAGGGGACAGGTACAGGGTCAGAAAGCACGCTTTCCGGGCAGAGCCTGGGGCCCGGGAGCACCAGCTCGCTGAGAGCACTCGTGCTTCTAAGAGGCAGGAAGGCAGAAAGAGGAGGGCAGTCCGCTGCTCCCACACGTGCCCAGTCGGAGACCGCAGTGCACTTACTCTGAGGGCGGAGGCTTGGTCCTGGCCCATACGACAGATCGAAGACGCCCCTTTCCTTGCCAGCCTTGTCCTGCCCTCCAGCTGCTTTCAGCGTCGGAAACTCCTCGGGAGAGAAGGATAACAGTCGGCTTGAGCCCCTTAAACCTGCCGAGAAAAGCAGAGGACTCGGTGAGGGGCACTGAGAGGGGCACCAAGGGCTGTGGGCCTCAGCAGCCCCGCGGGTCAGAAGCCACGGCGCCTGGAGCAGGCTCCTGCTACCTGTGCCGTCTGCTCGGGCGCCGGGCGCTCCCTGCGGAACAGGCAGAGTCGGACGCGGATGGCCAGCCTGCAGGGGCTGACACAGGGCAGGGGAGAGCACGGCACCGCCGCTCCAGCCCAGACCCTTCCCCACTCCTAGAAAAGGGCAGTAGAGTCTTCAGGGAAATCAGCCGAAGGAGGTCAACTGCTTTGTGTGGACGTAAAGCCAACAGAAGGCACCCCCACACACACACCCCCCGCCTCCCCAAGGCCTCCACCCCAGATTCACCCACGTGAGCCATAAACATTTCACTCCCACAATCCTGGGATCTCTTCCTTCCTCTGCTCTCCCATCCGCTCCCCAATGCTACAGGCGCCTCGGAGAGGAAACTCTTCTTGAACGTTAGGGGAGCCCCCCCAGCACTCAGCACCAGGAGCCTGCAATCATCTTTTAGAAGAAGGGCTAATAGGAAATGGCGCATTTTAGGGTCCAGAGTGGGATCTGATGCTTTTATCTGGACCAAATGCCCAGCAGCATATAAACTTAACAGTTACAGCACACGACACAACGTCCAACTGTGCTATGCCCTGCTCCNCAAAGTCAAACATCCCCCCCAGGTATTCTCAGCACCACTGAGCCACGGACCGGTGAACTACGGAGGACTTGGCCAGAAACGTGCAGCTGGGACTAGTGCAGACGCGCAAGGCAGCGATTCATTCACCACCCCACTCAGTGAAAAGGTCCAGGGTCAAATAAACCTGCCAGGGTGACAACCCGACACATTCTTCGCTGATGTCTAACCTGAGAGACAATCTCCACGTGTCACAAAGGGGCTCTGCTGCTCTGTGAAGGGGGACGTCGACTCAGAGTCACTCGGGCACATTAAAAAACCATTGGCAAGGATGAAATATGAAAGTCGTGCTTTAAAAATACGGATCTGAAGCTTAAAAACAAACACTCGGTCCTTTTTTCTGCCTCAGCAGTCACGAAGGTCTTACTCTACGCGTGAATTAAACTTAGCCTCCAAGGATAAGACAGATAACAGGAAGAACTCAAAGCCTCAAACCAAAGCAGCAGCATTCCTTAAGGGGCACTGCTCAGGGGGTTCACCTCCAATCCCGTGCCACGTGTCCCCTGCGTGAGAATCTGAGGCGGGAACATCAGGCGCTTCTAAGGTCCTGGGTGGAGCCATCAGTGGCGGTGCCACCGCCGCACCGGAGCCCACGAACTATGAGCCGCAAGCCTCTGGCGTCCACCTGCACCAGTCAGGCCCCCCGGGGCTGATGCAGGAGAAACAGGCCCAACGACCCCCTTCCACACGGAGAGATCTATCGAGTCAGGAAGAGCCCTTCCGAAGTGCAGAGCCAGAACAGGTCTGTGGGCCACACTGCCAAGTGCCCACAGCCCCGACGGCACCACCGGCCTGTGACCGCAGCACCCCAGCCCCCGCCTGGGCCCAGGACGCATCTGTCCCTCCTCCTGGGCGCCTGGGTTCTGCTGCCTCCAAGAAGAGCAATCGGACATTCACAGAGGATTTTGTCATGTTTTGGAATTATTTTCTTAATCACATCTTATTTTTTATAGGAAACAGAATCACAAGGTTCAAAAGTAAGAAGCCGTAGAAAGGTACAAATGGACATCACGCCCCCCACGTCCCCCCCCCCCTTCCGACGCCCCCAGAAAACGGGCTTCCAGTCCCATTCCCTCCCTTGCTTGGATGCTCCCTTCCGGAGACTCTGCTCTAATACGTGTCCACGTTTTAGAAGCTTATTTTCCCTCAGCTCAATCTTCTTTTCTGGAATAGCAGTAACACACTGTACGTACTGCTCTGCACGGTTTTTCATTTAAGCATGTATCACACATCCTAGGGATCTTGCCAGATCCACGTAAAAATGCTTTTTTTCTTATAGGCAAGTAGTATTTCATTAAAAGCACCAAAGCACCAAAATCTGATGGACATTTCAAGTGATTATTTCCAATCTTTTGCTATTACGATGTTGCAAGGAGTATCCTGTATCTGTCATTTCTCACACGGGCAGGTTTCACTCTAGGGGGCTTTCCACACAGCAGAACTGCTGGGTCAAAGGCTGTGTGTTGTATGTGGATGGGCAGGGCCAAGCTGCCCTCCACAGGGGTTCTGCCAACTTACACTAGGATTTTTTCAACCTCTGTAGGTTGTTTTTTTATTTTTTTAAGATTTTATTTGACAGAGAGCGTGCACACAAGCAGGGGGAGCAGCAGGCAGAGGGAGAGGAAGAAGCAGGCTCCCCACTGATGAGGGGGTCCTACGGGGCCTTGACCCCAGGACCCCGGGATCAGGACCTGAGCCGAAGGCAGGCACTCCACCGACTGAGCCACCCAGGTGCCCCCGTGGTTCTTTTTAAATACAAATGAATATATTTGATTTACTTCAAAACAAGTTCTAGCCTTACAGAATAAAGGCTTTAGAAAGCAAAGAACACCATGAAAACAACTAGTGAGTGCTCTTTATAAAGCCTCTTTAAAGACCTAACCGTAGGGCACTGCGATGCTTGTCGCAGCCCCCCACCCCACCCCCCTGTCAGCCCGGAGCCCAGAGAGTCCGGAAAGCTCCCCTTCAGACGGGCAGATGCAGGCCAAGCTCCCCTGCCCTGAGCTGCTCTGGAGGAGCTGGAGCCTGACAGCACTTGGCACGCTGCTGACGGATGCGTCATTCTCCACCAGAGACTGAGCACCCGGCCTCCAGCCACGCAGTGATTCCCACCCAGAAGGGGCACGTGCGCCGGGCAAGCGGGGGAGGGCTCGGGGCAGGCAGGACGTTCGCTGTTTTTCTACACAAGCTACAGAAGGTCGCTGGCAAAGCCTCGGCTGTCGGGCACAGAAGGCCCAGGGGGGCAAAGGGCGCACAACGCAGCCAGTGCTCTTTGCAGAAGGAGGAGCGATCACGGACTCCCACCCCCACCAGCAGCCCTCTCCCGGCAGCGCGAAGGCATCGTGCTGTCTGGTCTGCACAGGGTGCTAGAAATACTTGAGCTAACAGTGACAAATCAGGGGGACTCGTGTAGCAAAATCTGGATTTTTGGCTTCTCTCAAAAGCATCCGCTAAGCCTGGGGCCACGTTCTCGGAGAGTTCCTGCCGCTGGTGGTGGGGAGTCTGGTTGGCCTCTCTGCTCGAGTGCGCTCAGGCCTGCCTGGGAAGCCCTCTGGTGAGCTGCTCAGGAGTCACTGAGCACTGAGCACCTCATCCTTCTGCTCCCCTCCCCCGTCTCCCTCGGCGGAGCCACCGTGGCTTCCCAGTGCTTCCCAGATCGGACACGACACAAACGGGAACAAGTACCCTGTAAGCCACGAATGCTCCGGTGCCACCGTCCAAAGAGTGAGCAGCTCAATTCCCAGGGCCGGCGTATTTATAAACCCAGGCCCGAAGCTCATGCCGCACCACCGAACACCCCCTCCTCGCAGGCCCGGGAGAGAGGGAGCAGACGCGCACTGGCAGAGCAGGTCTCCACTCCACCGGCAGCACAGCCAAGTCAGCAGCAGGGCCGGCGTCCAGCCTCCCCACACACCTCAGGAGAAACGTCTTTACTAGTAACATTCACTAAACTGAAGAGCCGACAAGCTTTGCGGAGTCAGCGCTCCCACCACTGGGGCAGAGGGAAAGGCTCCACAGAGCAGCTAGCTCAGGTGAGAGATTCCACAAAGCTTTAGGCCAAGGGCTGCCAAGACCAGTCCAGAAAAGGTACTCGTCCCTCCCCCACACCCAGCCCAACACCACCCGCCCACACTTACCACCTTCGTGTCCTGCTGGCTTTCCATTCAGCTGTGCCCATGACTTTGGTCCACCTGGCACTGAATTTGTGTTCTGAAAGAAGGAAGGACACGAGAATGGAGCCGGCCCCATCGGCCTGCTCTCCGCCCAGCTTCCCTGAGCGTCAGGAGCTGCGGGGCCCGCAGCACAGGTGAGGGGCAGGATGGAGGGGACGGCCGGCTCACGCAGCTGGACCCACAGCAAAGCCAGGACTCAAGCCCACGTCCCCTTCAGGCTGCACTCCAGAACATTCTGTCAGGTCGCCTCTTGTGCCCACACAGAGCTACTGTGCCTTGCTCTAGAGATAAAGACCAGACCCCAACTCTAGCCCGTGTCTCAAAAACCGTGTGCCACTGCTAACAGACGAGCACCGGCATGGGCAAGCGGGCATGCCCGATCTTTCGCTGGCTGGGCCACTCCCCCACTTTCCGTAATTACTGTCCTTCTACAAGGCACAACTACTCAACTGAGGCCTTCCTCCTCGCTGATCTGGACTCGCCTGGCTCGCACGCGATCCGAGGAGCTAACTGTGCTGAAGGCTCACTGCAGGCGAGGCGTCATGCCAGGCACACCGCACCTGAGCAAATCCTCCCACACCCTGGGAAGGTTCTAGTCGTATCCCAACTGAGGCTCAGAAAGGACTGACTAGTCCCAATTAGGAAAGCAGGACCAGGACTCGTCCCCGCTCAGCCTGTGTTCTAAGCCACGTCGAGTCTCCAGCCAACGAGCCCACCTGCCTTTTCCTGACAACATTCAACCTAGCAGCCTTCCCCCTCCAACGGAAGGTAAAAATGCACGAAACAAAGCTGGTGCAGCGTGACACCTCGGCATTTCCCGGGTCAGACCTCACATCACATAAGTACCCTTCCCGTCCAGCCCTGCCACCGGCACCACCACACTCAGGGCGGGCGGCTCTCGCATTTCGTGCAGAGCTGGCTAGGTCTCACAATCCACTATCGGGAGTTGCCCTGAGTGCCCTGGGACGGCAGAGCTGCTGGGACTGGCCAGTCCCTCGGGCAGCACAGGGGCACCGGGCCCCCGTATCCCACAGCCTCCCACTCGGGGTCTGCAGCCAGTGCCCTGGTGCCCCTGCCCTCGCCCACCAAAGGCACCAAACGGGAAGAGAAGGACTCCAGGGCCAAGAAGTGGTATTAATGCTGCCGTCAGAGTTCCTGGCGTGCCTGTAACAAGAGCGGAAGCGCTGTTGTGCCTCCGAGGCTAGGCTTTAGAGGCTGGGAAACACCGGGGGACCCTTCTCACTGCCACCCGGTGGGAAGAGGCGAGCCCTGGGCAGAGTGACCAGCATGCTGGCTGATGGGGCTCTGACCCTCAGCAGCTCTTCTCAACAGATGCTAGGACCACGCCAGGCCCCGACCCAGACTCTGCAGTACCGGGGGATGTGCACAGACCCATTTCTAGCAGCTCCCAAGGTAAGTGTGACGTACAGCAAGGACTGCAAAACCAAGGCTCCCCCAGTCTCTTAGCTTCCAACTTCAGGAGAAAGACCCAAACCCAACTCTGCTCTGGGACCGGGTGCCAGGCACTAGTGCATTCAAGCCAAACACACGGACCTTCGCAGGAACACGGACTTCTTTTACCTTTTCCTTTAATTTCAAAAGCACAGTTCAGCGTTGGGTGGGGGAGGGTGCCCTTCCGGCAAAGCCATACCCTCTCCCCAGTGGTTGGGGGTGGCATCTCAGACCTTCTGTTGCCCAGGGAGCAATACAAAACGAAAATACAGTAGTGCAGGCTGTTTTCCAGAGAGCTGTTGAATGCTAGGCATCTGTCTACACGTCCTGGGGTCGTCTAAAAGGTCTGCAGACGTCTCATCTGGATTTCTAGCTACCAGCTAAGTGTATCCTCCTGCTGATCCATGAAACCCACAGACAGACCCCGATGGACTGAGTACATTATGAGCCCCTGCTTCATTAAAGCCCGACTTTCTGTTTAGGGAAACACCACCTACCTACCTACTATCTACCTACCTAACTTCTATTTTTAAGATTTTATTTTTTTAAGTAATCTCCATACCCAACACGGGACTTGAACTCACCACCCCAAGATCAAGAGTCGCATGCTCCACTGACTAAGCCAGCCAGGCACCCCCGGGGAGAACACTTCAAACGCATCAACAAATAAAGGGTCATACGTTAGTATTTCCCGAAGCGTGTTCTTAGAGACACTAGTTTTTGAAGACGTTCAGGGAGACAGGTTTCCTAGAACAGATGGGCTCAGGGAATGCCGTCCACTACGTCTTCCAGAGTCACAGCACACACGGGCACACTAGAGACACTGACGAGAGGTCTGACAGTTAAGGAACTTAATTTTGGTTTTCAACTCACCTGACCCCCGAACCTTCCTGTGACCTAACCGGTCCCTATGGAGCACAACCGGGGGACCCTGATCTGGCCTGTAGCTCACCCCAGTGACCTCGCTTCAAGGTAAATCACCAGGAAGCAAATCAGGTGTCCGTACTCTATTCAAGGTCTGGGGTCTTTCTCCAAAAGCTGCAGATCCAAGTCCCTCACGGGAACCATGACAGTGTCCGTGCTCCCGCCCCACGGCCCCCCCGCCAGGCTTGCCTCTGGGAGCGGGTCACGCAGCACCTACCTCCTGGCTGCTCGACTGTGTCGGCTTCTGTAAGCTGGAGACAGGCCTCTGCAAACCCGGCTGCGGCAGCGACTCCGGCGGCGGAGAGCCCGTCGCACTGGAACTGGACAAGGCAGGGGGCACGGGGGTCAGACAGGCGTGGGTGTGCGTGCGCCCCTCCGTGCCTCCTGGAGCCTCGGCGGCAGCACATCAGCCCCCCGGCAGACTCTCACGGCGCAGAGCCCACAAGAAGCTAGGCCCCCTCCGAGGCCTACCCGCTGCCGTCTGCCGGGCAGGACAGTCCTTGGCCCCCGACAGAGCTGCTCCTGCACAACCTGGCAGCTCACCGTAAGCAAGTGCTGGAGGAGCAGCCAACAGGGAAACTGAGTCAGCACAGGGAAGGGGCTCGGAGCCCCGGACTCCTGACCAAGAGCTCGCGGCAGTGCAGGGGGCTGATGGCTTCGAGATGTGATTTTTCTCTTGGCTTATAAAAGAAATATGTGCCCAGAGTAAAAATAAATTTATAAATATATATAACACAGAATTTGTCACGATCTCGTCCTCCAGAGAGAAACGCCAAGCAGATTTTGCTATATATGTTAACATAGTATTTTTTTAACATGAGTGGGATAACACCACACATATAATTCGTAACTTGTTTTGTACTTAACGTATCTAACGTGCTTTTGGGACAGCACACGGATCTACCTCTTTGTTTTAGAGACACCGTACAACTGGATGGGTCCCAATCCTCAATTGTTTCTCCCATTATTGGCAAAACTGCAATGAGCACTTTTTTATACATGTCTTTGTGCACTTTCGTGTTATTCAGTAATCTAAGTTCTTAGACGTGGAGCTGCTGGTTTTGAAGTTTACAAGGTATGGCCCAAGTGCCCTCCAAAGACGACCCTGTCAGCTGATCCGCACTCCACAAGCAACAAGAGGCTGTGAGGAAGACATCTGCTCGGCAGAGCCTTCCGGTCACTTATTCCGTCCAACAAGACCCGAGGAGGGGAGCAGTCTGCTCGGCCAGTCTCCCCCAATGCCAGGGGCTCACCAGTAAGCTGAAGCCAAACGCTACACACACACACACACACGCACACACACACGCGTGCTTCCAGGGTTGACATGACCCAAGGAACCCAGCGTGCAGCCTTACTACAAAATGAAGGCCACTGATCTCCTCTCACTTCACCTTCTACCTACAACAGAAGCTTCTAGAAGCTTCTAGACAGTGACATTTTTGTGTTCTCCAAACTTAAGCATGGAGTCCCAGCAGTGGTGGCCCTCACCCCGTCACCTCCCTGATACCCCAAGGAAGGACGTGGCCCGGTGGAACAGAGGACCAGCATCTGGGGTCCGCTGCCTCATCCGGTGCTCCGTCTCGACCTTCCCCTGGCTGACTGCTTCAGCACAACCGGTCTCATTCAGATCCCCTGGCCCTTTCTGGGCCAATGACAGCAGGACCCCACATAAGGAGGGAGGGAGGACTTGTCCTCTCTCTCTGGAACTTCTGGTGGCAGAGGCATTTCAACGCTTGCGGTGAGATAAATGCACAACACATCCGCGTCATTACTGAGTCTGTAGCATCTACCGTCTGAGCAGAATGACGACAACGGCACCTGACCGGTGTCAGCTCGTCTACTTCCTACAACCACCCAGGTATTACAGCTACTTCCCAGGAGCTCACAAATCGAACAGTTCTCCGGGTTCCAGAAAACTAGTAGGAAGTAGCCTGGCTGATCCTCAAAGTCAAGCCTTACCATCAACCTGCATGACCCTGTAGAAACAAACTGTTAGGAAATTTTTAAGAACAGCTTTTCAGACTCTATTTTGGTTATGACTCCCTTATGCTCATCTGACTGCATTATGCGCTCACTCTACATCCTGTCTGAAGTAACTGCAGGAAAGTTATACAGAAGCCGCCACGGCCGGGCCGCTCAGCCGGTTAAGCATCCAACTCTTGGATCTCAAGGTCGTGAGATCGAGCCCTGCGTCTGGCTCTGCGCTGAGCATGGAGCCTGCTTAAGAGTCTCTCTCTCCCTCTGCCTCTCCTCCCCCCCCCAGCCTACAGAATAGCTGCCATGGCCATTTCCAGTGAGAGAAAAGGACACGGGTTGGCAGGCTGCACTCTAGGTCACTTTTACTCTCTGGATCCCGAGAAGAGATCGAGGGCAGGAAGACGCATGAGACCAGACTGTGCTGTTCTCACTCCCCGGCTGGCAAACCCTAGCAGCATGTCCTGCCACCCACAGCCTTAGCAAGGTCCTGTCCCTCTCTGGTCCCCTCCCAGTACAAATCCCAAATCCCCTCTCCTGGCCACCCCGATGGCTGGCTAGCGCCCAGCAGAGGAGACTCGCAGTGGAAGGAGAGGAACACAGGCTCGGGTGGGAGGGAAGGGCCCAGGTTACGTGCCTGGGGCAGAGTTGGAACCCGCCCCACCGCGCAACGGCAGCCACAACAGTTGCTCTGTTGCCCTAATGAAGGTTTTTGTGCCAGGCCCTGGGCCTCCTAAGGCTCCTGTAAGTGCTGTGCTGGCAGTGGTGTGGGCCTACAGGGAGGCTGCATACCAACCCTGAATAATGAGGATTCTGGATTGTTCTCCTTCATAACTGGGTCTGTTTGGAGCAACTAACTGCAGCAGTCTTTGTGGCAAGCTGCTGGCCCTGAAGCTGGGAAGACGGCCTCCTCCTCACCCCAGAACCAGCACAAAAGGACTACCACCAGAATGGAGCGTTCGAGCACCTGCCCTGTCCACAGCGGCCCTTACTGGCTCAGGAACCGGCACCGAGGCATTGCATAAGCGCCTCTGGGGTGATGAGGCCCTTCCTAACAAGGCACAGGGGACACTGGTCACCGGGGACGAGGCAGCCCACAGAAGCCCTGCTGCATCAGCTCCAGAAGCTAGGAAAAACGAAGGCAGGGAGCGAGAAACCACCAAGCAGCAGGAGTCGGGGCCAGAAGCCTCCTCCGGGATCGCCCCACTTCTCCAGCTCTGCCACCGCCTTCTATGGAAGGAAAGGGGGCCACGGCGCTCCGTGAGGCTCGGGCTTCCTGCCCACACCTGCCCCCCCCCACCCTGCTCTCACCTCTTTGGGTCTTGCTGATCCTGCTTGTTTGCCCATCCCGTTCCGTCCTTGGGAACTATAGCGATGTTGGGGTCGTTTCCTCTGTTCTCAGACTTCAAGCTTGGCAGGTTCGCCGGTGGTGGCATGCGCCGGGCTGTGGCAACTTTCCCGAGACTCTGTAAGCCATGTCTAGGAATAACTGCGGGGGGGTGGACACAAACACGTCTCAGGAGCCAAGAGGCCGGTCACTCAACTGCTCTTTCAAGTTCTAAGCGATGATGACAGGCAAACAGACGCGATCGGCAGCCTGCGCGCAAACACACCAAGCAGTCGGGAAGCTGCTGCGGCCGCTTGTAAAGCCCTCCGCCGCTGCCTCGGAGCCACGGCAGCGGCTGACGTCTGCGCCGGGGCTTCCATTTTACTAGCGGGCAGGTGCAGGGAGTTTATGCCATGGGCAGGGAGCCAGGCCCAGAAACCTCCGCCCCCCACGGTAACCGCCTCTCCGCAAGCCGAGGAGGCTCCGGCCTCAGGACACAAGGGAGAGCCTCCGCCTACCCCAGGCCGGACCTGAGGAGGGTCCTCCACATTCCCCAAATCCTCCCGGGGTGTGGACAGTGTCTTCCCACCAAGTTCCAGAATGTCAGAACCACGAAGCCTGAAATGGTAACTAATGCAAATGAAATTCTAGTCTACCCATGGGGGGAACCGATCCCCGCTTCCAGGAGATAAGACAGAGGAGGACACAATCCCATGGAGGCAGAGTCAGGATATCCAGGCTCTGAAACCAGACACCAAACAGGAGCAGGGGGGCGATTCTGTGTCCCCAGATCTGCCAGGGGACCACTCCACGCCCAGAAGGCAGTGTGACCAGGCGGGGACTCCGGGTCTTTACCAACTCCTGACCTGGGGTTTCTCACCTAAGGGAAAGCACAGAGAACTGGCCTCACCCGGGTTCTTACCTGAGGATCTGACCGCGTCTACTGATTTTCCTTTATACTTATCAAACAGGCTGAGAGTCGAGTACTTGCTTTTCCCATCCTTGCCCTTGGTTATTTGCCCCAAACGATCGGACATTGCGATGAAATGTCATCTAGTAAGGAAATTTTTCTCGGCACCGCTCCCGATCTGCCTTTGAAATGTTTAAAAAAAAAAAAGAGCGTTAATCCACCCGAATCCCTCAGGGGACTGAATTCTTCAGGGATCACGGATCTCCTTGAAGACCTGAAGAAAGCCTTGGATTCTGTCCCTAGAAAAACGCCCTTACCACACACAGGCAGCTTTGCTCACATTTAAAGAGCATTTTGTTGTCAGTACCTCCCCCACTTCAGGGTGAGAAGGCCCATTCCGTCTGAACCGACCAGAGTCTACTGCTCACCAGCGACACTGAAACGCAAACCTGTCCACACGAGTCCACTCGCCAAGGCAGGGACAGCTCTTCGAGACGGAAACATACATGCCCGTCACCGGCACACCCGCGTAACCTCAGAGCTCAGGCAGAGTATAGGGGAGGTTCACAGCCTGCTTACGGAAGACTGTTCACTTCAAGGATGAGCAAAACCAAATCAAAGGGAAGCAACCAAAATCAGGAAGTCTTCAGAACAGCCGGGTGTGAGCCCATCTCCAACCAAAGAACCAGCATCCAGAGAAAAAGCCTCTGCTCGGGCAACACAAGCAGGGCTCTCTGGGGGTGCAGACGCAGAAGGAGCAGCAGCACCCCCAGGGAGAGACCACGCGGGGGAGGCCTGTACCGGCTCCACTGCCCCCTCCACCTAGACAATCTTTACATGACCAAGAAGGCAGCTCCTCCTCCCTGCCACTTCCCAATTTCCTCCGGGCTTCTCCAAGTCTACTAGCATGTTACTCATTCACTCAAATACTGACATGGTAGGGAACTCACCCGGGGACTGAGAGCTTCCATGTCTTTGAGCCTCTACTCAAGAGGTTCTTGGCTATAGTTTCTAAAACTTGATTACGAAAAATAAACTTGTAAAAGCGACCATTACCTCCCACTGGAATTCATGTACGGGGAAGAAAGCTAAAGCACGCACCCAGACATACTGCTAGCAGGTACGGCAGAGGCAACTGCAAACACATCCGCTGATAATAAAAGGCGCCTGGTGGCCACAGCCGCAGGGAGGTTCGCTGTACCCTATTCTGAAGCCACGCACGCCGGAAGGAACACCCTCAGTGCTGGCAAAGCATCGCGCACCCCCAGGGAGGACTTTTATTATGATCCAAGACTTCATATAAAGCACAGGGAGCAAAGATCAATTACAGCCTGAGGCCAAAAAAAGTGTAACGGCAGACAGTGACATCACATACCCCCAGGCTCCCGGAGCCTGGCACCGGCCGAAGGCGAACCGAGCTGGTTCTCATACGAAACTGGGTACGTCCCTCCTTTCATTCATCTGATAAATCTTGAAAATGAATGAAAGCTGTAGGAGGGTCAGCCTCAATGAAGGCTCAAACCACAAACGCTCCAAGGGCTCACAGCTCCCAAGCCGAGGGCCAGAGCCTCCCCTAGAGCGTCTGCCTCACGGGCCAGCTCCGAAGAATGACCAGGGATGGAAACTCGCCCCAAGTGTCCGAATCCTGATTTTGGCGCCCTGGGATTCCATGACACACTCCTTTATCTTTAAATCTCCCTCCCTGAAGCCGGCTCCAGTGAGTTTCTGCTCCCCGCCCAACAGTGTACCTAATAACAGCATTCTTCCCCCACACTGGGCGGTAAGCCCCTCAGGGCAGGAGCTGGGTTTTATTTTCAGAATAACTGGTATTTAACAGGACCTCAAATGTAAATCAACTTGAAATTCTCCATTAGGATTGGATGAGATCTAACTTTTAGACACTTCTATCAAATCAAAAGAGCATTCAGAGAGGAACATGAAACATCCCCCCCCAACCTATTAGCAGAAGCCCTTGAGATTGTCACCAAGGTGATGGGGGAAAGGAGCCCCTGCCTCACAGAGCTTACAGTCTACAACAGAGGGTAGCAAACACTGGTCAGCATCCTAGCCAATGGCCTGTTTTTTATAAGCCCTCAAACTAAGAATGATTTTTTTTAAATCATTTTTCACATTTGTTTTAAAAAACAAAGAATTTGTGAGACCCTATGTGGCCCGCAATGCCCCAAGCAGACAAAGTTTGCTCACCCTGGGTCTAGACGCAAGTCCTGAAAAAGCCCTTTCAAAGGCCTCCAGGCGGGCAATGGCTGGGCAGCCCGGGGAGAGGCCCTACAGCTCGAGCAGGGGTGGGCCCAAAAACCGGGGAGGGCCCAGGCAGAGCAGATTACTCCACGGACTATGATCCAGACACTTGCGGACTTGTCTACTTGGCTCTCTTTACAAACTCGTGTAGCAGGCCGCATAACCAAGAAGTTCACACCCTAATTTCCGGAAACTGCGACTTCCTTACCTTACGGCAAAACGGATTCTGGAGATGTGATTAACAGAAGGATCTCGAGATAGGGAGATGATCCTGGATTACGTGGGCAGGCCCCCAGAAGGGGGAGCAGGAGGGCGGGGAGAGTCAGAAAGCTGTGGCGTCGGGAGCTAAGGCTGGGGCACTCTCTGAGGATGGGAGGGGCTGCAGCAAGAGCTGCAGGATTCTCCCCCTGGAGCCTCCAGAAGGAGCCAGCCCCGCCCACACCGGGACTGCATGTAGCCCAGGAAGACTCACTTCACACTTCGGACCTCTAAAACTGTAGGACGATACATCTATACTGTTTGGGTTTTTTTTTTAAGATTTTATCTGAGAGAGAACACACACTTACGTGCGTGTGAGCGTGAGGAGGGTTGGCAGAGGGAGAGGGAGAAGCAGGCTCCTTGCTGAGCAAGGAGCCCGACTTGGGGCTGGATCCCAGGACCCTGAGAGCGGGGCCTAAGCCAAAGGCAGGTGCTTTACCAACTGAACCACCCAGGTGCCCCTACATTTGCATTGTTTTAAGCCACTGGATTTATGGTAATTGGTTATGACAATAGAAAATACACTCATTCATTCAAAGGCTTTATTTTTTTAAGATTTTGTTTCTTTATTTGACAGAGAGAAAGCAGGGATAGCGGGAGAAGGAGAAGCAGGCTCCCTGCTGAGTAGGGAGCCCGATGCGGGGCTCCATCCCAGGACCCTGGGATCATAACCTGAGCCGAAGGCAGATGCTTAACCAACTGAGCGCCCCTCATTCCACAGGCTTTTATCAGGCACTACCATGTGCCCGGCACCGAGCTGGGCCCTGGGACGCAGCAGAGGCCAGGCTGGACCCACCCCTCCGTATGTCCAGTCCAAAGAGATGACTCAACCCACCCATGATCACAGGGCTAATTAATAAGAAACCTGTTCCAGAATTTTTTGCTTCAGTACAATGATGAAAAAATGGTGCATCGCAGCTATCCCTCCGCTGTCCCTGACACCAGAGCTCTCAAATGACCGGTGACCCTACAAACATTTCTGAACAAAATCAGTGGTGCCTCCTTTCCGGCCACACACCTCGCAGAACTACAGACTTAGCATTGTTAATTTAAATTCATCTAACTACAGTGTTCCTTCCTAAATTAAAAACCAAATGACAAAGGCGAGGGAAGGAAAAATTATTTACCAGCCATTCTGGACTATCCAACTTCCACATGAAATCCTAACGTGCTTGACTTCCACACATCAAATGTCTTTTAATTCTGAGACTTGACCAGAAAATACCTGTTTCCACAGACAGTGCTAAACAGTCTTCTTAAATTCTGTTGGTTCACTACTACAAACAGAGCTTTGATTCTGCACTGCCCGGGCCTGTAGGCAGAGGTGACGGTGACCACAGATAGCTCTCCTGGGTCTTCCTGGTGACAACACCCTCCTAAGAACTAACCAGTCCCCACCCCCACCCCTAGGAAGCACTAGGAGACCAGAAGCCTGACCACACCTCCAGTCCTGGCACCCCTGAAAAAAAATGAAGAAAAATCCCAGGCAAACAAGATCCATTCTCCTGGGAACTCCGAATTGTGTCTAGGATTGTTAGTTGGTCTACAGCTGTTGCTTGTTCAGGTGAAATGCTTCCCACCCCTGGCAACCAGCGCACCTCGGGGAAGCCAGGGCAGGGCACACACTGGATTAACGCCTGCATTAAACCTGTACGCGCACTTTTTTGAAGTGCCCCCTCCTCCTGCTTTTTCACCAAGTTTTGCACCTGTTGACACATTACTGGCCTCCCTTGCCCTCAGTTTCCCTGTTTACAGAATTGAGGGGCCAAGATTTCCCAAGTCCCAGCCGGTTCTAAAAATCAAGCACATCAGTGTCGATACCCCACAGCCACAGAATTACAAATGACTTATTGTCAAAGTGGCCGTCTCTTATCGCACATCCGGTACTGGATTCTATATTCCTACCTAAAGCTGGGATGCTAACAGGCAAAGCGTGGAGCCACCGTTGCTGTGGAAACAGCATCTGTGGGGGAGGGGCCACATCCGTTTCATTTTCATGCTTGGCGATCAGACCGCAGAGAGGGAGGTTCTCCCAGCCCCAAGGTCCCCGCAGGATGGGAGTGCACCAGTGATTGTCACCCTAAGAAGAATATGCATCAGAACCCTAGACGGCCCACGGAGCATAAACTATTCACTGCCCGGCCCTCCACAAAATAAGATTACAGACACTGGCCTTAAAGCAGAGTTCTTTTTTTTTTAAAAAAAGATTTTATTTATTTATTTGACAGAGATAGAGACAGCCAGCGAGAGAGGGAACACAAGCAGGGGGAGTGGAAGAGGAAGAAGCAGGCTCCCAGCAGAAGAGCCTGATGGGGGGCTCGATCCCAGAACGCTGGGATCACGCCCTGAGCAGAAGGCAGACGCTTAACAACTGAGCCACCCAGGTGCCCCTTAGAGCATAATTTCTCTCATGAAGCCAGATTTCACTGGACACATGTGTAATCACTCGGGTCTCCCCAGTCGGAGGCACCCCCAGTAAAGCGGCAGCATACTTGGGGCCTAGCCCAGCCCCACCCCCATCTGGCTACTCTGCTTGCCCCTTGGTTGTCACAGACATCAGGCCAGGAGCACTCACTGTTAGTAGGAGTTTGACCAGCTCACAGGTGTCTGCTGAATTTCTACACACACACACACACACACACACACACACACACACACACGATGTCCGACTGGTCTCATCAGATGGCAGAAAAGTGCAGGCAAATATCCGGGTGTGAATCATGAAGCCGGACAAGACGAGAGAACACGTTTCTCGGTGGGTCAGAGGCATGTTCACGCAAGCCTGACTCACGCCTGCATCTGCGGGACAAGAACCGGCAGAGGCACACCAGCTCCTTGCAGACGGGCACAGACTGAGCTTGGCTTGTAGCCACGGCTTTCTCTCCCTTTGGTAGGTACCAGAATTATTTTTTTTCCCAAATAAAATCTAATTTGGATCCTCAGTATCACATATATAACAGATACGAGCCCAGGCTGCCGCGCCAGGAGGGGTCCTGCCTGCCCCCCACCCCCTACATGGTAACCCGGCTCTTTCCCACAGCAGCCACTCTGAGGCACGCCAGGGAAGCATAACAGCGGGCCTGGCGCACTTTGAAAAGGGCTGGCCTACACGAAAATATCACCATTAGGCAGAAGAAAAAGGGGCCTAAAATCCACGGGAAGATAGCTCTGAGTTAGGGAGAAAAGGACACTTAAAAGCAGATGCCGGTCTGCATATTCTGCAAGTCAGCTAAAGTGGTGCTGAGAGGCCCAGCATTTGCTGGAACAAAAACAACCAGAAAGATTGGCCCACAGAGGCAACTTAATACCCAAGCCCCGCCTCTGCAGACAGTAGTCCCACCTGTCACACAGGTTCCCCAGCCTGCCTGTCAGCTGCCTGCCAGAGGGATAACGTCCCTGCACTCCGTCTTATCAAAAGCCATTTCGGGGGACAGGGTTAATTTCACTCTGCTTGGCTATGAGCCAGTGCCAGACGCCCACCTGGCCAGGTGATCCGGGCCGGCCTGTAAATCACCAGGGACCCACTGCAGCCATACATCGGCTCCTGAGAGCCAGGCACCCTGCTGAGCACCCACGTGCCCTCACTTCTGGAAGGTACTACTGCCACCAGCCTGCTTTACGGAGGACACTAAAGTGTAGTCCGGACAGAGAAGTAAATTGTCCAAGGTCACAAGACTACAAGACTTCGACCCTCAGGACCTGGAGACATCACCAGTACTGAAGAAGGACCTACCGCGTGCTCCAGCTCCGGCCCTGCTCTCCCTGCGCGCACACGACGACTGGGCGAAGACTCCTGATCAGCTAGAACAGTGAGCTCAGTGCACGTGCCACGACAGGGAGGCACAAGCAGGCGCCCCAACCCACGGGTGGGTGGGGGGAGGCGAAGGCGGTCTGTCTCCCAACAGAAGGAACGGAAAGATCCCACTGTGACACAAAAAAGCACGATCCAACAGGAATGGAAGACTGAGAGCAGGCTGGACAAACACCTGAGAAAACCACCAGAGGGGCCAGAAAGGACATGGTCATTAGTCAGCATACTCGTCAAGTCTCAGTCAAACGTGAAGAACCATCGCCACAAAATCCAGGTATGAGATTAATACATAATTCCACCCTTTGCCAACATGCCAACGACTGGCAAAAAAGAACTTTGACTTAAGGGGGGCATCACACCCCCGACTTCAAATCCTCAAACGCTTACTGACCGTTACGTGTGTGCCTAGGATGCGGCGTCGACAGAGACTCCATCCCTGTCCCCAGAACACGACGTTTACTGTGAAAGGACAGATAGTGTGTGTGGCTTTGCAGGCCGCAGACCCCACCTCAGCTACTCAACTGACCAAGTCTGCCACTGCAGCTCAGAAGCAATCAGACAACACAAACAAAAGGTCGAGCTGTGTTCCAATAAAACTTCATTTTGGGGCTGCGGTTTGCTGACCCCTGGTCTAAAGGAAAATAATGTGTTACAGGAAGGTGAATTCAGGTAAAAGAGCTTCACATACACATCAGGATGGAGCAGGAGCTGGGGACAGAAGTGGGGGGACTGGGGGTGGGGAATCCTAGCTGGGTTTCGCAGGGGAACTCCTGCTGCCTCCCTCAGCAGCAACTCAGGCCAAACATTCCGCACACCTCCAGCTTTCAGAGGCTCCCCACAGGGCAGCAGTCAGAGAAGCGGGGACTCAGACTTCTGCATCCCCTGGCTGGAAGGGGCCCCTGGCTGGGAGGGGCCCCCAGCTGTGAGGGGCAGGTCGTCTGCAAAGCTGGGGCCTGGGCTCTTTGGGGCACAATGCTGTCCTTCCACTAGCAGCCACCCAGCCTCGAGGCTTCTGCTGGAAAGCCATGAGCGGTGCCTGCAGACTACAGCACAAACCTCTCTAAGAGCAAGCCGCTTGAAAATAAAGGCAAGGCAACAACATCGAGATGAAAACGGGGTTTCTGGTCCCCATGCTTGTTAGCCACCACCAGAAAAGAGCCCCGACCATCCCCAGACAGCATGTTCAGGAAGCGGCAGAAATGAAAAATAAGAAACAAGGCATGTGCTGCAGGGCCCAAAGCACTCGCCCAGTCCACTCTTCTGCACACTTGGGTTTGTAAGCCCCATCCTTGACTCCCTGGACCACACACAGCTCTTCTGGACTGGCCCTTGCACCCCCCTCCACCAGGGCCCAACCAGATCAGAAGCCCCTGCTATCACACCTTTATCGGGATCCCACTGTGCCATGGACAAGCCCAAACCTCCAGCCCAACATACTGGACGCAAACAGCCCCCCAGTCTCATCCCCACCCCCACCAGCATCAGCTCTCCAAAGCACCGAGTTTGCATCTCGCCTCCCCCCCGCCCCCGACCCCGCCGGCTGTGACTTTAAGCCTGTTTCCTCGTGGATTAAATAGAGATGAAAATACTGTTACCCACCTCCCAGGTCTGACGTAAGGAATAAATGAGAGAAGGAACACAACACACGTGACCCAGTGCTTGTCTGCCCTTAGAAGGTTCTCGGCCAAGGGCAGCTGTCACACTGGCTCCACACAGCTCATCTCTCGGCCGCCCGGCCCCACCATCAGCCTGGCGCACAGCATTCATTCCTCGGATGACTGTGCAAGTGGTGAAGCCTCCCTCCTCCCCACCTCTGGGCTCCCACCTGTGTGTCCAGCTCCTGCTGTGACCTCCAGACCTGTCCCCCTCTGGTGCATCACAGCCGAAGGGCCCCGATGCAGAGTGCAGGCCTCTAAAACCACCATGAGAAACCAGAGAAATGGTTAGGATCTGCTGGTGGATCCTGTTATAAATTCTCAAGACAGAGACACACTTTCACTCGCAGGAAACCCTCCTGAGATAAACACGCCACTGCGGCTCCATCTTAAACAAGACGAAACTGCCCCAGCGTCAAGGGTTCCCACTTCAGGGCGGCAGCTTGCGTACCTGGCGCCACTGCACACCCGCATTACGAAAGATGCTTCAAGGAGCGGGTCATCCTCGCCCCACTCATTTGTTTATCCGTAACATTCTTCAGTAACAAAAAGGATATATGCTTGATAGAAGCTTTTAAAAATACAGAAAGTTATCACGGTCAACCAGCTCCTGCTCCACGGGCCGGCCTCCCCTTCATCAGCACAAGTCCCTACACTCGGGGCCACCTGCCTCCTGCTCCTCTGTTCTACTCTGCTTTTGTTTCCCAGTTCAAACGAGTTCGGCAACGAAGGTCATCAATCACTGTTAACTACATTCTAAACCGATTTGCTATTTGGTTAAGCAAATTATAAAAATGATTTTAAGGGAAGCTTCCAGAGGACAGCTGACAGGCCAAGCACAGGCACGGGGAAGAGTCCCAGCAGTGATTTTGTTTACACCCAAAGCCTTCCCGTAGGAAGGACGTCACTGTAGAGGCTAGAAGCTGGGCTGGAAGAGGGAGGACGGATGGGCAGGAAGTGTCTGTCTCTCGCCCATTCCTTCCCCCTACCCAAAGCCTGTGCCCTCACAGATCCACTGCTCTAAGCACACAGGAGGGTGGAGGGACAGAGACTGGGTCTACAACTGCCCAGCAGCGGCCACCGCTAACTGCATAAACTCACAGCTGCCCCAGACCGACGGAGGGGCTCCTGCAGACTGTGCTCTCTACGCACACAGAAGGAACCACGCTGAGTCCAAGGGCCAGCTCAGCCACTTCTGTTTGTGCTTCTCCACACGGGGACAGAAAGTCAGCTCTGGCAGGTTGCTGGAGGACCAGAAACGACGGTCACAAGGTGTGATACAAACAGCCCTTGCTGAGTACTCGCGGCACCAGACGACTTCCCTGCCACACTCCTCCCAGCGCCCAGCCTCCCTCTGCAGCCCTGGAAGCTTCCGGCTCCACACCTTCTCAAGAGTGGGGGGGGGAGGAGAGAGTTCACTCCCTGTATATGCAAGGAGGTGGCGACAAATAACCAGACATCCCAACCTGACCTTTCTCCCGGGCCCTGCAACACTCTGCAGCCACTGTAACAAATAGTAGCACTCAATGTTTGACACAGAAAGACAACCACTGAGGATTGGGGGGGGGGGGGTGCACAGCAGCAGAGCCCTGTAACTGACAAATACACACACCTACTATTCAAACACGTGCACATAAATATGCCTGTATATCTACCCGGATATGCACACATACCCCTGAATTCAATCCCATTTGATTCAAGAGACACTATTTAGAATACAGGAAGGTAGGTTCCGGTAAATACTGCAAAAAAGACTACAGGCATTTATAGCTCACCCTTCCAAAATCCCCTAAAATGAAAATAAACAACAAAGGGCGCCCAAAGGTCAGGGCCGATTTTGGCCGACAAGGAACAGACAGGAGTGGGAACAGATCTCACAGAGTGCAGGATCCTACAAACAGGACTGCTGGGCACTAGAGAGAGCTCAGGAGGCCCCGAGAGGTGGTGGGCACCTGGGGGCAGGGGATGGGGGGGGGGGATTTAAAGGTGGGAGAGCTTCTTGAAAGCCTCGCCCCCTCTGGATAAATTAAACAAGTATAAACTTGAAAAACCAAGATCAAAGAGGATATGGGTGAGGAAAAGAACTTAAAACAACAAAAACAAAACAAAACAACAAAAACCAAGCTTGGTGAAAACCTGAGTGGCAAATCCTGGGCGCCTCAGCCCCCTCTGCTGTCAGCATCACTGCGGAGCGGCGGACAAACATATTCCAAACATGTTCAGTCCCTCTCTCCGTGCCCCTGGCAAAGACGAAGGCGTCTTCTCTTGAAAACCAACAGACACAAACACCCGGGGCTCAAGGAAAGCAGGCCCACGCCTCCCACCAGCTCCCCTACAGGGAAGAGCTCCCCCACTGCCCCACCCACTCCGGACCCAGTCAGCTGTGTGCACCCAAGACGGCGGACACTGGAGAGGCCTCAGCGAAAAGGCAGATACCAAATACACAGACAAACAAAAGAACCTGGAAGAAACGGACAGCGCCAGGAACCAAAGATTAAAAAACAGAAAGTAATGGGGTGTCGGTGGCATCTGCCTTCGGCTCAGGTCATGATCCCAGGGTCCTGGGATTGAGCCCTGCATCGGGCTCCCTGCTCACCAGGGAAGCCTGCTTCTCCCTCTCTCACTCCCCCTGCTTGTGTTCCCTCTCTGGCTCTCGGTGTCTCTCTGTCAAATAAATAAATAAAATCTTTAAAAAAAAAAAGTAACATAAAAATAGTATTCTCAGAAAACGAAAAGATACTATATCCACGTAACAGGAACGGGATTTTTTTTTTCTTAAGCGGCAATCAGAAAAAGCCCAAGAAGTATTAAATATATGACAGGCCAAACCCCATTACCTTACGTTAATCATCAGACAAATCTCAACAGAGAGACATTCTAGAAAATACAGGGCCAGTACTCCTCAAAACTGTCAAGGTCATCAGAAACAAGGAAAATCCGGTAACTCGGTCTGGAGGAAACCAGGCATAAGGACAACTAAATGTGTGATCTTGGAACAGAAAAAAACACATAAGGTAAAAAACTAACAAAACCTGAATAAAGTATAGAGTTCAATTAACAACAATGTATCAGTGTTGGTTAATTAGTCAGGACAAAGTACCATACTAACATTAGAACTTTATAACAGGGAGAAACCAGCAGCATGGTATACAGAAACTAAAACTTCTGTAAATCTAAACTATTCTAAACTTGTTTTTTTTAATTTAAATTTCAACAGAAGAAATGAAAGATAAAGTCAAGGAACTCTCAGAAAAAAATAGCAAGAAGGTGACTGCTGGTCTTCCCCCCACCCCAAAATTAAAGGATGAACCCAGGAGTCCAAATTTAACTAGGACTGATGGAAACATAGGGTTTCCCAGGAAAAAAAACGGGAAAATAATTTATCAAATGAAAAAAACATGAAAAATCCCCAGAGTTGAGTGCCCAGGATTGCAAGGGCCTACCTAGTGCTCAGAATAATGGAAACAAAAAGGTCAAAGTATATTAGGGATAAAGAGAAGAACCCAAAAGCTTATGAAAGTGCCCCAACCACCCACCAAAAAAAAGAAAAAAAAAAATCCCAGGGAGGAACAAGCAAAATGGCAATGAAGTCTCTTAAGAGCAACGAGGCGCTTCTGCACTTCCCACCAACATCATTCCCCTCCCTGGAAAATGATTTTCAACCTAGAATCTAATACTCAGCTGACCAAGTCAAGCGTGGGGATAGAAAAAGACACTTTCAGACTCACACTAGGGCTCAAAACCTACACCTCCTGGAAAAGCTGAAGAGGAACACACTCTAACGAGAGAGCAAACGTCACAGCAGCGAATTCTCCCTTCCTCCTTCCCGGAGGAAGTGATCTCCTCCTTCCCCAGCTGCCCCACCCCCGGCCGGGGGGAGGACCAAGCTCCGTTCCCGGGCGGTCCGGTCTGTCGGCTCAGCCAGGCTACGTGACTCACCAGGACAAATGAGATGCCTCGTTCCTTCATGACAGCAAGGCACACGGACCACCCAACTGGAAACCTCCCCCCTCTGGACTTCCACGCACCTGGGGCAATAACTTCCTCATTGTTTACGGCAGCTTACGATAGTTGCGGTCACTTGATGCTCCAATCACCCAACTGAAACACGCGTGGGATCCAGGAAACAAGGGATCCAACAGAGGGACAAAGCCCCAGAAATGCCAACCAAAGGAAGCCCAAGATGGTCGCTGCACATCAGGCAGGGGAGCACCTGTCCTCATGAGAGCGGGACGGGGCTCCAGGGGTAAACAGACTCAGATTATCTAACGTACCGGGACAGTTAGAAAATAGCATTTGTTGCATTTTATTGGCGCATCTGTAAAAAGGAGAAGATACAAGTTTTAATGTCATTCAATTTATCAATTTACCTATTTTGCTAGTGCTTTCTGTGTCCCACTTAAGGAATTTCGTTTTCTCCCAGATCGTAAAGATACTCTGTTTTCTTCTAGAAGCTTTACTCCCTCATCTTTCATGGTTAGCTCTATCATCTATGTAAATCGTGATTTGAGGCATAAGACTCATTGTCCCAGTGCCTTTTCTGAAAAGGCCACCTTTTCTCTTCGTCTTATGGCCCCTATGTCATAAACTGACTACTTCTGTGGTCTGTTGCAAAGTCTCTGTTCTGTTCTATCAGCCTATTGTCTATCCTTCTGACGACACTGGGCCACCTTCATGACCACAGCTTTTATAAAGTCTGGACATCTAGAACGGCAAGTGCTTCAGCTCTGTTCTTCCTCAAGAATGCTTGGGTTATTCTTGGCTCTTTGCATTTTTATATGAATTTCAGAATCAGTTTGTCAATTTCCAAATGAAATAACAAGAAAAGAAAAGCCCGCTGGGATTCTGACTGGAATCACACGGAAGACAGAGTTCAAATTCAGGAGAACTAACATCTTTACAAGGCCATACTCACCAATGCTGGTGAGTATGTGGGGCAAGGACAACTCTCGCCCACTGCCAGTGGCCGTGCCAACTGGTACAATCACTGGAAAAGTGGCAGCTGTCTGCTAAAGCTGACCATATGCTGACCCTGCGACCCAACCATTCCGTTCTAGGGTATGTACCCAACAGCACAAGTACACGTGTACACATCCCAGGAGATGTGTACGAATGTTAACAGCAGCATTATCCGGAACAGCTCAAAATGGAAACTAACACAAGCTAAAAGTCTATCACCACTAGAACGAATCAGAACTACATCCCCATTACGGAATACTATTCAACAACAAGAATGAATAAACTCACAGATCTAATGTGGAACGAAAGAAGCATATACAAGAAAGTAGGAAGCTGAACAGACAGTCACTTTGTAAGAGTCAGGGTCAATCCATAATGAAAACACTGACTGGCATAACCCTACTGCACACCAAGTAACCTCAAAGTGGAAAAAAAAAGAAAACACGGGAAAAAAAATCTCTATACCTCGGTGGATCAAGCGAACTCAAAACAGAGACGGTAACAGCTGATCTAATTAAGGTCCATCAGCAAACATGCCCACGGGCGCCCAGCGGCTCCGTCAACAGAGCACGTGACTCCTGATCTCTGGTTGTGAGTTCGGGCTCTGCACTGGGAGTAGAGATTACTTAAAAATAAAGTCTTTACCCAAAAAAAGTGACTACACAGGAAACTTTAAGGAAAAACCCCAATTCTGAAAAGCAAAAATCTCCGCCCAAAGTGCAATAAACCAAGACATAACGAAAGCAGAAGTACAAAATAACCCTGTCGGCTGGAAAACTTACAACTCTCTTAAAAAAATTTGAATCAAAGGGAAATTCAAAACCATCATGGCAGAATACCTAGAAAAGCACAGATGGAGAAAAGAACAGTACGCATCAAAACTCTTAAAACAAAGACAAACTTGTACTTAGAGGACATTTACTAACCTAAAAACCTTAAATTTCTAACAGAAAAGAATGAAATTAAGCATCCAATTCTATAAGTTGGAAAAAAGACATAATGGGGGTGCCTGGATGTCACAGTCGGTCAAGCATACGACTCTTGGTTTCGGTTCAGGTCATGACCTCAGGGTCAAGGGACTGTCCCTGCGTGGGGCTCCCTGCTGGCGGTGAAGCCTGCTTGGAATTCTCTTTCCCTCTGCCCCCACCCTCCTCTCTCTCTAAAAAAAGAAACAAATAAGACGTGACTGAATGCAGAGGGACATAGAAACAATCAATGAAGAAAGAGCCAAAAGTAATTTAATGAATTTAATGAATACATTTGAATAAAATGGAATTAAAAATAGTTCTTTGAACCAAGAAATAAAATAGATAGACCACTGAGAAAAAGGTCTATGTACCTCATTTTACAGACAAGACACTAAGTCCAAGAGGTTCCAAGACTGGCCCAGGTCACTACCAACAAGTCAGGGCATTGGAACACCTGAGCTCAAACCCAGGTCAGCCTGACATCCAGGTCTGCTCCGAAGTGTGGGCACTCAGTGGGCCCCAGAGAATGACGACGTGGCCACCAGGATAAGATGCCCACAGTACTCCCAGACTCTGCCAGTACTCCCAGGGCATTGTGAGTGCGCCGGTCAAGTGTGGCCTGGGGGGGGGGGGGGACTGGGCAGGCACTGCCTCAGGGGAGGGACTCTAACGGAGCACCAGGGCCCCAAAGGGTGTGGTGCCTCCAGGCTCCTCACCCACAGGGGTCTGTCTTGAGGCTCCAAGCCACAGTACCTGCCAGATGGCTTCAGTGACACCTGTCATCACTCCTGACCAACTTGAACTGTTATGGCTCCTTTCTTCATGGGCCATGGAGTCAGTCCCTACACACCTAGCTCACAGACGTGGGCTGAAGCCTACAGAGGACTCTGGCTAGAAATCCACTTGCAGTCTGCAAAGAGTTCCTGAAAATGTAGTTAATTTAACAACAACAATAAAAAAAGACAATTTCAATTTAGAGCTGGAGATGGACAGTTAGATAGACGTGCCACATACAGGCCTCTCTCTCCAGGGTCAGAACTTACCAGGGACCTGGCAAATAAAAGAAATACATCACACACACACCTGTACTTGAGTTCCTCTTTCCTTTTCCACCTCCAGAGAGTGGAGAATTAGCAAGTGAGGAGCGCTTTGCAAATGCCACCAAAATCTATGTTTTTTCTTGTAAAACCTGATTTAGCAGAGAACAGAAACTGGAGATGGCATTTGTATTGGACTGTTCTTTCTAACCAGATCAACAAAGCAGATTCTGAGGGCCACTGACAGATGAACAGAAACACATGATTGACTCGGGTACACTGCTGTGAGCCATCAGGGCCCAACACCAGGAGCCAGGACACTCGGGAAGAGGCCAGGCAAAATACAGAGCCTGGAAGAAGCTCCTGCCAGGAAAGAGCCAAAAATGTACCAGCTGCCTGGTCCTGGGACCACGCTCCCCGGGCATGTATGTGGTTACCTTTGTAACTACCGGATGTTACAAACACACATTCAGGGTAATAAAGGCAAGTAACACTACAGTATGCAAAATAAGTCAATCCAACTCAAAAGGTAATGACCATGAACCTGATGGAGAGCCTTGGCACCTTTCTTCCTCAGCTCGCAGACACCCAGCAGCAGCTCCCGGTCTTCCAGCTGCATTCTACCAACGAGGGAAGTTACCCATTATGCTGCAGCTCACTTCCTTCTCTTAGTGCTCTGGTCGTCTTTCCAAGAAAATAACATACCAGTCTACCTCAGCATTTGAAGGCCTGCATATAGTATTTCACTGCGCAACCGTGCCACATTTACCCACTGCCCTACGGAGAGCTGGAGAAATTATTTCCCACTGTGGGCGCCTGGGTGGCTCAGTGGGTTAAGCATCTGACTTGGTCATGATCTCGGGGTCCTGGAATGGAGCCCTGCTCAGCGGGGAGCCTGCTTGTCCCTCGGCCTCTGCCCCTCCCCCCCCCCCGCTTGTGCTCTCTCTGTGTCTCTCTCTCAAATAAACAAAATCTTAAAAAAAAAAAGAAAGAAAGAAAGAAAGAAATTATTTCCCACTGTGCACTACGACAAATAATGCTACAACCCACATCCCAGTACATGTATGCAGACACACCTGGGGCCAATATGTGTGGACCATCTGACATTTCTATGAAGCATATTTCTAGATGGTGCCCAAGGAATTGAAAGGCTGGAAGGAGACCCCAGACATCCCCCCCCCACGTGAACACACCAGAGGCAGATGCCCTCTAGCAGCCGCTGCCCCAGGAAGGAAGAACACAGCCCACCGACAACAAAACAAAGGCCCCATCTTCCAGCCCTCCCCCAACTGTGGCAGTCCTGTGGTTCCACCGGGAGAAGGCGGAAAAGAGGCAACAGTGGCTTCCTGACAAGCCCCAAAGGAGACTCCCTAGCAACAAACCATTCCACCCGGAGGGAACGGCGCCCTTTAATCCGAGGGAGGAAACACTTCACCGGCTGGCCGGCGGACTCACTACCACACTGCACAGACGACCCTCCTAACCCTGCGAAGTGGCCGTCCACCACCCCCCATGGAGGCCACAGATGAAGGAAGAACAGGCCAAGGTCACTGTCCTCATCAACGCAGAGCCGAGCCGCGGACACTGGGCTGTCTGCTTACAGAGATGGTTCATCAACCACGCAGCCCCCAGAAATCCAGCTTTTCTGATGAAAGTAAATTAACAAGCCCACATATGCTGAAGGCAGGGGGGCTGAAAGGGCTGAGCTGGTTTCAATGGTCTCCAACAAAGCCCAAACGACCATACCCCCGGAACCCACATGCTATCTATTCTGCAAGCCTCAGATGCTACCGGAAACCCAGGAAGATTACCGTCGCTGGGCCATCAATCAGCGAAGTAACAAAAAGGAAGAACCCAAAAATAAGGGGCAAGCGTTCCCAGGGGCTTTCACAGGCCAAACTCTCACCGCAGTACAGGGGAAAAGAGCACGTGCGCTCACGGAAAACACACTGTTTACAACAGGTCTTACAGCGATACCCACACCGCTGGAACTCTCTTCTCACAATCTTCCCAGCCCCCTCCCCACTCCATCATCTCCCCCACCAATCCTCACACACCACCCCGTGCAGCTCCCTACCCTAGACAAGCACCGCCCACCTTGCCCCCCACGCCCACTCCCGTGACAGCATCCAATCCTCGACCTGAAGATCCTTGCAGGGCTGCACTCACCGGCTACATCCCCTCTTTGCTGTACGGAGTCATGTCATGACTCGTCCAGGGTGGCAAAGAACTACAATGGCCTTTCTTTAATTCCTTAAGAGAACAACAAAGGACCCCAATGACAATGCTGGGGAACCATATGTAAAATAAAATGTCTTTTACTTGTCTTTATTTACGTTAAGATATACCGACAAGGGCTCCTGGGTGGCTCAGTCAGTTAAGCGTCTGAGTCTTGATTTCAGCATGATCTCAGGGTTGTGAGATCAATCCCTGCCTGAGCCCTGTGTCCAGCTCTGCGCTGAGCGGAGCCTGCTAAATATTCTCATTCTCTCTCTCTCTCCCCCTCTGCTCCTTCCCACCCCACCCTCTCTCTCTGAAAAAAAAAAAAAAAGATACACCTATAAACATTCATGTCTCCTGTTTTTCCAGTGGTCACTTCTGATTTAAAATTCATATGCATAGGGGCGCCTGGGTGGCACAGCGGTTAAAGCGTCTGCCTTCGGCTCAGGGCGTGATCCCGGCGTTCCGGGTTCGAGCCCCACGTCAGGCTCCTCCTCTATGAGCCTGCTTCTTCCTCTCCCACTCCCCCTGCTTGTGTTCCCTCTCTCGCTGGCTGTCTCTATCTCTGTCGAATAAATAAATAAAAAATCTTTAAAAAAAAATAAATAAATAAAAATGAAAATAAAATTCATATGCATAGTTAAAGCATTCCCATTAGCGGAAAATAAAACTGTTCTCCAGACAGCACTCATCTCTTGATCTGAAAAAGGGATAGTTAGGGCAGGACGAGATGACTCATTTTCTACTCCGTGCACTTCTAGAGTGTTTGGGTTTTTGTAACAAGCCTGTATGGTTACATACACTGTATTAAGGTCCAGGTAAACTGCGCAATACAGAATTGATGCTTTACACTGTTTCTGAGCCGACTAGGGGCCAGGGTCACAGCAAACACTCTAAGACAGGTTTCATCCCCATCTGGCAGGAAACAGAGGCTCAAAGGGGTGAACAGCACTTGACGCTCCTACAGCAAGTCCATGTAAGTGATGCCCGAGGCCCAGTCAGGGGGAGCCAGGGTCGTAGGCCGGCAAGCGGCAGAGCCTCCCTTGCACCCATCAACCACGTGAACACACCTGTCTTTACTCCTCAAGACACTTACCTGCAACTCTCCCAGAATGGCAGAGACTCAGTACAGGGCGGCAGCAAGTTACGTAATGCCCCAGCAAGGTGCTGTTTACCTGGGACAAGGAGAAGTGTGGCCGACGGTGCTCCGATGCACCTGTCCCTCAGGGAGGCCCTGGGTTAAGGGGTCTGAGCTCCTGGAGGTGACGGCGGGGCTATCTGGGTCTAAGTCTTCTGCACACAGCACAGGGCTTAGCACACTATTAGAAACACGGACATCTAGTAAACAAGTGAGCCCCAAGCGTACAAGCCTGCCTACTCCAAACCCCCAGGCCCTTGGCTAGCGCAGCATCCAGGAACCATTAATAGCTACTGTTTACTGAGAGCCTGCTTGCCTACTGCCAGGTACCTTATAAACACTTCGGCGAACGGCGCACTGAATCCTTCCCCCGTGCTGGGAGGAAGGCGCTACTACCACATTTTGCAGACAAGGAGCACAGAGACCCTGAAAGATGAAATAACCTTGGATCACCCAGCTCGCAAGCGGCTGAACGAAGGCAGTGGACGTCAAAGCCAAGGGCTACTCTCCATCAGGAAAGGAGCGGGAGGGGGCAAGGCCCAACTCTGCCGGTGACTTCTCCCAGGCCAAGCTAACCCTCCGGGGCCAGAAGAGGGCCCTCCCCAACTGAACCTCCACCGGGCACTCTCTCTCCCCGCAGCACAAATCCGTCCCCACCTGGCCTGATGAAACAGCACGCAGGCATTTCCAGGGGTTCCACCTGTGCGGCCACTTCCCCCAGCAGGGGTGATTTCCTGGAATAACCAGATGGGGAAAGACAGGGCCTAGAGGCCAAGCGGTTGAGTAGGCTGAGTGGCTGAGCGTATCTGCACGACGGCTGTGATCAGGAAATGCAACAGAGGGCTGGCCCCCAAATAAGCTCCCCACAGTAGGAAATACGAACAGCAACAAAATCACCACGGACTGCAAAACGGGAGCCTCGGAACCCTCCAGAGACGCTAGGCTCCAGTGTGTAAAGGCTGGAAGAAAACACCTGTGCCAAGAGGCTACCTGGGCCTCTCTCCACAACCCCCTCCTGGCCTTCCCCCGGGGAGATGCCCAGAGCACCTCCTGCCGTGGCCACGGCCCCTCAAGGCCACAGTGACTGCTGCTTCCATTACAAAACCCAAGATCCCACGCGGGCTGCAGCAAGCCCGAAACACAAAGTGCCTTTGACCTGGGCAACCAGCTCATCCAAAATAATGCAGAAAAGCTACTCACTTAGTAAAGTCCACGGTCCAGAAACACCCACTCTCGCGTACTATTGTTCATACACTGACATAGTTTTTTGAAGAGTTCTTTAGCAGAACTCTTACCAAAACGCTATCCAAGCGGAGGAGTCCACGGGGCAGACACTCAGACGCTAGTCGGTACAAATTATGTATTTCTCAAGAAAAATCTGGCAGAATTTTACCAAAATTGTGTAATATCCAACAATTAGGAACAGCCCAAATGCCCACCAATCGGGAAGAGGTGAAATCAAGGATATCACAAAATACCCCCTTCAATTGCTACAGATGACGTCACCGACCCAAGGAGCACACCAGCGCAGAGGGAAGCGCACTTCAGGGATACGAATGCCTGTGTGGGGATAATACATCGCCCTTTTTTTTTTTTCTGGAAGGACGGACAAGAAACTTCTCATAGTGCTTTCTCTGCAGAGAGACTGCAGAAGAGCCCTTACGCCTTTTAATACAGCTTAAATTTTCTAACTACTTTTTTTAAAAAGTCAACTGGAAATATCTGGGCCGTGGAATTATAAACTATTTTGGGTTTTTTTCCTTCATATTCTTCATACACTTGTAGATTTTTTAAAACTTAATAAACGGTATTTTAAAAAACATTGAAAGTGTGATAGATCTGTATATGTTAATATGAAAAAACTCTCTTGACACATTTAAAAATGCAATGTTGTGGTAAAGAAAAAGAAGTGTGATCCCATGTTGTGTTCGGAAAGCCTACCTACAAAGGGCCGTATTTACACGCGCATCCAGAGTCTGAGAGGAAAACACGCCGAACCACAAATAGTAGTTACCGCCTGGGAAGCTGGAGGGAAGAGCTTTCGTTTTTCTTCATACGCTTGCTCTTTCTTTTCTTTAATGAGTATGTATACTTTTGCAATTAATTTTATATCAGAAAAAAAAAATTCCACTTTCTGCTCGAGGAGGACAAGGTCTCCACTGTCCCCAGCTACTTGTGAACACTCGGCCCATTCACCCCCGCGGCAGGTCAGCCAGGCGGCAGCGGCGGGACCCCTCCCAGGCGGGCCTGCGTTTCTGTACGGCCTGGGACAGAGCAGTTCTTGAAGCTCTGAACTGTGTGTAAACAACACCTGCCAAAAAAAGCTCTGGAAGACACAAAGGAGCCGTGGAGAGAGCGGCGGGGATGACCTCCTTTTTCCAGTTGGTCCTGCAGCAATGCAACCCATCATTCTACACAAAGATACGATCTCGAAGGACGGTGGGAGAGTCGCCTCTGGCTTCCCAGGGCCGAAGTCCTACCTGCCCTCCCCGGGGCTGGCGACCAGCCACAGCCAAGTACTCACAGAACAGGTTCCCATCCGAAGCGCTCTGGCAAGCAAGCTGACCCACAAGCTTTCTACCGTGGCCACACATTTCTGATTTCAACTTAGAAACCCATTTTTAATACTCCAGGGCTTGGTATACTGTTTTCAATGGATACTTCCTTCTGTCTTTAAGGTTTTTTTTTTAAGACTTTTTATTTATTTGACAGAGAGAGGCAGTGAGAGAGGGAACACAAGCAGGGGGAGTGGGAGAGGGAGAAGCAGGCTTCCCGCTGAGCAGGGAGGCCGATGTGGGGCTCAATCCCAGGACCCTGGGATCATGACCCTGAGCCAAAGGTAGACGCTTAATGACTGAGCCACCCCGGTGCCCCCTCTTTTTTTTTTTATATATATATTTTTTAAAGCAATCTCGACACCCAACATGGGGCCTGAACTCACAACCCTGAGATCAAGAATCACATGGTCCACAAACTGAGTCAGCCAGGTGCCCCAATGGGTGCTGACTTCAAGTCTGCTACACTTCCCAGAATGCTTTCCCTTTCTAGCCCACGCCCACGCTGAGCTGGCCATGACACCTCGGCACACTTCCACGGGAGCCTCCTCTGTGGCTCCGCCACTCCTTCTGCACGTGGGCACCCTCCTGTCACAGACATCGAGCGCAGGGGGGACCAGGAAGCAACAGAATTCTGCTTCAAGGCCCGCACTCCCTCCCTCGCTCCACGGGGGAAACTGTGCCAGTCAACAAACAAGGGCAAGAGTGCATTTGTAAGTTGTCACCCATTGACAGATGAATGGATAAACACAACGTGATGTATGGAATGGAATACGGACTATTATTCAGCCATAAAAAGGAATGGAGTTCTAACACCCACTGCAGCGTGGATAACTTTGAAAACATTATGCTAAGTGAAATAAGCCAGACACAAAAGGGCAAATGCTACGTGATTCAACTTATACATAGACAGACAGACAGACAGCAGACGGTGGCTGCCAGGGGCTGAGGGAAGGGCAATGAGGGGTCAGTGTTTAATGAACAGAGTTTCAGTTTGGGAAGGCGATAAATTTCTGGAGATGGATGGCGATTGCACACTTGAATGTACTTAAGGCCACTGAATTTGTACACTTAAAAAAAATGGTTCAAATGATAAACCTCAGGGGCGCCTGGCGGCTCAGCTGGTTAAGCGTCTGCCTTCGGCTCAGGTCACGATCCCAGGGTCCTGGGATCGAGTCCTGCATCAGGCTCTCTGCTCAGCGGGGGAGCCTGCTTCTTCCTCTGCCTGCCGCTCCCCCTGCTTGTGCATGCTAGCTCTCTCTGACAAAATCTTAAAAAAAGATAAACCTTACGTATATTTTACCACAATAAAATATTGTTTTAAAAAAGCACATTTAAAGTTGTGTAAAGGGGGCACCTGGGTGGCTCAGCCGGTTGAGCGTCTGACTCTCGCTTTCCGCCCAGGTCATGATCTCAGGGGAGTGGGACCGAGCCCTGCGATGGGCTCTGCGCTGGGTGCAGGCGGAGTCTGCTTCAGATTCTCTCTCCCTCTCTGTCCCACTCACTCTCTACCTCTCTCTCCAATAAATAAATAAAATCTAAAGCTATGAAAAGAACTACAAAGAAAAGCAATAGAGGCGAGGAAAGAATCATGGGAGGGTGATGACAAAGGCAGGTTGAGAAGTTCCCAAAGGCCTCTGCAAGGAGGTGCTTGCCTTCTCCCCAGCGGACCGTGAGCTCCTGAGGAACGCAAGTGTGGCATTCACATCTCTACGTCCCCAGAACAGTAAATGTTTTAAGTCAAGACACTTGTTCAGACTCAACCCCGTGAATGGCTTAAGACCCCAAGCCTCACTCAGCAGAGGGCTTAATCAGGACCGAGATACTCAGAACTTAGCGGCCCAGGTAGGAAAGCCACCTTAGAGTCAGGCTGGAGTCAAAAGTGACAAGGGCTGGGGCGCCTGGGTGGCACAGCGGTTAAGCGTCTGCCTTCGGCTCGGGGCGTGATCCCAGCGTTATGGGATCGAGCCCCACATCAGGCTCCTCCGCTGTGAGCCTGCTTCTTCCTCTCCCACTCCCCCTAGTTGTGTTCCCTCTCTCGCTGGCTGTCTCTATCTCTGTCGGATAAATAAATAAAATCTTAAAAAAAAACCCTTATAAAAAAAAAGTGACAAGGGCTGAAGGCGAAAACCCATACTGTGCCAAACAGAACTGAAGAAGGAGCCTGTGATTTCTCTGCTCTGCAAATGCCACTTACGGGAAATAATCAGCAACATACGCCAAGATGTACGTGCAAGGATGTGCCCTAAAAATGTGTATAAGAAGGAAAAGTGGGTGACAACAATTTAAATGTCTAGTAACAGAGGACTAAATAAATCATGGCATATCCACATAAAGCAGTTACACAACTATTAGAATATGTTTTGGGGGCACCAGGCTGCCTCAGTCAGTAGAGCACGCAACTCTTGATCTCGGAGGTCCTGAGTTCAAGCCCCATGTTGGGCACAGAGTTTCCTTAAAACTAATCATAATAAAATCAAACAAAAATATGTTTTCAATAACTTAGAAAAATACACTATAATGTTAAGAACTATAAACGGTGAACGGTATATATAGTATTTTTCTAATTTTGGAAAAAAGCACATACTCGAAGGAAATACACCAGCTTTCACGGTAGTTCTCTTTGGATGGTGAGGTTCCAGGTTATTTGTATTTATATTTTTTCTCTCTATTCTTTTCAGTATTTTCCCATTTTTTCCCAGTAAAAATGTTACTTTTATGAATAGGGAAAACTGTACTTAAAGGGTCTTGCACAGTGCCCGGCAGGGAGTATGTGCTAGAGGAGCAGCTGCTGCCCGACGGTGACTTCGCAAATCAATAAATACTGGGGCGCCTGGGTGGCTCAGGTGGGTGGGTGTCTGCCTTGGGCTCGGGTGATCCCAGTGTCCTGGGACGGAGCCCCGCATGGGGAGCCTGCTTCTCTCTCCTCCTCTGCCTACTGCTCCCCCTGCTTGTACTCTCTCTGTCAAAGAAATAAATGATATTTATTAAGAAATAAATCAATAAATACTGCTTTCGCAACACCACCAAGAGGAAAAGGCCGATGGTTCCCATGGAGAGGAGGAAGGAAGGATACAGGGCAGAGCTACAAAACCAGCTGCCAGAGGTGGGAGCAGAAGGAAGTACTCTCAGAGAGAAAGTGAAGGACCGCCAGCAACTTAAGATAGACCTCACTCTGCCCCCCAGATCCCTCCCGCCACAGGCAGAGCCCCACAAGCCCGCGCTGCTGCCGGCACCTCCGGGAGAGCAAGCCGGCCCTCCGCTCCGGCCCAGTGGGAAAAAAAAAAAAAGAACAAGTACAGCTAACAACACTCGACCAAGACTTCTGGCTCAAGTCACCAAGGCAAGCGTCCCTCCCAGTGCAGAGATCTCCCACACGCCAGCCACAGACAGAAACAATGATCTGTACCATCGACAGCAGAGCCAGGGTCTTGGCGCTCCCAGGTGAGGAGGCCTGCTCCCAATGGCACCTTTTAAGCCGAAAAGCTTGTCATAAACAATTTAATTTCATCAGAAATCTCACCGTCTTTCTCATCTCTCTCTCTCTCCTGAGCACCACAGGCAATGCCTTTCTTTCTTTGTCCAAATGACAGACCAAAGGTTCCTAAGGCTATATATACAAGGCCCAGAAAAGACGGGACTTTCTTAAGTAAGAAATTGAGTTATGACTTGAAAAGCAGACGGTCTAGTTAGCCCTGACCAAGACAGGAGATTCAGGGCACAAAGCCCAACAGCTCTCTGCTGGACATTTTATTTTTCAAGGGGAGTGCACTGCTTTAAAATCCAGTGTAGACAGGCCCTATTTATTACCTGCCTGCCCATAACAAGATACATACGCTTGACAGGAGAGAAGCGTCATTATCAAATTTAAAAATACACGGACTAGCCCACCTGGCCTATTCTGGTTTGAAACAAAAACCAACATAGAAATGATCAATCTTACATGGTAGAATAATGAGACATATAACCAGCATACAGCCATTAGCAACATGAGTCAGTACTTTGTGCAAACCAAAAAAAAAAAAAAAATCTTTAAAGTACAATAAAATAATCCTTTGCAAAAAAAAAAGAGAACTGAAATTTAAACGTGGATGGGGGATGGTGAACAGGCATAACAAAAATCCCTCGGCCAGGCCAGGCAAGCAGACCGTGCTGGAACTAGTTCTGACTTGCCATTCCTGAAATTCCACTCTCCCAGGGTTTTCTGGCTCTCCCTTCCCCAGGCTCTTTTACCCATTTGGGCTCCAAGGAGACTGAAGGGGACCCAGGCCACGGTAAGCAGCCCCCCCCCACACACACACACACACAGGGGCTGAAACAGGGCCCCTTCCTGCATCCTTGGAAAACTGAAAATTCACAGGTAAACCAAAAGCTTGCTGGGAAGGGCAGTGTATTCATCTCCTTCCCTAACACCAACTAATAAACAGTCCAGCGCCAGAGCTGGCCAGAATGAAATCAGATAGAGAAGGGCCAAGAGGCAGGAAGCTGGGAAAACTGAAAAGGGGTGACATGGCCCGGCTGAGACACGGCCCAGCTAAGGGTGACATGGCCCAGTGGGCCCGGAGGAGGTTCCAAGGAGGTTTAAAAAAAACAGAATACAACAAAACCAAGATGGTTGTGGGAATGTCAACATGTACCAAAGCAAATGCCCAGGAGACTGCAGAACCACTATGAGCCCAAGCAGAGTGTCTCCAGGGCCATTTACAAACAAGCTACAGGTGTGGCCCGGAGCTAACCTGGGTCTCAGCCCTCACCTGTGACCAGGACTGGGGTCAGTTTCCCCTGTACTAGCCTCAGTCCTCCTATGCTCCCCAATAAACACCCTGAGCAGCTTAGCTCTTCTAGGCCATTCTAGTGCTTCCAGGCATTGAACAGTAGCCGTGATATGAAAATATTAGCTAGGAATAGAATTTGGGGATGGGGAAGTCACGGGGCCATCAGCCAGGAGAACAGGAGAAAAAGAACTAGGCAACCAACAAAAACCACATACATTTTCATCACCCTCCCATGGACAGAAGCATTTTGCTACGAACAGAATGTGAGGCTCACAAGAGCCCACAACAGATACCCAAGGCAAAGAATTAATTATTCCCATTTTACGGATGCAGGAGTTGCGGCTCAGGGACACGCATAAGGTAACGCGACGAAGACCAGAATCCAGGCTCCAAGAGACACTTGCCCGAACAAGCACAGGCTCCCCAAGTGATAATTTGCCATTCCCAGAGGAAAGCAGTCATCCTCAAAAGGCAGGAGTCCCCAGCCTCAGCTTGTTGTTCTCAGTTTCTCCCAGCCTTCTAGATCTGCCTAAAACCAAGCTGGAGATCTGCTGTGGAAGGGGCACACACCCCAGACCCAAGGACAGTGACTTATTACCACACAAGGCAATTCCTGAGGGGCTCCAAAGGCTCCTCTCTCCCATCCTTGTCTCCCCACAGAGGCCCAGCACTGAATAAACAAGGGCCCAGAGACGTTCCGTGGGTTGGGTGCCTTAGCCCCAGGACCTGTGGCATCCACCGGCTGGATCAGGTCAGCCCGACGGGTGACATCACAGTGGCTCGATTCCATCCCAGGGCTTGATGGCAGGTACAGAAACAGCAGTAGGAGAAACAACTATTACACACTGTGTGCCAGGTTCTTCTAGGTGTTTCACCATCGCCCTGACCCGACAAGGCGGGGAATGCACTATTTATGCCAGCGAAGGCTCTCTGAACCCTAGGTTTGTCTGGCAGAAGCAGGATTTGCACCCCAAAGCCTGGGCCTCCCCAGTCCCTTCCACCACACAGCACTGTGACAGACAGGGCTGGAAGGCTGCAGATGGAGACCACGCTACGACTTCAAACGGATGGGTACAAAAACCATACTGGATAATGTATAAAGCCACATAAAATGCACACAAAATCTGAAGGGGGGGAAATCTCAGGACTAATTTAACAATCCTGGAAACCAAAGGCTTCTAAAGGTTTTCGCCCTGGCAGCCATTTAACAAATGACACAGTGGCGAGAGCCTCCCCAGCCCCCGTTCTCCCCACTTCCTCCAAGCTAACCATTCCCCTGAAAAACACCTCCTCTCCCTGCCTAAAGGTGGGCTCGGACCTCCCACGATATTTAGAAAGCGAGGAAGAAAAGAGAAAACCGCCTTCCAATTTTGTGTAGGCAAATCCACTCCAGAGGCCCACGATTTCAATAATGCTGTTTCTGACTTAGGAGCAGGGGGCAAAAAAGAAAAAAAGAAGGGAGGGGAAAAAAAACCCCATCTGGCAGGCCCCGAGCAGCGACATCCTGTTTATTATTAAACATTTCTCAGTAACAGAGCATTAAGTATTTCGAAAATAACCCTGTCGCTCGCACACGGAAACCGCGGCCGTCGGCGGCTGCGAGCCCCGTGCCCCTGAACGCCAAGTCCGCGGGCCCGCGGGGGACACCGCCGCGCCCCCCGCCGCCCCCTAGCCCTGCGGCCGGGGGTCGCCCCGACCCCGGGATTCCCGCCCGGGGTGGTGCCCGGCAGGTCGGCCCGGGGGAGGAGGGGGGTGGGGCGGGGGGCGCGGGAAGGCCGCCCCGGCTACTTCCAGAGCAGCGGGGCGCTCCGGACCGCCGGCCTGGGCGGGCGGGGGGCGGCCCCCGGGACGCGGCGGCCCCCGCGCCCCCGCACCCCCGGCCCCGCCGCCCGCCCGGCCGCGCGGCGCCGCCACAATGGCGAGCCCGGGCCCGGCCGCCCGCCGCCCCCAGGCCGCCCCGCCGGCCCCGCGGCCCCGGCCTGGCCGGCGGCCACGACGACGGCGCTCGCGGACGGCGGGGCGGAAGGCGGGCGGCGGCGGGCGGCCGGGCCCCGGACTCGCCGCTGTCAGTCAGCCGCCGCCGAGACAAAGCCCGGCCGGGCCGCGCCGCCGCGCCGCCTCCATCTTAGCGCCCGACCGCCGCCCCGGCCCCGGCCCGGCCCGCCCCGCGCCGCCCCGCCGCCCCGGCCCACCTGGTCTGGTTCCGCGGGCGCGACTGGGCCGGGCGATGGCGGTCGGGCGGCGGTCGGGCGCGGAGGCGGCGGGATGGCGGCGGATTGCGAGGCTGCGGCGCGGCTGTTCGCTCGCTCGCTCCCTCCCTCCCGGGCTCGCTCGTCGCTCGCTCGCTCGCTGGAGCCTCGGAGCCTGTGTCTCGCCGCTCGCCTCCCTCTCGCGCTCGGCTCCCCGCCCCCCGCCTGCCGCCGCCCCCGCCTCCTCCGGCCTCCTCCTCCCGCCGCCGCCCGCAGCCGCGCCTCGGCCCGCGCAGCGCCCCCTGCGGCGCCACCCGGCCTGAGGGGGGCAGGGGGCCCCGGGAGGGGAGGGGCCGGGCAGCGGGCGGGGGGGGGGAGGGGCACAGGAGAAAGAGGGGCTGGGGTCCCGGGGAAGCTGAGGGGGAGGGGCACGGGAGAAGGGGGGACTGGGGTCCCGGCCGGGGCGGGGCCGGGCAGCGGGGGGGAGGGGCACGAGAGAAGTGGGGGCTGGGGTCCTGAGGAGACGTGGGGGGAGGGGCACGGGGGAAGGAAGGGCTGGGGTCCCGGGAGGGGCGGGGCCGGGCAGCGGCGGGGAGGGGCACGAGAGAAGTGGGGGCTGGGGTCCCTGGGAGACAGCGGGGGAGGAGGGAGCGGCACCGGAGAAAGGGGGCTGAGGTCCCAGGGAGACCCAAGGGAAAAGGTACGAGAGAAGGGAGGCTGGGGTTCCGGGGAGGGGAAGGGGGCCGAGGGGGTTGGGAAAAGGCCGGAATTGGGGCTGGGGAGACTAGGGGAGGGAGCCGGGAGAAGGGGGTCTGGGCAGCGGGCGGAACTTGGGACTGGGGCCCGGAAAAGGGGCCCAGGGAGAGAAGGGGAAGGGGTCCTTGGGAAGGGGAAAAGGAGGAGGCCCCGGGGAGGGGGTTGGGGCGAGACAGGGGATGAGTGGTCCGGAAGAAGGGGGGCTGGGCTAGAGGGGGCCTGGGGCGGTGAGGCCCAGACGGCAGGAGGTTTGGGAAGGGAGGGGGCGCGAGCCCGGATCCCCGCCCCCTCCCCTTCCAGAACTGCAGCGCCTCCTGACAGACAGTGAGCCCGGATTTTGTTATGTGATGTATACACGGAGAGGAAACAGAAACAATACATTGTTAACTCTAAAGCAAGGTTGTTGCACAATATAGATACTTCATCCGTTTTTGTAAAATGAAAAATAATAAACCAATCATCTTTGGTGTTTGTGTATTTATGTGAATGCAAAACAAAAGGTCTGGGAGAATACACTCCGCTCTTGGTTACCTCTGCAGTCTGAAGTCTGGAGAGCCAAGGAGAATTCTCGCTTTTTAGTTTCAAAATATTGGCAATTAGAAAAACAATCTGCAAAAGCAAAAAAACAAAAAGAAATGTAGCTGGGACCTGGAATCCAAATCATCCGCCCTTGTCTCTGATACTTGTTCACCGGACTTTGAACAACAGCCACAGGCCATACTCTGTTTGCCTGGGTTTGGAGTAGTTTGTCTCATTTAATCCCAGCCCTGGGGCAGATGTTATTTTTCCAATTCACAGGTGAGAAATGGAGACTCTGAGAGGTTAAGTAACTTGCCCAAGGCCACACAGCAATACCTGGGAGGAAGGTCGACCCAATTCAGCCTAACGGATCAGTTTAGAGGTTACCACAGAGCCCAGTGCCCGGCACTCAGTAGGCACTCTGTAAATATTGGTTGGTTTGTTGAAAGGAGGAATGAGTGGCTCTTCTAGGCTGGTAGTAGAAACTCACGAAGAATCAGGGGATTATCTTTTTTTAATCACCTGACAAGAGAGAACAGAAAATGAAAAGCTTAGGTCTTAAGAGTGCTCTGGGAAGAGAGGGGAGGATATATTAAAAGACCACAAAGGGGGTAAAAGTCAAGTCAGCCAGTGCTCTGCTCCATTGGCAGGTCTGGAAGGGGAGTGTCGCCCTCTGGGGACAGGAGGGCTGCTAGGTTCCGGGAGTTCACTGGCTGCAGATGACTTCACTCCTGCCAAACCCAAGGATCCGGCTGCATCCAAATCCCTTCCAGGGTTCAGGAAACACTTTCCTTTCTGCACTTCCCTGGGGTGACAACAACGACAGTGGTAGGTGCCGTTTCCTTGAGCACCTTTCCTGGGCCAGCCGTGCTGTTAAGCACTTTACAAGAAATAACTTAATACTTGGGAGGCAGTATTGTTTATTGCACCCACTTTCTGGATAAGGACACTGAGGTCAGAAGTTAGGTGACTTTAGATAAGGTCACAAACTTGGCTTGGGTGGTAGGGCAAGGGTTTGAATTCAGCAGTGCCCTGCTCTGAAGTCTGAGCCTTTCCCAGGGGAAAGCAAAGCTAGGATGTGCAGGCAGGTGGGGGCTGGCTGTGGACGGATGTCCCCCCTGGACTCTGAAGGTGCTGTCCGAGCTTTCCCAGAACTAAAAACCCAGAGACACCAGAGGGAGGAAGAAAGAAGGAGGAAGTGGAGCGTGAGGGCTGGATCAGGGCTTCTGGGGTCACTTAGCCCCAAGAGATTGCCCGCTGTGTAGAGGGGGACATTCAAGGAGACATTTCTCATGTCATCCAAGTTACTATAAACAGCAACCGTCCAGAGTGGGACTACTGAAAGGAAGGAAGGAGTGGACCAAGCGGCGCAAAGCCGGGGAGAGTTGGCATGAACCAATGAACAACAGTTTATTTCATTTGTGTTATTTTTTTTTCCTTTTAAATCTCAGGAAACTTGGCAACTCTGCGTGTGGGTGGAGAAACTCTTCAGACCCCCAAACTGAGCAGAAGGGGAATTTCATCCATCCCTACAGACCTAATGCAGATTTTATGTATTTATAATTTTATTTTGCCCAAAATGTGATCACTGAGTTTTGTTATATTGCAATTTAGTATTTTTGCATGATACTTATAAATGTATTTCTTTATCCATGATTTTCTTCGTTGAACCTCAGGATGGCTAGATTTGGCTCTCCTTTGCATTAATTTCTTGTGGAATGTGCAAAACCCTGCCGAGGTCACATTCTTGTCCGTGGTGGTGGTGGTGGTGGTGGCTTTTGAACACCTCTGGAAAGCTATCTCCTTTCATGCTCTCTCTCTTCTTTCTCTTCCCTGTGTTCTGGCTTCTTCTTCTCTAACCCCCATTCCCTCGATGATAGTCCCCATCTTGCTAGTGGTTGTCATTTTTATACATACCCGTGCGCCCTACAGGACTCAGAGCTCGTCCAAACACAGTCACTGAATTATTCAGTTTGAATTCCCCAGCACCTGGCATACAATCTGCAGCACACAGTAGGTGCTTCAGGAGAGGTTACTGGATGAAAGAAGAAAAAATTTAAGGCAGAGAGAAATTGAGACTCAGAGAGCGAATCCGACCTCTGCTGGTGTCGTGTCTGGTCCTGGCCTCCCAGGGAAGCCAGAAGAGCTTCCGTGAATCCCCCCACTGCCTGGAGAGTCTAAGGCTTTGCCGGCCTTCTTTCACCCCTTTGTCAGGGACAATTCCATTTATTGGACACTTCCAGATGGGGAAACTAAAACGTAGACAGGCTTAGTGACAAGCCCAGGTTCACACAGGGAGCTGGCGGCAGAGTGGAAAGAGAAAGGGTAGGAGAGAGAACGTATACTCGCTGGGGGCCTGGGGTGCCAGCACCCACTTTCTGTATATCACAGCCTCTTCACCAGGATCTTGGGAGTTAAGGTCTATTCTTATCTCCATTTTATAGATCAGTAAAATGGGGCTTCAGGCATCAGGCAGGCATCTGCCACTGCTTGGTTGCCAGATGCTTGTCGTATCACTGTGGTTAGTCAAGGCCTTTTGCTCATCCAGTCTTTTTGGTGCCATTCAAGTGCTGGCCCAGGCACGGTGTCCAGCGGCAGCCCCAGGGGCCTCTCACGGGGACCCTGCCTGGCTTCAAGGCAAGCCTCCCGCCAGCCACTCGGAGCCTGAGTGTTGTCCACAAGGTAGGCATGCATACCAACATTGGCTTCCCAATACACAGAGGCCCAGCCAAGCTCACCTCCGCTCATCACCTCGGTGGGGCCCGGCCCGGATAGACCCAGAAGCGGGCACTGGGTCTGTGCCCTTGCCCCGGGCTGGCCCCCAGCACGGAGCCATGGCAAAGAGGGCAGGATTTGGAGTCAGACCGACCTGACCTGGATTTTGGCTCTATCCTCATTTCCCGTGCGTCTTTAGACAAGTGACTCTAACTCTCTGAGCCTCTGAAAATCGGGGAGGAGGTTTGTTGTGAAAACGGAATGAGATGATGTGCACTGGCTCTCAGCACAAGCTGGCACCTAGCAGGCCCCGAGTGCACATCTGTTACCACGGCTTTTCTTCCTGTTCTCAGGCACATCAGAGAATGGCGCCCCTGCTCAGTCATCCACTGCTGCGTAAGAAACAGCCCCCAAAATCCACTGGCTTAAAACAACTTGTTATTCCTCATCATTTGGTGAGTTTGGAGATGGTTCTTCTGCTCCACGGTGATGATGGGCGTCAGTTGTGCTGCCACCCTGTCCCTTCCTCCATGAAGTGTCATCACCCTCTAGGATTCTCATGCGGTCTCTCTCCTAGAGAGAGGCGGGGCGGCTGGATTCCCAAGGAGTGGACGCAGAAGCAGGCCTCTTTGAGGTGTCACTTCTGCGGCAGTCTGTTGGTCAGCATGAGTCACAGGGCTAGCTCGGACTCCAGGAGGAAGGGAAATAAACCCCATCGAGGGCAGGAGCAGTGGAAGTGCACAGGGAGCGAAAGGTTGCCTGGCGGACTATTTGTCAATAAGCTTTCAGGTTCTCAGGACCTCCTGCTTTCCCCCACCCGGTGCCTTAGCCAAACCCCCACGCAGCCTGTCTAATGACGACATTCCATCCAACTGCACAGAAGGCTTACTGAGCCCCGTGGGCCAGGCCAGTCGGAGCACGGAGAAACGGCCAGAAGAGAAATCCATGATCCCTGCACTCAAGAAGCTCCCAAATTAAGGGGCATTAAAAACAAAACAAAACTGCAATAAGAAAAAACTGATCCTCTCTGGCTCTCACCACCTACCAGGCACTGGCCTGAGGTGGATCCGAATAATCAGGGCCTGGTTCTGGCCTGATCTGGGGCTTCCTCGCACCCCAGTCCTGCAGGAGGACACGGGGTGACAGGCCCACAGCTAGCCTGCGATATGATCCAGGAATGTGAGGCCTGCAACTTGTGGAGTGACCATGTGTTTCAGGATTCCTGGAAGGGCCTGCTTTCATATTCACTGCACCTGTTCTCCAAAGTGCAACGTACTGATGAGAGACAGCGTGAGTCCCTATTTCAGTCATCTTAACTGGTGGGGGGGGGGGTTTGCAGAATAATAGTCCGGGGAGAGGGAGAAATGGATTCCAGCTGGGGAGACTGGGGGTGCCTTCTTGGTGCAGGTGTTTTTGATGCCAGGCTTTGAAGGAAGAGAGGAGTTTAATCAGGGGAGACTGGCCATGAACATTCCAGATGGAGGGGCCAGCTTGAACAAAGGCCTGGAGATGGGAGTGTCTGGGCACTGGGAGGGCCCACAAGCTGGCCGGTGGCCATTGAAAAAGTGGCCCCAACCCAGGGAATGTGCATTCCAGTAGGGATGGGAGCCTTGAGCTAAAAATACTACCCGTGGGTCTGAGCGCACAGCAGGGGGCCCAGCACAGCCATGGGGACTCACTCCACAGTGGGCAGCGTCTGAGTCTCAGCACCCAACACACAGAGACGAAAGACAGTCTCCTCCAAGGGGCTGGATGACAAGGAGAGTGCGGGATGAGAGCCCTGCCACCTCCTCTCCACATCACACTAGATTCTTACAGATCTGCCCCCGTGGGCACCTGGGTGGCTCAGTCTGTTGAGCATCTGCCTTTGGCTCCTGAGGTGGTCTCAGGGGTCCTGGTATCAAGTCCCGCATCAGGCTCTCTGCTCAGCAGGGGGTCTCCTTCTCCCTCTCCCTCTGTGTCCTCTCTCTCTCTCTCTCTCTCAAATAAATAAATAAAATCTTAAAAAAAAAATCTGCCCACCTTTTCCCACCGAGGGAGAGACACGGAGGAGGAGGAGAGGAAAAGAGCCAAGACTGGGGATAAAAGAAGATTGAGGGTAAGATTGAAAACTCTGCAACTTCAGCTGAGAAAAAGCAGCAAAAAAATTATTGAGGGGTGCAGTTCGAGAAGGCAAAGGAAAGAAAGGAAGAGCCAGCTATCCCCAGAGGCTGCCAAGTAAAAGACGGGACGGCAAATACCAGCCAGACATCCCACCTGCTCCCTTTCTGTACCCAGGGCAGGACTCCTGAATCGAGGTCCACCTTTCCAGTGAGCTGTATCAAGAAAGAGAGAAGACAACCGACCGAATGGGAGAAGGATTTGTCAACCAGATACCTGATAAGGGTCTAACCTCCAGAATGTATCAAAAACACTTTCAACTCAACCACAAACTAAAGAAATGGGCAAAGGACTTGAACAACAGCTTTCTCCAAAGATACACAAATGATCACCCAGCCCATGAAAAGATGCTCAGTAGCATTAGCTACCTGGAAAATGCAAACCAAAAGCACCACGAGATGCAAATGCATACCCGCCAGGATGGCTAGAATCTAAAAGACGGACAGTAACAAGTGTCGCAGGGACGGAGAGATATCGGAGCACTCCTGCGGCACTGGCGGGAACTTAAAACGGTGTGGCTGCTGTAGAAAACAGTCTGGAGGGTCCTCATAAAGCTAATCATAGAATCATCCTATGACCCAGCAATTCCACTAGCAGGCATACCTGAAAGAATTGGAAAGAGATGTTCAATTACAATGGATACCTGATGCTTACAGCAGCCCTATTCACAACAGCAGAAAGGCAAAAATAATACAAATGTCCATCTACTGATGAGTAGATAAACAAAACGTGGGACATCCACCCTGAAATACTATTTAGCCACTAAAAGGAATGGAGTGGCCCTCACTACAACATGAATGGATCTTGAAAACATTATACCGAGAGAAAGAAGCCAGACACAAAGGCCACATATTGTATGATCCATTTATATGAAATTCCCCGGAACAGGCAAATCCACAGAGAGAAAAGCAGATTAGTGTTTGCCCAGGGCTGGGGGGAGGGGAGTGAGTGCTTAATGGACAGGGGGTTTCCCTCTGCGGGGATGAAACAGATCTGGAAACAAACAGAGGCAATGGTTGTACAACACTGTGAAGATACTAACTGCCCCCTGAATTGCATACTTTAAAAGCAGTTAAAACGGTAAATTTTACGTTACGTGTATTTTACCACAACACACGATAATCTAATTTGAAACGGCACTTTTTCGGGGCTCTTGGTCAGTTACGGTACCATCGTTTGTTCACACGTGTATCATTCAGATTTCCAAACTTCCAGGTGATACTTAAATGTAATGATGACGAGCAATTTTCCGTCCATTTCTAAAAAGCTCACTCGTCTGAGTCCACGGTGAGATGGGGGATTTAAAGCCAGGGGCTCTTCCCCCAGTGGCATCTGAGGAGCCCCCTGGGTTAGCTTTGGGGCCAGCAAGGCTGACAGGCTGGAGGGTGGTCCAGGGGATGGCAGGTCCGAGAAATGAATAGGAGCTCCTGGGAGCGATTTCACCCTGAGGGAAAGATGAGCCCATTTTGAAAACCAGAGGCTTAGGGCTTGAAGGGAGGTGGCTTTGGACTCCTGGGTGGCAGTTCAAGACAGTGGAGTGGCAGTTCACACAAGCTGTCACATGGGCTTGGTGCGAGGCTCAGATGACAGTATCCATGAAACGCTCTGAACAGCTGATAGCACGTAGTAAACCCTCTCAGTCAGCGCTTCCAAACTTTCTTGGTATTAGAATTCCTTTTCATTCTTAACACAACCCTAAAGAGATTTTGTTTATGTGGATTATAACCATCTCTATTTACCATATTAGAACTTAACACTGAGAAACATTTTAAATATTTATTATTTATTCCCTTACATAGTAACATAAATACTATGGTTTTAGGAAAATAATTCAATTTCCCAAAACATCTTTTTTTTTCTTACCAAGGAAACTGGCATTAAAAATTTTTTTTTTATAAATCTGTTTTATGTCTGGCTTAATGGAAAACAGCTGGATTCTCCTAGCTGCTTCTGAATTCAATCTCTTGTGATATGCTGTCTTGATTGAACTATAATGAAGAATATGGGGCCTGACATAGGGATGCTGTTGGAGAAGGGAGGGTTATTTCAGTAGCCTTTTCAGACCTGCGTGGATATTATTTTTTGACAGTGCACCAAAACTTGCCAAGTTTTCCTTTCTTAGTGGCAATGTTGAAGCGGAAACCATAACAATGAACTTTCCTTACTCCGTGCTCTCGAAATCCATTGGTCTATCTTTCCCTTTCACCCGGATCCTTTACTCATTCTGTAACATCACGCTTCGGTCGTTTGGAAAATATTGATTCACCGATGCATGCAGATCTCCCAAATGCTGACAAACAATTATACTTCAAAATCACCTGTGTTAATATCACTACCAAAGCTCATAGAAACTAACTAGGAAACTGTCAAGCTCACAATGGCTGACACAAGTTTTCCAAGAAGTCTAACTTTCGCTTGAGATTTCAAACTGCATCATTGGCAACAAATCCTGGCAGTTGCTTTCCTTGAAGAGACAGGCTCCCTTTATTCACTTTCAGAAAAAAAAAAAAGGTCTGTCTTGCAGTCTCGTCTGAATAACCATAGTTGGTCAGATAAAAATGGTGGTCCCCGAAAAAAGCAGCTACTTCAATTGGCAGCTCAATCCTCCAAGCGCTTTTCTTGGAGACAATCACTGTACTTTGGTATGTGGCAGAAAAGTGCCCTTTGGGTACTTCCCATCTCGTCGGACAAAATCCTCTAAAGGTATGTCCTCAAGGGTTGAGAGTTAATAAAATGATTTTTACTGCTTCATCAAGGACACTCTAGAATAGAACTGGTTTCTATTTTTTTCTGCAAGAACATGGCAATTGAAGAAGGCAATGACTACTCGTACAGCTGGGAGCGACTGCCTCGATGCACCCTGAGGCGCCCGCTGTCTCACCGACCTCTGTTTTTGCACCATCAGTCCACACAGGNNNNAAGAGGCAAAACCATGAAAATAGTTTGGACCCATGCGGGTCCCTGAGAAGGCCTCAATAACCCCCCAGGAGTCTGCAGACCACACTTTGAAAACTACCCGCTTCCGCTTGTTTCCTTCATGGTAATTTAAAAGCAGAACAGATAAACCCACCCAGAAGAAGCAGGCTCACTTTGAGTTATTTATGGAGCACATGACTCAGAGTAGGAGCTCAATAAACATTTTTTGAATCTTGAATAATGGCTTCTTCCTACCACGCCAAGCAATGTGCTCAACGTTTGACCTGCATTGTCTTATTGAATCTTAACGTTCCCATTTTACAGATCAGAAGAGCAAGGCTTCAGAGAAGATAAGAGCCCTGACAGCTAGTGATGACCAGATTTAGGAGGCAAACCTAGTTTTGTCTCATTTCAAAGCTTATACTCTTTTTTTGGTTTTAAGAGAGAGAGAACACACAGGGGGAGGGGCAGAGGGAGAGAGAGAGAGAGAATCTCAAACAGGCTCCACGTCCAGCACAGGGCTTGATCTCGAGACCCTGAGATCATGACCCGAGCTGAAGTCAAGACTCAGATGCTTAACTGACTGAGCCACCCAGGCGCTCCTCGAAGTTAATACTCGTACCCACTGTGCCACACTGAATCTGTTTGACAGTAAAATCTTTGGTCATAAGTTAGATCAAGGGGATAAAAAAAGGAAAAAGGAAAATAATTAAAGGAAAGTTTAAGGACATTTTGTAAGGAAGTTTGAATAACTAGACTGCTTCGATGAATCTATTGTTTACTTCCCAGCCAGCACACTGAATGTTGACACACTGTCCCCTTGGCCTGGGCCAGTGGGCTTAGTGGCTGATCGATGGCAAGTCTGGTCTAAAGAAAGGTGTATTAAGAATGATGGGCAGTGGGGCGCCTGGGTGGCACAGTGGTTAAGCGTCTGCCTTCGGCTCAGGGCGTGATCCTGGTGTTATGGGATCGAGCCCCACATCAGGCTCTTCTGCTTCTTCCTCTCCCACTCCCCCTGCTTGTGTTCCCTCTCTCGCTGGCTGTCTCTATCTCTGTCAAATAAATAAATAAAATCTTAAAAAAAAAAAACAAAACAAGAATGATGGGCAGTGATCACGGCGAGTCCCTTCTCACCAGGGCTGGGTGTACACATTTTCATCCTCCCAGTGGGGCACCTGACACAAACAATAGCTGGGGGAGGGGAGAACATGTCAGTGGGACCCAGGTGTGGAAATTAAAATGCAATAAGAATAATGAGTGGGTTGGGCTTCCCTGAGCTGTGTCCCCACAGGTCAGGGTCCACACCTGCAGAAGTTCCTCCAGCGTGGCAAGCAGTGGCTTTTCCCAGGTGTTCATCCCCTGTCCCGCCCCCGAGAGGCTGAGCTGAATCACTCATCTGCTATTTGTACCCCTTTTAGGGAGGATTTAACCAGTGAAAGACCAGCTGCCAGTCTTGCCAGGTGCTCATGAATGCCTTCGGCCATGTGCCTTGGCGTTCCAGAATGTACTCTGGCCCCTGCTGACCTCTCCAGCCTTCTCTCTGCCTCCTCACCTTCCAGAGTTATAGCTTTCTCTCTGCTCCAGACTTGGTACCTGTTCTCTCTGCCTGGAATAAACGCCCCCCTTGCCCACACAAGCTCCTTTGCCTGAGTGAATCCTACTCAACCCTCTGGCCTCAGCTTGGATGTCACTTCCTTTAAGAGCCCTTCCCCGTGGGTGCCCACCTCCAGACTGCCGGAGCACCAGTCTTCTTACCTCTCTTGCTTGGTCAGCACCAGGACCAGGGATGCCATGGCTCACAAGACAGATAGAACATTCATGAAGCTCATGGAGCAGTGTTTTATAGCCGTAACAGTGTTGGCTTGTCTTACTCGCCCCATTAGACTGTAAGATCCCCCCTGGACTGGGATGGTGTTTGCATGTTCAGAGTTGTATCTCTGAGTCTCATACAGCGCCCGGCACAGAGTAGGAGCTCAATAGATGATTGCTAAATCAATGAGTGAATGGATGAACAAAGGAATCCATAAAAAAGGAGAAAAGAGGGGGGACCTGGCTGGCCCAGTTGGATAAGCATGCAACTCTTGGTCTCCAGGTCTTCTTGGTCTCTGGATTGTGAGTTCAAGCCCCAATGCTGGGTGTAGAGCTTACTTAAAAAATAAGTAAATAAATTTTTAAAAAAATAGAAAGAGGTGGGATGAGAATGCAATGAAGTAGAAAACAGCTTTTGCACCTACCTATAGATACTTACCATTCTTGTCATTCCACAGGTACTGCTGGAAGAACTGGGCTCTGTGAACGTGAGGCACAGGGCTGCGGGAGGGCCCAGAAAAGACACAGAGCCCAGGAAGGGTTTACAATCTCGTCGAGCAGCAGTGTGTGAACACATTTAAAATGTCCTCACAAAACAATAATAATAGTACAATAATAATAGAAATGACTATGTAGGGGCACCAGGGTGGCTCCGTCAGTTAAGCTCTTGATTGCGTTCAGGTCATGATCTCAGGGTCCTGAGATCTTCTTCCTCTGCCACTCCTCCCCCACCCCCCCACCCCCAGTTTGGGCTCTCTCAAATATTCATTTATTTATGTAAGAGACAGTGCAAGAGAGTGCACAAGCTGGGGGAAGAGGCGGAGGGAGAGGGACAAGCTGACTCCCCGCTGAGCCAGGAGCCCTACTTGGGGCTCGATCCCAGGACTCCCGGATCATAACCTGAGTCTACATCAGATGCTTAACTGACTGAGCCACCCAGGTGCCCCTGAGGCTCAGGAAGTTTTAGTAAATTTTATGAGGTGAAAGGCTCATGCTTGCTGAATCAATGTGAAACCTGATCTTTTCAACTCAAAGCCTGAAATCCAAAAGAAGTAAGGACAGAGGACACTAGGGAGCCCCTGCCTGCTCTGAGACTACACCCACCCACTCAACATCATTGTCCTTGATTAAGTGCTGACTTAGGTTGCGCGTTGTTCTAAGCACTTCCATATTAACTCATTTGATCCTCACAAAAAACCCTACGAGATAACTGCTAATACCCTTATTTTAAAGATAAGGAAGTTGCACTGAGAGCTTGTGACTTAGCTGAGATCACTCAGCAGGGACCTGGCAGACACAGCGCTCCAACCCAGGTGGTCTGTTTCCAGCGTCTAAGTACACATTTGCCCCCTTCCTACCTCTTTACAGACAACAAAAACTGTTCTAAGGCAGAGTTTCTGAAGTGAGGTGCTAGTACTCTGGGGACGATGCAAGCTGGTCCCTGGAGGTGCAAGGGGAATAAATATAATCCTTCTATTTATGCTTATCTTTATTCTCTAAAAAAAAAAATCAGATATTAAACTTCACTAATATGTGTCACAGATTGACCCTGGCGCCTTCACTTGGCTGAGGATCGATCTGTATAATACATATTAGTACAATTTAATGTGCCGTGTTTTTTTCTTTCTTTTTAGAAAAAACAAATAGAAGGTGTCACGTGCAGTGAGTGCTTGGGTAGTGGATCAGGGTGGTTAAGTTTAGTTTTAATTAAACTAGCTCCCCCTGGGGCCTGGGAGGCTCTGATTTTGGCTCAGGTCATGCATGGCCTCGGGGGTGCTGAGATCCAGCCCCAGGGCGGGTAGACTGCTTGGGATTCTCTCTCCCTCTGCCCCTCCCAACTCTCTAAAAAATAAAAATAAATAAATAAACTAGGTCTCTCAGTGTGCACAGGCAGTTTTAAAAGATACACGCAAAGAATGGATGAGGAATGGACCCCGACCTTAGGTACCACCCCATCCTTATTGCCCCAGGCTCCCTCACGCAGGCGCACAACCTCTGCTTCGCAGAGTGGAAGGCGGGGCCTTGTGGCCACACCCCTTCCCTTTCCCCCGCCTTACTTGTTTCTCCTGGAGGCGTTATTGGCTGCTTCACTCCGCGATTGGGCGAGCCCCCATCGTCAGAGGGACACGATTGGACGGAATCCCCGCCTCTCGTCCGGCGGCCAGCCTCGATTGGCTGAAGTTCTGCGGGGGGTGGGGTTTGCCAAGCTACGTCTGGGAGGCTGCGACCCGTGGGGTCCGCTAGCTTCAGGTGGCGGCTCTCGCTTCCGGGTGCTAGCGGTAGGGCGGCGCGAGGCGAGCCCCGGGCCCCAGGGGTCTGGGGGCAGGTCACGCAGCGAGGCCTGAGGGGCTGGGAGGGCCGGGGCCGCAGGCGAGGCGGGATGTGGCCGCTGGCCTGCGAAGGACCCGCGGAGATGCTGGTGGGACGTCTGGTGGAGGAGATGGCGATGGCGCAAGGTGTCGTCGTGGACAGAGGACATCCAGCACGGTCCCCAGGGGGACCCCATTACGGGTTCGGAAGCCAGGATCGGAGGCTTCTGCTCCAGCAGATGCACACGACCCGTCAGGAGCAGTTGCAGGAAATTGAATCTGACCGAAGAGGTGGAGTGTCTGCGGCAGAAGAATTTGCACACACAGGTTCACGAGCAAGGAAACTGGAAGAGACGCATCAGAAACCTGATTGCTGACAGCGAGCCTCTCAGCCTACACACCCGCCTCGGGAGCAGGGGGGGCGGGGTCGCGGGGTCGCGGGGTGGGGAATTGAAGACAGGGGCCCAAGGGCGCAGGATCCAGGAGAAACGTGACCAGCAGAAACCTGCTCTCAGCTTCTAGCAGAAGCTCTGTGACCCGTGGGCAAATATACCCTGCCCCAGACGTAATTCTTCTAGAAGAAGAAAGAGCATCTGTGGGAGTGAGCTTATCTGCAAAGATTGTCCCGAAGTTGTTGAAGAAGTTATGCGAAAGACTCGCCAGAAATCCATCACTACAAAAAAACCAAATGTTTTTCTGCCTCAAGATTTTTATCTGTGACACGCCTGAGGCCCAGGGGAGCCTGGACTGACTTTCTGAGAGGAGGTTTTCCACAGGCCTCCTGGAAGTTCTCCATGACTCGCAGTGTGCTTGCTGCGTGATTAAGACAGGCACGGGCAAGAATGGCCACAGCAGCAGCCAGAAAATTGGGCAAGTTCCATGTTAGCAGAGATAAAGCCACAGGAAAAGATGATGGTAGACCCTACGTGTGATGCCTCTTGATTATATTTATTAATAAGCTGAAGCTCGCTGTTCTGTCTAGTGAAAATCCCTGCGAGACTACCCTCTGCTGTTGAACAAGGGTAGCAGAGCTGATGGTACTGAGAGGCGAAGTCCCCTAAGTCGGTCACTTTCATGATGGAATCTCCAAGGGACCCCATGGAAACAATGAGGCTTATGCATATAAAGGGGAGCCCTGGAAGGCGACCTGAACTGCGTTCTGCCTTAGAGTCCCCTTGAAAATACTGCCAAATCAGGTCATTAAGAGCATTCCAGATCGTTAACGTTGATCTGGGGTGGTAAAAACACACAAGATTATTCTGTCCGTAGAGGATTACCCAAAAATGACAGAATTTTTACTTAGGCCAAGCTGCTGAATAGAAAGTTCACTGTGTTCTTCAGAACCAGCAGGGGGCATGCGTGCTGCAGTATTAGTAATGGTAACTAGTACCAACCACGCAAGCAGCTAATCCTCTCCGTGTGCATCCAGGCACTTGGCAAGTGCTTTGCGTGCATTAGTTCGTTAAATCCTTGCAATAATCCTATGAAGTAGATACTATTATCACTCCCACTTCAGAAAGGAGGGCATGGAGCTAGACGAGTCGAGCTATTAGCCCAGCGAGTAAATGACATAGCTAGGGTTCGAACTGAAGCAACTGACAACGGGTCCTCTACTTCCAGTCATTAGGCTACACCGACGCCCTCCCCGAGATGGCACCCAGGGACGGGCTCTGGCAAAGAACGATGGTCTCTATGCCGTAGTGCGTTTGGTGTGATCCCAATAGAAGCTAAAATATCAGTATTTGCCTTCTCAAAATGGGTCCAGTAAGAAGATCATTGACAGTAATGAATGAGAAATATTATAAAATGTGAAGGTTTTTAATCCCAGGAGCTCTATCCACCCTGACCAGTTAAGTGGTAACAAGTTACAACACGGTTTGTGAATCTGACAGGCCATTTCAAAACAACGTCATAAGGATAATACTAATTCTTGCCCATAAATTAGCTTTCCAGATCACCGAAAAGAGCCCTTTAAATTCCAAAGTTGTTTTGTTCGGTTTTGTTTTTAGGTGGGTTCCGCAAGACCTGAGCAGAGATCAAGAGTCAGATGCTTAACCAACCGAGCCAACCAACCAGGCGCCCCGATGTTTTTGTGTGTTTTTAGCAATCTTATTTTTTAAAAATGTCTTTAAATAGAGAATCTTGGACATAGTTAATCTTTTCCTGATCGCTTAACACCATTATTAATATTTATTATCGTCCTGTGCTTTAATAGAATTCTGTCTTATTTTTTGGATTACTATTACCTTCCTATCGGGCTGCCAGACCTGTAGCCATAGTCTGTCTCAAATAATGGTTTTCTGCAACCCGACCGTCTCTACCCCTGTCCCCATCAGTGTGGCTGATAAAATGCTTTGGGCTAGGAAACCAAGTTAGTTTATTATGAATTGTACTTTTATTTATTTTTTGAAGTTTTTATTTATTTGAGAGAGAACATGAGCCGGGTGAGGGGCAGAGGGAGAAGCAGACTCCCTGCTGAGCAGGGAGCCCCATGAGGGGTTCGATCCTGGGCCTCTGGGATCATGACCTGAGCCAGGGCAGACACTTAACCGACTGAGCCACCCAAGTGCCCCTATTAATTGTATTTTTAAAAGCTATTATAGGGGCGCCTGGGTGGCTCAGTCGGTTTAGCATCTGCCTTCAGCTCAGGTCATGATCTTGGGGTCCTGGGATCAGGCCCCGAGTCTGGCTCCGTGCTCAGCAGGGAGTCTGCTTCTCCCTCTGCCTCTTTTGCCGCTATGCCTGCTTGTGCTCTCTCTCTCTCTGTCAAATAAATAAATAAATAAAATCTTTACGAATAAACAAATAAATAAAAAGATACTATAATTTAGCATAAGATCTTTGTGACAGTGATTTCTTTTTTTTTTTTTAAGATTTTATTTGTTTATTTGGCAGAGAGAGACAGCCAGCGAGAGAGGGAACACAAGCAGGGGGAGTGGGAGAGGAAGAAGCAGGCTCCTAGCGGAGGAGCCTGATGTGGGGCTCGATCCCAGAACGCTGGGATCACGCCCTGAGCCGAAGGCAGATGCTTAACGACTGTGCCACCCAGGCGCCCTGTGACAGTGATTTCTTGCTCCCAGAGATCTTTTTCCCCCCCTTTACTTCTGGTTTAAGAATATGATTTTTTTCCTTCCCCACCCTCAACTCTCTCTCTCTCAAATAAATAAATAAATCTTATAAAAAATATGATTTTTTAAAAGATTTTATTTTGGGGGCGCCTGGGTGGCTCAGTTGGTTAAGCATTTGACTCTTCATTTCAGCTCAGTTCATGTTGTCAGTATTGTGAGACTGAGCCCTGCCTGGGGCTCTGTGCAGGGTGTGGAGACTGCTTAAGATTCTCTCTCTCCCTCTCCCCCTCCCACCCTCTCTCTCTCAAAAAAAAAAAAAAAAAAAAGATTTTATTTTTAAGTAATCTCTACACCCAATGTGGGGCCTGAACCCACAACCCCAAGATTAAGAGTCGCATGCTCTGCTGACTGAGCCAGGCAGGCACGCCAAGAATATGATTTGAAGGTGGTTATTGCTGGAAGATTGACTAGCAGATAAGCAGTTTACGTATGTACTTACCTACTAGTTAGCAGGGAAGTATTCCTTGCAATATAAGTTGGAGATTCCTTTTTACAAAAGGCCAAATGACTCTGGCTGTTAGGGATTGGCCAAAAAAAGGGCCAGATAGTAAATATTTTAGACTTGGAGGGTCGTGTGGACTCATGGCAGGTGCTTCACTCTGCTATTACAGCGCGCAAACACTACAGACAATAAATAATCAACCTATGAGGGTGGCCGGGCTCCGAAAGAACTTTACTTACAAAAATAGGCAGGGGCGCCTGGGTGGCACAGCGGTTAAGCATCTGCCTTCGGCTCAGGGCGTGATCCCAGCGTTCTGGGTTCGAGCCCCACATCAGGCTCCTCTGCTATGAGCCTGCTTCTTCCTCTCCCACTCCCCCTGCTTGTGTTCCCTCTCTCGCTGGCTGTCTCTATCTCTGTTAAATAAATAAATAAAATCTTAAAAAAAAAAAAAATAGGCAGTGGGCCAGATTTAGACCAGAGGCTGCGGTTTCCCTGCTCCTGCTCCAGCATTTGATAATCTCAAGTCTTTTGCAATCAGAAGTTGGCAAAATACGTCGCAGAGTGTGTAACGATCGCCTTCAGACGGGTGAAGAACCAACTGCTGGGAAAGCACATTAATAGACCGCAGCAGGGAAGAAAACGCTGTGTCCCAGGTCAGAGAACAATAAGGACCCATCGTACCTGGGCTTGGGGAAAAGTCATTCTGAAATCCGCTCACGGTGTAAAAAACTTCAGGAGAAAGTGAAGTCGAAGGTATTTGGGCCCTTAATGTTGTCGCAGAATACACCAAAGCACGGGGGTTGAGTCCTAAGAGTTTCATTTCCTATGTGGGAGAATTCTTCCCTTTGTTTAAAAAACAGGACTCCTGAGGAGCTCAGTCGCTTAAGCGGCTGCCTTTGGCTCCGGTCATGCTCCCAGGGCCCTGGGATCGAGCCCCACACTGGGCTCCTTGCTCAGCAGGGAGCCTGCTTCTCCTCTACCTGCCGCTCCCCCTCCTTGTGCTCTGTCTCTCTGACAAATAAATAAAATAAAATAAAATAAAATAAAATAAAATAAAAAAACTAAAGGGGGGGTGGGCAGAGGGAGAGGGAGAAGCAGACTCCCCGCTGAGCAGAGAGCCCGACATGGGGCTCGATCCCAGGACCCTGAGATCATGACCTGAGCTGAAGGCAGACACCCAACAAACTGAGCCACCCAGGCGCCCCTCAAATTACTTTTAAAAAAACAACAAAAAACAACCTGCCATCCCAAGGACATCGAGCCCCAGGACCTCTCACACACTGCTGGCAGGAATGTGAAATGGCACAACCACTTTGGAAATCATTTTAGCAGTTTCTTAAAACGTTAACCCTACACTTACCTATGGCCTAAGTACCCTCCCCCTAGATAAACTCAAGCATACAGCCACACAAGTACTCGACACAGATGTTCCTCGTAACCATAACAGACAGAGTAACGGCTCCCTAAAGATGTCCTTGTCCTAACCCCCGGAACCTCTGATCGTTCCCTTACTCGGCTTTGCAGATCCGAGGATGAAGGCAAAGGTCTTGACGTCGGGAGATCGTCCTGGGTCATCTGGGCGGGTCCATCATAATCACAAGTCCTCAGAAGAGGGAGGCGGGAGGGCCGCTGGAGGGATGCTCTTTGAAGATGGAGGAAGGGCCGAGAGTCCAGGAATTGCTGATACACTCAACCCTTCTGAATCTCAAAAGCAGCAGGCTGAATGGGAGAGGTCAAAGAGCACATGACATGGGGGTCAATTTATATAAAATTCTAGAAAATGTGAAGGGATCTACCGTGACAGATCAGCGGGTGCCTGGGGCTGGGGGAGGGGGGGAAGGAGGGTGACAAAGGGGCCCAAGGGAACTTGTGGTGGTGGAGATGTGTCGACGTGATGATTTCCTGGCTGCGTACGTACGTCAAAACACACCAAACCGTGCGCTTTAAACAAGTGGTTTACCATCCGTCAGTTTTTACCTTAATAAAGCTGTAAAAGAACAATGAAGCCACCTAAGAAAAAGCCAAGACCAGCTCAGGGTGACAGTAGTGTTGGAAGTAGAGCTCCAGTAAGACAATGTCAGAGCCGACCCTTCTCCCAGTCCCAGGGCTCTAATTCATCCAGAGACTGAGATGTGGGTTTTCAGCCAGTCTCTCTCCCTCTCTCTCTTTTTTTTTTTAAAGGGGAGGAGGGGCAGAGAGAGAGAATCCCAAGCAGGCTCCACGCCCAGCACAGAGCCCTGATTGGGGGCTTGAACTCACGACCCCGAGATTGAGAGTCACAGGCTCCACCGAGTGAACCAGCCGGACGCCCCAGCCAGTCTCTTTAAATGGAGGACCTGAGCCTGGGTGTAGATTGGCCTTGAACATGTCAGGTTATACAATATTCAGCCATCCCAAGTTGCAAAACATGTCAAAATCAAATGTGCAGACAAACCTCTACAGTTTTCCCAAGAACGTTTAAAGCTGTGTCATCATCTATGACTTCCTCCCAAATTTCTTTAAACTCCATGATAAATGTTTTGAAGGCTTTTTTTTTTTTTTTGAGGTTTCTTAATAGCAAAAGCAGAAACGTAAGTACCTTTGGGAAATCTCTGTTCTTCCTGTGGTAACACTGTCTGTAGTGAGAACTGTAACAAAAATAAAAACAACTTGGCAAAGAAGTAAAATGTACTCCTCCCCCCCTTCTTCTCCTTCTCCTTCTTCTCTTTCTTCTCCTTCTGCTCCTTCTTCTTCTTTTTGTAATGTTTTTTCTTCATCAGCAAATATTATTGGAGGTCCAGGCGGAAAGGGTGGCTAAGCGCACATCCCGGGACAGAGGAGGCAGCCCAGCACGCACACGGGCAGGTGGGGGCGACAGGTGTTTTCAGCGGGTCTTGGCTTTATGGCATCTGCCAGATTCTGCAGATCTAATGAAAGACCAAAGCACTACTTCTTAATTTTTGTGAGTCTCCAAAGCAAAGACGAACTGGGGAATCTACGGTCTCAGCAGTAAAGTGAGTCATTTAATAAAAACAATGATTCATGGAAAAAACAAACCCAACTGTGGGAGAATAATTATGGACAGACCAGCTGCTTTGGACTGGAGCAAAGCAAGGATCCTGGGATGTGGTTATTGAGACAGCAAAATAAAAATCACTCAATGTATCACTCCTGGGGAAGAAATGAAGCCAGGAGTACACAACATACAGTTTATTTTATTTTTATTTAGTTAGTTATTTTTAAGTAGCCCCAACGTGGGGCTTGAACTCACAACCCTGAGATCAAGACCTGAGCTCAGATCAAGATACTCAACGGACTCCGCCAGCCAGGCGCCCCCTTATTTTTTTTAAGGAAACTGTACCCCTGATGTGGGGCTTGAACTCGTCACCCTGAGACGAACAGCTTCATGCTTTACTGACTGAGCCAGCCTGGTGCCCCCAAAGTATAGTATAAATAGTAGAATCTTCCAGTGTTTTTCAATAAGGAAGGGAATGGTCATAAAAATGTTTGCCCTATAGAAGAGATCATTGGGGGGCGCCTGGGTGGCACAGCAGTTAAGCGTCTGCCTTCGGCTCAGAGCGTGATCCCAGCGTGATGGGATCGAGCCCCACATCAGGCTCCTCCGCTATGAGCCTGCTTCTTCCTCTCCCACTCCCCCTGCTTGTGTTCCCTCTCTCGCTGGCTGTCTCTCTCTCTGTCAAATAAATAAATAAAATCTTAAAAAAAAAAAAAAGAAGAGATCATTGGTTATCTCAAGGCAAAGAATATACATGGACTACTTGAACTTAAACGTGAATTTTGCGTTTTTCTTTTACAAAAAGTCGCATGTTTCAAATTTATTGGCCTTCTCAGCAATGACAAGTAGCTCTCGGTAACGTGCTCCCAACAGATCTGTCCTAAGAAACACACACACACCCACACACTATCTGCACTTCGTGGAGGAAGGGCCAATTCACCAGAGAATGGCACAAAAGTTACTTTTTGACAAATTTTTGCTACAGAGAGGGCATTATGAAAAAAGGACGTTTGGAATATTTCTAGCATTACATGATTGGGTCACATAGAAGAGCTCTTCTATCTGCAAATTTAAATAACTTGGAAACAGAGTTTTCTAATCTGTTTAAAAATCTTCCAAACAGGGGCATCTGGGTGGCTCAGTCGGTTAAGCATCTGCCTTCGGCTCGGGTCATGGTGTCAGAGTCCGGGGATCAAGTCCCGCGTCAGGCTCCCTGCTCAGTGGGGAGTCTGCTTCTCCCTCCCCTCCTCACCCTACTCTTGTGCTCTTTTTCACTCTCTCTTTCTCTCAAATAAATAACTAAAATCTTAAAAAAAATAAAAATCTTCCAAACACAGAATTTAAATGGATTTTTGATCTACTTGTTAATGACATAGAAATACCCCTTTTTAGTTTGTCAGGACAATTAGTAGACGTTGTGGAAAATGAACCTTTCTTGAGTCAAAACCAGGTACTCCGCATCGGCTTCTGCCCATCTTAGAGAGACTCCCGGACATCGGTCTCTTGAAACAATAAAACACCTTCTTCTCCCAAATTGTCTTACACGCACTCACACACACGCTCACACACACACACACACACACACACACACACCCTCCAAACTGGAGCCTCACGGAAGCCTCTAGATCCAACTCTTAATTTACAGGAAAAGCAGAGCACAAAGGCCCGTACTAAAGTCTACCCAGAGGGTGCAGTCAGCTCCCTGCAACCGTGGGAAACTCTCAGGACGAACGGCCATGTCTCTCCAACAAATTGCAAAGTGGAGGGGGGGGGTCGTGTTATGGATTGAACTGTGACCCCCAAACTCATAAATAGAAGCCCTCACCTCCCAACATGACTGTATTTGGAGATGGGGGCTGGGAGGAGGAGATCAAGGTTACAGGAGGTCAGAGGGTGGGACACAGCGGGAAGGCTGGAGCCAGGAAGGGAGACCTTGCCTGAAACCAACCCTGCTGAGCCTTGATGGCGGACCCCAGGACGGTCAGCAAATGTGGTATTCTGTTCCTGCAGCTCAGACACACTCACACAGAAGTGGGGCTGCGGTGGGGCTGCGCTGGGGAGGGAGGGAGATGAAGGGGGACCCTCCAGACTAAGAGACCCTTAAAACCCTACCAGTCAGTTATGTATACTTTACCACATTACACATAAGTAAAACCAAAATGATTAATCCTCGTCACCATCGTCTTGGACAATTTCTGATACTGGTGAGATAACAGGGAATCTGAACACACGGGGTGTCGGATGATAGTAAGGAATTCTTATTTTCAGGTGTGAGACTGTGCGTGTTTTTAAAAGGGTCCTGATTTTGGAGGGCTGCAGATAGAATTATTTGCCGGTGAAATGATACGAGGGTTGGGGTTTGTTGTAGGATAACGTGGTGGGGGTCATCTGGCTGGCTCAGTGCTAGAGCATGCAGCTCTCAATCTCAGGTCAGGTTCGTGAGTTCAAGCCCCACGTTGGGCATGAGCCTACTTAAAAAAAAAAAAAAGGAATATCATGGGAATGGGGGAGTGAATGGCTGCAGGTTGACCGCAGGGCTTGGGCACTGGGTCGGACGGAGCTTTGTTACACTTCTCCATCTGATTCTGAGTATGTTCTTAATTCTGCATAATGCAGAGTTAAAAAAAAACCACCAAAGTTAAGCCAGAGGTAACCATAAACTTTCATGTAATTGTAGATGGAATTGACAAAAAAAAAAAAAAACTGTGCCATGGTTTGCTGGTCTTAGCAAGGATGTTCTTCCTCTTAGACCTACGTGTCCTAATGAAGTGTCTTTCCCAGCTGTCAAGAATATTAAGGCCGAGGGGCGCCTGGGTGGCACAGCGGTTAAGCATCTGCCTTCGGCTCAGGGCGTGATCCCGGCATTACGAGATCGAGCCCCACATCAGGCTCCTCTGCTAGGAGCCTGCTTCTTCCTCTCCCACGCTCCCTGCTTGTGCTCCCTCTCTCGCTGGCTGTCTCTATCTCTGTCAAATAAATAAATAAAATCTTAAAAAAAAAAAAGAATATTAAGGCCAAGTGTTGAAATGAACTGAATTGTTTGGAATAACTCTATAAAAGTATTAAGCCAAGATTTTGAAAAGATGAAGTATTTTATTATATTTCTTATTAAAATATTAATACTGTTTCAGAGAGCCCACATATATTTGTATGAGCTGTAAAAAAAATTAAATGCAAAGTGCTTTTTAATAATACTATTTATTGGGGCAGGGGCGCCTGAGTGACTCAGTCAGTTAAGTGTCTGACTCCTGATTTCAGCTCAGGTCTCGATCCCAGGGTCGTGAGTTCAAGCCCCATGTTGGGCTCCACGCTGGGCTGGGGCATACTTAAAAAAAAATACTATTTATGTTATCCCACTCTTTAAACTTTATTTTTTTGTGCGTGTGGGTTATACAATATATCATATTAATATGGTCAAGGGTTTCCTCTAAGACATGCCCCTGGGAGGAGAGGAGCCCACAGTGCCACCGCTCTAGAACAGCGGGTCAGGCTGCCTGGCCGTCCGCCATCAGTGACTCAAGCCTTTCAAGTGTGAAGGCTTTGGGGCGCTGTCCAAAGTCCGACCTCACTCCACAGCTGGGATCGGCGCTGTCTGCCACCCCCCACTCAGGCACTTGGGTGTGGGTTTAAACAACCACAAGCCCACACGGCTGGCTAACTGACTGGCATCCTCCTCTTTCCCCCGTGTCCGTAGCAGAGACGCACACACCTTAATCTCCTGCCCAAACCCAGGATCAGGTAGAACTAGTAGGGTCCAGGCCCAGGTCAAGCTCAGGTGCTGCAGGGCACGGGGACAAGAAAGGGTGATGCTTTTGCCACTTCTCCACATTGTGGGGCAGGTGCAGCCAGAGCGGTTAGGCAAGAGCAAGAAGCCGAAAGCACCCACATTGGAAAGGAAGAAGTAAAACCATCTGTTTGCAGATGACATGATCTTATATGTAGAGAACGCTCAAGAAACCACACACACGTGCACACACACACACACACACACACACACACACACACACTGTTAGCACCATTAATGCATTCAGCAAAGTTGTAGGGCACAAAAGCAATATACAGGCAGCAGTTGTGTTTCTGTACAATAGCAATGAAGGATCTGAAAAGGAAATAAAGACAGCAGTAATTTAGGTATAACAGCATGAAAAGAAGAAAATACGTAGGAATAGCTTTAGCCAAGGAAGTGGGTGAGACTCACACACTGACTGCTATGCGACATTGCCGAGATGGAAGGAGATCGAAAGAAATGGACAGACCGGGTGTTCATGGATAGTAAGACTTCAGTATCGTTAAGATGACAATACTAGCTGGGGCGCCCGGCTGGCTCAAGTCAGTGGAACTCACGCCTCTTGATCTGGGGGTTGTGGGTTCGAGCCCCATGTTGGGTGTAGAGATTACTTGAAAATAAAATCTTTAAAAAAGATGATAATACTACCCAAAGCAATCTACTGATTCAATGTAATCCCTGTCAAAATCTCAATGGTATTTTTGTAGAAATGGAAAAATCCATCCTTTTTCTGTCCTAAAATTCATATGGAATTTCCAGGGACGTGGAATAGCCAAAACAATCTTGAAAAAGGAGAACAAGTTGGAGGACTCACATTTCTTGATTTCAGAACTTACCACAAAGCCCAATAATCAAAGCAGGTAACACTGCGGTAAGGGTCACACACAGACCAATGGAGTAGAATTGAGAGCCCAGAAAGAAACCCTCACATCTATGGTCACTTGAGGGTGTTTTTGTTTTTGTTTTTGTTTTTTTTTTTTTTTTTAAAGATTTTCCTATTTATTCATGAAGGGGGAGAGTAGGAGGAGCAGAGGGAGAGGAAGAAGCAGACTCCTCGCTGAGCACAAGCCTGACATGTAACTCGATTTCAGGACCCTGAGATCATGACCTGAGCTGAAACCAAGAGTCAGATGCCTCACCGGCTGAGCCACCCAGGCAATCCACGGTCAACTGAGTTTTAACAAGGATGCCAAGACCATCTGATGGGGAAGAGACAGTCTCTTCAACAAATGGTTCTGGGAAAACTGGTTCTCCACATGTGAAAGAATTCATTTGGACCTTTACCTCACACCATATCCAAAAATCAACTCACAATGGATTGAAGACCTAAATTTAAGAGCCCAAACTACAAAACTCACAGAGCAAAATGCAAGAGAAAATCTGCATGACCTTGGATTTGGCGATGGTTTCTTAAAAGACACCAAAAGCACAGGCAACAAAAGAAAAAAATGGATGAACTGAGCTTCATGAAAATTAAAACCTTTTGTGCATCAAAGGACACTATCGAGAGAGTGAAAAGGCAACTCACAAAATGAAAGAAAATATTTGCAAATCACATACCTGATAGGGACTTCATATCCGGAATATATTTAAGAACGCTTATAACTCAATTTATTATTATTTTTTTAAGTAGGCTCCATGCTCAATGTGGGGCTTGAACTCATGACCTTGAGATCAAGAGTCACATGTGCTATGGTCTGAGCCAGCCAGGCGACCCTAAGGACACTGATTCCTCAACAACGAAAAGACAAGCGACTCAATCTTAAAATGGGCAAAGGGCTTGAATGGACGTTCTCCCAAAGAAGATACACAGACGGCCAATAGGCACATGCGAAGATGCTCATCATTGGTCGTTATGGAAACACGAATCAAAACCCCGATGTGTTTGCCACTTCACCCCTACTAGGATGGCTAGAATTTCAAAAATGGAAAATAGCAAGTGTTGGTGAGCATGCAGAGAAGTCAGAACTCCTGTATAGCAACGCAGAATGTTCCCAGTTGCATTAGGGAGGCAGGCGTGGCCTCCAGGTCACAAACTCAGGTGCAGGTAACACAACAGCTCCTGGAAGGCCCCTAGCGGGCATCTCTGGCTGCCGTCCCTGGGAGGCTTCCCGTATTTAAAAAATGTATTTTATTATTTTTTTCAAGTAATCTCTACACCCAGCATAGGGCTTGAACTCACAATCCCGAGACCAAGAGCCACATGGTCTGCTGACCGAGCCAGCCAGCGCCCCAAGGGAGGCTTACCTTTCACGGCATACTCTTTTGTTCTTTGAGTTGTTCTTTCTTCTTATATAAATATGTTACCTTTTCCAAAATTGCAAAAATTATATCCATCTCTTTGTCCATCCACCCTCCCTCTAGTCCACCCATTCACATACCCATCCACCCATCTACCCACCCACCCACCCACCTCCCCAACCATCCATCCATCCATCCATCTACCCACCCACCTCCCTATCCATCCATCCATCCATCCATCCATCCATCCATCATACAAATACTTGTCAAACACCAACTATGTCCCAGGCCCTGTTCTAGGCACTGGGGACACAGCAGAGAGCAAAGCAGACAGAAATCCCTGCCTGTACAGAGCTGGCATTTGGGAAGGGGAGACAGACAGTAAACAAGGAAACAGAGAAACCCGCAATGTCAGATAATGACAGGGTGTAAAGGTAGCCGTGAGGTGGGCGGGTGGTGGCAGAGTTGGTGGTCAGGACCCTCAACAACTTTTGAGCTGAGCCCTGATTCAAGGGAAGTTAGAGCCTTGTTAAAATCTGGAGTAGGAACAAGTAAAAAGCCCTAGGTTCGGACTTCGCCTTCCTTTATTTTTTTCTTTGTTAATTCTGAAACTTTTTTTTAAAAGATAGATTTATTCATTTTAGAGAGAGAGGGAGGGAGAGAGAATGAATGGGAAGAACAGAGGGAGAGGGAGAGAGAATCTCAAGCAGACACCGTGCTGAGCACAGAGCCGGACCTGGGGCTCAATTCCAGGATCCTGGTATCACGACCTGAGCCTAAACGAAGAGTCAGACGCTTAACCGACGGAGCCACCCAGGCGCCCGCCCCCCCTTAAACCTACTCCCTGTCCTTGGAGCACCGAAGGGCCGGTGTTAGTGTCCCAGGGCTGCTTTAGGATGAAGTACCCCAAAGCGGGTGGGCTAGAAAAACAGAAATGTATCGTCGCGCAGTTCTGGGGCCGGAAGTCTGAAATCAAGGTGCTGGCAGAGTCATGCTCCCTCCGACGTGCCAGGGGAGGAAGCGCTCCAGGCCTCTCGGGGCTTCTGGTCTCCTGGCTTCTACACGCATCCCTCCGACCCTCCAATTCCTTGTCCTACATGGTGACCCCTGTCTCTTCACATCTTCTTCCCTCTGTGTGTCTCTGGTTCTGTGTCCCCATCTCCCGTTTTGATAAGGACGCGGTCATATTGGCTTAGGGCCCTAGTGACCTCACCCTCACTCGGTCACGCCTGTAAAACACCTTTCTCCGAATAAGCTCACATCCTCAGGTCCAGGGGTTAGCGCTCCTGCACATCTGGTGTAGGGGAGCGCAACTCACCCCACAGCCGCTGTAGCAAAGACAACCCAGGGGCAGCGGTCCCGTCGAGCCCTCGGCTCCTGGGGCTTTGCCTTTGCCACCTGCCTGCCAAAGGCCGGATCCCACCCCCATTAAACACCGGCCGAGTCAGAGGGAGATGCTCGGACCAGGCCCGGGGGAGGGGGCAGGGCCCTTTCTGAGCCCCCCTGCCTGGGCTAGCCAGGGGTCCTACGCAGCACACATTCCACGGGTTCCAGATGAGAGGAAGATGGGCAGCTGCCTCAGGTTACAGACGGGAAACTGAGGCCCAGGGGCCAAGGCTGACCTCAGAGGAGCATAGAGGGCGCCAGGATGACATCGGGGCCTGAACTCTGGCACACTCAGCTTAGAAGGCTTCACGGACTACCTAGGCCAAGGCCCCTCGTGGTGTGTCCCACTGCACTGACCACGACACGCCCCGCACCCCAGCCCTGTCTGCCCCTGTGGCCTCCTGCCCCGTCCTCACCTCCCAGACCTCGGCACGGATCTCTCCCTCACCTCCTCAGTTTTCTCCTCAGAGGAGTCTACCCGTCTAAGTCCAAGCCTCCTCCTGGCGCTTCCCATCCCCTCTCGGCAGTGTTTGTTGTTGGAAGGCAGGGAGCCAGCCCCGGGGGGACAGAGGGCCTCAGGCCTTGGGGTGGCCTGTCCGCCGGAGGAACGGGAGTCTGGCTGGCGGGACAGGAAGGCCTCCACCGGAGAAATGGCCTGGGTGTGCATGGGTAAGACTCTCCCCCGAAGCCGCGTGACAGAGGGGTCCCCTCTCTGCAGCAACACGGCAGGGCACTCGAGCCTGCTCCGCGGAATGTACGGAATCACGGCCCCGCTGTGCTCCGTGGGCTCTGCTCTCGTGTGGCCCGTGCTCCCTGGTCCTGACGTTCTCGACAGCTCCAGAGACAGAGGGGGTTTCACTGGGCTGGGGGAATGGCAGAGAGGCCGAATGCTGATCCTTCCCAGGGGGGGCGCCCCCCAGGGAATCCTCGGCCTGTGGGAGCAGGAGATGCCAGGAGGCCGGGAGAGGACAGGCAGGGGCTGCTGTGGGCAAATGTGCCACTCTGGAAGCCTTGGAAAGGGACCCTAGGGGACTCCGGGCCTTGCCGTCTCTGCGTCTGCCAACTGTCAGGGCCCCTGGCTGGAGGGAATCGTACGGCCCCTGGGAGCTGGTGGGCAGGCCCCTGGTCACCGCCGCTTCCTGCATGCCTGCTCCTATGCCTGGCCTTCTAGGCCTCCCGTCCCATTGGCAGATGAGGTCTCTGAAGATCAGGGAGGTTGTTAAAGGGAACAGGACCCAGGAGAGAACATGACAAAGGTCATTGCTGCCAAATCAGGCTGCCCTGTCCTATGAGCTTCAAAGGGAAGGGAATGGGTCTCCTCCCTCTTGGCTTGTCCTCCTGTGCATCTTAGGGGCTGTGAACTTCAGTTGATCAGAAAGGACACGTTTTGGACTCTTTGGGGCTCTGAAGCAGTGAAGCCCACACAGGCTGGGCCCGGAGCCCCTGCAATGACCACCGTTGCCCACTAGAGAGCACTGCGGGACAGAAACCCAGTCCAGGCCAGACCAACTCGCTGTCCACTGGGACCAGCACCTGATGCCAAGGTGACAGTGTGAAGGAGCTGTCATTCCCAAGACGGGCCCTCTGTGACAACTACCTTCTTAGGTCCCCCCTGCAGATCCAGGACTAGGTGCTCTTCGGACCCCCACTTTACAGATTAAGAAACTAAGGCCAGTGTTGTTCTATGATTTGTCCCAAGTCACCAAGCTGCAAGTGGGGGAGCTCGAGCGCCTACTCAGCTCTGACCCCAGAGCCCCAGCTGTTGACCCCTCTGACCCCCGCCCCTGTGCTTTTTGGCTCTGTCTTTCCTCCTGGGTCCCTTCGAGATGGTCTCCTTAACCTCAGTGGGATTTGGCCAGGCTTGCTCAGCGGTGGGGAGGGGACTCAAGAATTCACAACAGTCACGGCAGTGAGAGGCAGGGACATGGGGGGTAGGCAAGAGGGCCTGGGGACAGAGCTGGGGCTGTGGGCCCAGCTGGGGACATGAGGAGGGAGATTCCAGGCCACAGGCTCCCTGGCAGGGCCGGGCCCCCTGGGAGCCCGCCAGGATTATTAATATCCTGCTGAATCAGGGGGCTCTTGAGTTTCCACATCACAAGACTCGGGCTGAGCGCGGCAGGAATATTCTTGACTCCCTGATTCCCTATCTCTCCCACCTGCGCTGCCCGCGTCAGGCCGGAAGCCCCACCGCTCTGAGCCCCGCTGTGGCCTGGGGACAGGTGTCCTGAGAGTGGAGACAAGAACCCCCTCGGGGCTGTAGTCAGGCAGTGCTCCTAAACGGCTTGGCCCACAGGAGGGGCGAAGAAGCAGGAGCTGTTCTTCCAGAGAATGCTTTCTTGGGGGCCTCCTGTGTGCCCAGCCCTGTCCTGGTCACTGGGGGGTCCCAGAGCGGGGGCAACACGGTCAGGCACCTCAGGGTCTGCCCACACAGGACCCCCAGCCAGCAGCCATAGCCGTTGGCCTCAGCCGGGGACTGACGGAAGCTGGTCTTACCCTGAACTCTCCTGGACATGTGGAACTGGGTCCCGGTGTCCCTGGTCCAATGGGATGGGCACTGGCTGAAGGGAAGGGCAGCAGAATTGGGGGGGGGGGATGAGGAGGGTCCATGCGGTGGTGACTATGACAACGGAGGGGTCCAGAGTGCAAAGGACAAAATAAAGCGGATACACCAAAAGACAACTACCTGGCAGGGAGGCCTACTGGTTCTCAGCCCTCGGCACCCCTTCCCATCCCAGCTCCACCCCCATGCAACACCCGCGTCATGCTGCGGCCTCGACGTGGCCCTGCGGAGGCCGGCGGAGCTAGGACCACCTCGGACCACCAGGCCCTCAGATTTCCCAAGTCATGGTCTAAAAACTGTTTACTGAGGACGTCCCAGGCTCCGGGGCCTGGCCTGAGACACACACCTCACCGACTCAGCTCCTCAGATCTGTTCTCCCATTTTACAGATGAGGACACTGAGGCCCACAAGGGAAAGTCACAGGCCACTAAGTGACAGAGCCAGGCCTCTAGGCCACGTGTGGCTGACTCCAGAGCCCTTACTCTTTTTTTCGTTTTCTCTTTTTAAGATTTAATCAATTTATTTAGAGTGAGAGCAAGCAGTCGCTCCACTGAGGGCAGAGCCTGATGTGGGGCTCGATCCCATGACCCCGAGATCATGACATGAGCCGACACCAAGAGTCAGATGCTTAACTGACTGAGCCTCCCAGGTGCCCCGCAAATTCCCCCTTTAACCACCTCCCCCACAAGGCCGTGACCCCTGCGCGGGAAACCTGCAACGCGGCCCCTCCTCACTGCCCGCGCCCAGCTTGTGTTTGTGGGGCTGCAGCTCTGAGGCTCTGGCAACTAAGCCCTTATCAGCCAGCTCCATGTGTCCCAGAGCCCATGACAGGCAGCCGGCGGCCCAGCCCCTCACAAGTCCCATTATCAGGGCACACATTCCAACCGGGCCTCTCAAGGAGGGGAAGATAAAGCCTGCCACTTTCCAGCCCTTCTTCAGAGTTTTGTCAAGTGGCGAGGGGGTGCTCCGGGGGCAGGAAGGGGGTTCTGGAAATAGGAACACTCGGCATTCTGCTTGCTTCTTCAGCCAGCTTGGGAAAACACCAGGGGCACAGCCGATGGGCCCTGGGGCCTAGAACCCAATCTTCCTCAGAGGGGAACCCCAGGCTGGTGTGCTGAGCAGGGAGGGACGACTGTTTCCTTGGAAGCCCAGGGACCCAAAGAGCCAGGATGTGGCTGGTGAAGAGGGCCGGGTCTCAGCCCGGGGCTGGTGGATTCTTCTGGAAGGGTCTCGAAGCACCTAGCTTCTTCTCCTGCCTGCCTGCCTCACGAAGCCTCGATTTTCTCACCCTTCCATTACTGATACTGCAAGTCGCACGTCTTGGGGCTGTGGGGTAGAAATACGGCAGTGCGCGTGGAGGCCTCACATGCAGCCTGGCCCCCGGCGAGCACGGCTGCAAAGCTCTCTGTGGGCCTCACACGCGCGTTTGCTCAGCACTGGCCAAGCGGCCGGCACGCGCCCACCTCTCTACTTGGATAAGCACTCTAGGAATAAGACATGAGGGTTATACCCATGGCACGGATGATGAAAATGAGGCCTAGACCCAGGGGTTGGCTTGTCTGGGGTCATGCAGCTCTCAGTGGAAGAACCAGGGTTCAGTCCCAGTCGGCCTGACCTCGCCGTGTAGGCTCTGGGTCGCCGCGGTCCCGGGCTTTCAGGTGAATTCACCTACCACCTTGTCTACATAGCAGGTGGTCCTGTGCTCCAGAGGTCCCACCTGGGCCCGGGTTCCTATGGCAACAGTGCTGCGGGGGGGGGGGATACCCCCACCCCCCAGCAACAGCTGTGTGAGACCTGGGGGGTGGCGGGCTGGCTTCGGGCTCCAGCTCCGAGCCTAGAGTGGACATCCTGACGACAAGCGGAAGCAAAGCCAACTGTGTCTGCAAAAGAATGGCACAGCCACGTAAGGCCCCCGGGGTGCTCACAGACTGCGGTGACTGACATGCTGAGGGAAGTCAGGAGCAAGCACGCTCAAGGACGGGGCCTGGGGACGGTCAGACCCAGAACCAGGAAGCCAGCGTGCCACCCACATACGGAGATCAAGGGCACACCACCAGGGAGTGGGCAAAAAGGAGCCATCAGGAAAAGACAGATTTAAAAGGCAAATTGGGGGGTGGGGCGCCTGGCAGGCTCAGTCCGTGGAGCATGCGACTCTTGATCCTGGAGTTGTGAGTTCGAGCCCCACATTGGGGGTAGAGATGAACTTAAAAAAAAAAAAAAAGGAGTCTACTGAAATATGAGAATTAGGCAGAAAATGATGCCATTTCATGAAAAGACAAATAAGAGATATGCACGCTAAAGATAAGGAGGTCTGGTAGCGTAAAGATGCCAAGAAATTCAGGTCAGCCACCTCGTGATTCTGGGACCTTCTCTTTGTGAACCGAGCAAGTAAGGACAAAAGGAGCCAGCTTGGGGGGTTGGGTAAGTGTCAACAATGGTATCTTTGGTGGGCTTTTATCAGTGGAAGCTACTGTTATCATGCGTGTCTGGGGTAACCCAGACATGGAAACAGGGGCAGGGGGTTCACTTGGCTTTCTCCCCCATATCCCAGGGTGGGGGTCGGGAACGAGGACTGGTCTGGTCTGTGAGCCTGAAGTGCATGCCCTTCATTTTCATGACCTTTCCGACAGCCTCCTGTCTGCGCCCGACTGTGTTGGTTACAAGTAACAGAAACCCATCTCCATCCCACTGCAGACAAAAAGAGACTTGATCCACTCACCCACCAGAGACGGCCAGAAACTCTGGTGCAGCCAATTCTCAAAACGATCCCATTCATCCCATGTTAGAGGTGCCGACACCGAGCCTCTGAGTAGTCAAGAGACTTACCCCACGTGGCACAGACCCTGATGGGAAGTTGGCGCTGCAGCCCCGTCCTGCTGACCCAGAGCCTGGTTTGGGTTCATCCGCAGGAGGAAACACCACTGAATTAACAGCCAATGACTTCGGCAGCCGCGGGACTTGCGCAAACAGAATAAACACAAACCGGTTTCCCTCCTCCTCCCCCACAGCGGGGTGGTAGAATTAGTGGTAGAATTAGGTACCTGGGCCTTTCTGAGCCAGCTGGGGCGATGAATCCCAGGACTCTTGCTAAAGGCTCAGAGCTTGGGTCACATCCCAGCTGGACTCCACTGATTTTTCCAGCTGAGGGTCCTGGAGGTCAGGGTTGCTGCTTCTCAACTTTGGCTGTCCTGGAGTCACCTGGGGAGCTTAAAAAAAAAAATCACCTTGTGGAGACCCAGGACAATGACATCATAACCTCTGCAGGTGGGTTTCCTTATTCCTTTAAATGATTGAAAGCTGTGGCTCTGCCCTATTCCCCATGCCCTAAGAGAGGCCACCTGCTTCCAGGGACATTTTACTTCTGTCCGGCAGTGAGAGCTTGCTCTCAGCATGTCAAGCTGCAGACAAGCACAGGGGAGGGCCGCTCAGCACACTTCGGGTTCCTGAACAAGGGAGGGGCAGATGACATGGACAGGTAACTCACAAAGAAGAAAAACAAATGCAACAGCTAACAGCGCCTGAGAAAATGTTCGGTCTGTGGATGAATTTGCCTGAGGTGCCACTGCAAAGTCCTCCACACCAGCTGTCTAAGACAACAGAAATACTCACTGTTGAACAGAAGTAACAGTAGTACACGTACCATTTCTTGTTTCTAACCTTAGAGAGAAGGCTGTGACTGTTCCCACATTTATCAGGCCAAGGTAGTTCCCTTCCATTTCTGAATTGCTGAGAATTTGTTAGCATGAATTTATGTTGCACTCTTACAAATACCAGATCTTTCAGCATCTGTTAAGATGATCCTGTGGTTTTTGCTTCTTTAATCAGTTCATGTGTTAAATGACACCGATTGATTTTTCTAATAGTAAACCTTCCCTTGCAGTCTTGGGATAGAGCTAATTTCATCATGTATATGATATCTTTTTAGACACTGTTGTATTTGGCTCCTGTTTTAGTTGTATTTGTTTTATGTTTTACCTTTACATTCATGAGTGAAACGTGTCTGTAGGGGCGCCTGGGTGGCACAGCGGTTAAGCGTCTGCCTTCGGCTCAGGGCGTGATCCCAGCATTATGGGATCGAGCCCCACATCAGGCTCCTCTGCTGGGAGCCTGCTTCTTCCTCTCCCACTCCCCCTGCTTGTGTTCCCTCTCTCGCTGGCTGTCTCTATCTCTGTCGAATAAATAAATAAAAAAAAAATCTTAAAAAAAAAAAAAAAGAAAAAAGAAACGTGTCTGTAATATTCGTTTCTTGCAGGGTTCTTGGCTGGTGTAGTTATCCAGGTTAGACTGGACTAGTAGACAGAGTCCCTCCTTATCTGTCCTCTGCAGGAGTTTACATAATACTAGAAGGATCTTCTCCCTAAAGGTTTGGTAGGATTCACCTGTCAGTCATCCAATCTTGGTGTTGTCTGTGATTGTTCCATTCCTTAACACAATCCTTGAATAAAAGATTTAATTTTCTAATACTCTTTAATGGTTAGAGTCAAGTGTTCTACTTCTTGGGCCCACTTTGGTATAATTCTTTTTTTTTTTTTTAAAGATTTTATTTATTTATATGACAGAGAGACAGCCAGCGAGAGAGGGAACACAAGCAGGGGGAGTGGGAGAGGAAGAAGCAGGCTCCTAGCGGAGGAGCCTGATGTGGGGCTCAATCCCAGGACCCTGGGATCACGCCCTGAGCTGAAGGCAGACGCTTAACGACTGCACCACCCAGGCACCCCCACTTTGGTATAATTATTTTATCCTGCTAGACAAAGGGTAAATTGATGAAACTTCTCTAGTGATCCATTTGGTAACACTCACCAAAAACCTTTTATCTCTTTAAAGATTTATTTATTTATTTGAGAGAGAGAAAGAGAGAGGGAGGGAGCAAGCAGGGGGAGGGGCGGAGGGAGAGGGAGACAAGCA
>NW_024424119.1:55136607-55282220 GCF_017311325.1 Ursus maritimus | reverse complement strand
AACAGGGACCCTGACAACGAGGGGCTTGATCCCAGGACCCTGAGATCATGACCCGAGCTGAAATCAAGAGTTGGACGCCAACGAACCCAGGTGTCCCCCCACCAAAAAACTTTTAAAGAAACTACACACACACATGCACACTCACTTTCGGGTATAACAATTCCACTGGTAGGAATTTAACACAAAAGCCAACTGGGCAGGGGCACCTGGGTGGCTCAGTCAGTGAAGCGTCTGCCTTCGGCTCAGGTCACGATCCCAGGGTCCTGGGATCAAGCCCTGAGTTGGGCTCCCTGCTTGGTGGGGAGCCTGCTTCTCCCTCTCCCTGTGCTGCTAGCTCTGCTGTGTGCTCTCTCTCTCTCTCTCAGATAAATAAATAAAATCTTTTTAAAAAAAAGCCAGCTATGCAAAGAGGCCCAGACAAGTGTTGTAACTGCATGACTCGTATTCATAGCAAACCTGGGAGTCTACTTTAATACCCCTTTGAACGGCTACATTGCAAATGCAGGGAAGTGTGGGCAGGGAGGTGGAGACATCGGACTCCTCACACCCCGCCAGTGGGATTGTAAATGGTGCCACTACTGTGGAACGGCTGCCAGTTCCTCCAAAAGCGACACAGAATTTCCCCGTGCCCCAGCCATTTCACTCCGAGGCGTGCACCTGGAAGAACTGACCGCAGGTACTCAACAAACACTCGTGCACGAACGCTCACGGCAGCACCATTCAGGACAGACAGAGAGTGCAAACCACCCCAATGTCCACCAAAGGATGGATGGATAAACAAAACGTGGTCCAGCCACACAACGGAATATTACGCAGCCATGAAAAGGAATGGCATTCTGACACCTGCTACACCCTGGATGAACCTCAGAGACATTACACCCACAGCAGCCGGACACTAAAGTCACATATTGTAGGATTCTATGTGCAGGTGTCTAGAAGAGGCAGGAATTGGACCGGGAGATTCCAGGAGCTGGGGGCAGAGAGGACAGGAGCTACAGAGGAGGCATGGGGTTTTATTTTGGAGTGATGAAAAGGTTTTGGAACAACCTCGTGAATATACTAAATACCATGGAATTGCACACTTTAAATCCTTAATTTTATGGTATGTGAATTTCACCTCAATTAATAAAACAAACTGATACATACATATGGCTCTTCCATAGAAGGGGTCACCACGAGGCTCTTACAAGTCAAGAGGTAGATGTTTAATTATTGATGCGGGAATATACTCACCATGATTTCACAGTAAATGAAAAAAGTAGGTCACAAAACTATAGTGTAGAACTGCTTTTTTTGTCAAAATACATATTTTTATGAATGCATAAAAAATGTCTCCAAGGAATAACCAAAAAATGTGTGCTTTTGGCTTTCCTCCATGTGCTCATTTTTAAATAATGAAAATGCGTTCTTATGTAACCAAAAAACTGGCCAACTGGGGAAATAGATGCTTTCTTCAATTCACCCTGTTCTTTGTGAGGCTCTCGGGAGACAGTCCGCACATCTGCTGGCCCGGGACTCCGGACTAGACTTCCTCTCTTATTAAGGGGGGTGGGCGGCCGCCCAGGTCACATGGGGAGGGGCAGGTTTGGGTCTCTCCCCCGGAACCCCTCTCTCTGCACCAACGTCCCCTTAGGACCCTGCTCACTACTGTCCGTCCACACACACTCTCCCGGCTGAAGGATGTCAGCTGAGGAGTAAGGGTTTCAGGACCCTCTTGCGTGGACCCGCCTGCCACCAGGGGATGCCGCACCCGACAGAGCAGGGGCCGCACTCGGCCTCCAGGGGCTCCAACTGCATCTCTGACCCCCAGTGCAAGTCCCTCCTTGAGGCCAGGCCCAGAGTTCGGCTCAGGGTGGGGCTCTTCCCAGGGCTTGGCCGCTCCTGCCAGACCTCGCATCTGGGCTGTTGGCGAGAGGCGCTTTCTCAGGGTCCCAGCAAGCCTAGACCCGGGCCAGGCTCTTAGCCTCAGTAACGGGGGGCCCGGAGCTGCACCGTGGCCAGGGGAGCAGCTGAGGGGCCGATGACAAGACGCAGGAAGGTTTTAGAAATTCTGCCTGGGAGACGGCATGTCCTAGGCCGGGCCTGGGGACCCCACTGTCTTCATGAGTGAGTGTGTGTGTGTGAGTGTGTGAGTGTGTGTGTGAGTGTGTGTGTGTGCACGAACATATGCATATTAGGATTCCATTCCAAGATAAAATATAGGACACCCAGTTGAATTTGAACTTCAAATAAATGAACCGTTTTTTAGTATAAGCGTGTACCAAATATTGCCTCCTGCGGTTTTACTTGCTAAATCTGGCAAGCCTGATACTTGGGCCAGTGTTTGACTGGGTACATTTGTGCAAAAGCACAAATGTGTGTGTAGAAACACACGCAAGGCCAGGTGTGTGTCCGTATAGACTTCAGAATGCCTGTGTAGAGGGGTCACTGAGTACCATCTTCTCTGTTGGCGTGTGTACAAACATACGTGTGTAAATGTGAACGTGTGTGTTTCTGGGTTTGCACCTACATATACCACAGCCCGTGAGGCGTGAGACGTGGAAGTGTCTGTGTACGCGTGGGTTCCAGAGCAGTAAAGCTGGAAGCCAGCTTAGAGCTTTCCCGTGTGAGTTTGCATGGGAGAAAACCGAGGTCGGTCAGCCAGCCAAGACTGCGTGTGCACACACGTGCCCGTGCGCACGAGCTCTGCGGGGCATGGGGAGGGCACTCTGAGCTCTGACCCCTTGCCAGGCACAGTGGTCCAGCAGCACCCCGGCCCCACAACAGACCTCTTATCATGAGGCCCATTTCACACACGGGGCAGAGTCCGGGGGAGCGTGGCCAGGGCCCCAGCCTGCGCCCGGACACGTGTGCTCACACGTGGGTTACATAAATGCGTGGGCCACAGCGGCGGCCAGATGTTCAGTTTCATCCTGGAGCCAGATGGCAGCTGCTCCAGGAGTCCGTGCATTTTTCTAACTCCTGCTATCCTTCCTCTTGCCCCTTCTGGAGTTTTTCGCAGGCGGGGAAAGGGCTGAGGACACAGGGATTTCCTGCAGAACTGGTTGCTCCCGCTTCCCTGGGATGGGGGGGCTCAGGATGCTGTGGGGGCATCTGCAGAGATGCCCCGCCTCCTGGGCAGCTCCTTGCACAGTGCTCTTCCCATGCTGCCTGGAAGCATCCCAGCCTGGCCCCCCAGCAGGCTGGTGCAGGCCTGGTCCCTGCGCAGTGCTCCACGCTCCAGACCTGCCCCCAGCCTGGCATGGGTCCCACTCTCCCCAGAGCCTGGCTCTTCCCGTGCTGATGGGTGAGAGCCAGCTGACTTGATAAGCTCGGGGCGTTAGTGTCCTGGGACTGCCTTCGCACGGGGCTGTGGACTGGGTCTCAAACAACAGAAGCGTGTTCACTCACCGTTCTGGAGGCTGGAAGTCCAAGATCAAAGCCCTCCTCCTTGGTTGGTAGACCCATCTTCTTCCTGGCTCTTTCCATGGTCTTCCTTTTGCGTGTCCGTGTCCAAATTTCCTCTTCTCGTGCAACACCTGCCCTTCTGGGTTCAGGCCGACTCTCCTGACCTCATTTTAACTGAATCACGTCTTTAAGGCCCTGGCTGCAAATACAATCACATTCTGAGATACTAGGGGCTAGGACTTCAATGTATGTATTGGGGGGGGCGGGGGACACCATTCAGCCTGAAATACCCATGGCGGTGTGCTTCCTGGAGAGGCTCCTTCCACCCCAGCCCCACCATTGCCAGGCAGTCTTTACTGGGGAGGCTTCAGAAACCCCAGCTTCCTGCCCCTTATTTTGACTTATGGCAACTTTACTGGGGGCCAAGGAGACACTTCAAAGTTCCAGGTTGGGGGGACCCCTTCAATCCTGGCCAGCAGCTCCTTTGGAAAGAGGGTTCGGATGACACGAAGGGGAACTTGACGGGGCTGGAGGGGTCAGTTCGTGGCCTGGAGCCAGGGAGCCTGGGGGTGGAGGTTTGGGGGCAGTTCCACGGTGCCCCGGGCACTTGGTGGGGCCCTGACGGCCTCACTGGGCCTCCGTGTTACCCTCTGTGAAGAAAGAGGCTGCTGGGCTGGGTGATCCCAGAGACCTCGGATTTGACGGCAGGAATGTTTTCTGGGAGGGGGCAGCCGGGCTCCGGGCCACAGCAGCGGGTGGGGCTGGGGGTAGGCCTGAGGGGGGCACGTGGGCCAGGCTCCCATCGCCCGCTGTAACACATCACCACAAGCTTAGGGGCTTAAAGTAACACCAACTTACTGCTTTACTGCCTGGAGGGTCACAAGTCCACACCAGTCTCAGGGCGGGGAGGAGGGACGTGGGGGGGGGGGGAGGGACACGACGGGGGCGGGGGGGCTCTACAATGTGGCAGGGCTGGTTCCTTCTAGAGCCTCCAGGAGAGCGTCTGTTTCTTTCCTCCACCCCCCGAGGCAGCAGGCTGAGCCCCCACGCCGCATGCCCTGACCTCTCGTCCCGCCCCCTTCCACTTTCAAGGACCCTTGTGATTGCATCGGGCCCACTTGGAGGAGCCGGTTACGCTCCCCCTTTAGGGTCAGCTGATTAGCAACCTTGATTCCACCGCGGTCTTAATTCCCGCCTAATGGAACATAGCCTCGGGTCCTGGGCATTTGGAAGCGGACATCCCTGGGGGGCCGTGATTCCGTCAGCCACAGCATGCTGCATGCGTCATCTGTTCCCTCCCGACCCTTGGGCAGTGGGGACTGTCATTGTCACCCTTGATTTATCTGCAGCTGTGCAGTATTGATGACCCCTCCGGGCAGTGGCAACGAGGGGGCTCACGCCGGGGCTGCCCGGCCTCGAGGCCTGGCTCCCAGCCCCCAGCCCGCCCCGCCTTGGCATTGCTTCTCTCCCCTTCCCAGCTCTGGGAATGTCCTGTGAGGGCATCGTCACAGATGTGCGCACAAAGAGGGAGCAAGTTTTCACGGGGGTGTGGTTTACAGCAGAGAAAAACTTCCAGAAGCCTAAGAAATCAGTACTTACTCAGAGAGGCCTGGTGAAGAAAACAAATGTATGTTAACTGTATTGGAGTTGATATTTAAAAATTAATAAGGAGAAAGTGAATTCAGCAGGTGTGCCACTGAATTGGGCACAGCCCCATGGGACGCCGTGGAGGCCCCCGGAGACGTGTCCGTGACATCCGATGACACGGGACGGCAGATTTTAAAACAATAGGCATCATTCCACTTGGTTTGAAGTGTGTGTGTGTGTGTGTGTGTGTGGGAATTTGGGTGGATGGTGGCACGGCATCATGACGGGTTATCTCAAGCCTACGTGACAGCAAGATGATGGATTCACTGGAAGGTTAATTTCTTTGTGTCTGTCGTTTCGCTTTTCCCTCGGCAGGAATACATACCCTTTTCGCAGTGAAAGAAAGCCATAAGGGCACCTGAGTTCGGATACGGCATCGGTCCTACGAGGGGTGCTCCCCGTCTGCCGCTAGCTCACGGGTCAGGCAAGTGTGGCGGGCGCTGTGCACTCACGGGCCTGAGCCGTGGCCCAGGTTGGCACCTGTGTGCGTGCGTGTGCATGTGTGGGTACGTGTGTGCATGCGCGCGTCTCTATGCCTCTGTGAGCACGGAAGGATCGCTGGGATGAGTCCCAGGGCCACCTCTTCCCACGGTGGGGGCAGCATTTGGAGGGCCCGAGCCTCTCCTTTGCCAGGTCCTCATTGGGTTGGTGCTGAGGCCTGGTGCTCTGGCCTTCCCCAAGGGTCCCCCCACCAGTGTCTGTCCCCAGGAGGCCGACTCCCAATGGCCTCTCTCAACCGGGAACTTGGACTTGGAGGTGCAGCCCCTCCCCAGGGTGGAGCAGTGGCAGCAGCAGCACATTTTACAGATGAGGGCGCCCCCCCGCCGCCCACAGAGCCAGCAAGGTCTCTGAGTCCCAGCCACAGCCCGCCACACTCCTCCCAGCAGCCTTGGTCCTCCCACCTAGCTCCGCCTCTCCAGGCCCCCTGCCCCGAATCCTCCCCATCAGAGAGAACAGCTGTTTTGTCCCTTTTCTGGGGCCAGAGTGGGGTTCCTCCCTCTCGCGGGACTTGAACTGCAGTGACCATGGTCACAGAATCCCTGAAGCCCTGTGGTTGCCATGGAGATGGGAGCAGATGTTTAGGTGGAAATGGCAGTTCCTCGCCACCCTGAGAGGTACTCACTGCCTCTGATGCTCCTATGAGAGCTTTCCAGAAAACCCTCTTGCTCTTGCAAGGGAAGGAGCACAGACCCACCACACCCTGCCCTGCCCTGTCCACCCCCTCACCAGGGTCCAGGCAAACCAGGCCAGAAGCCAGCCTGCACTGGTCCCACCATGACATGGGCACATGCCCACCTCCAGGTTCCCGAACTCCCAACTGACACCTGCCCATCCAAGCCCGTAAGCATCTGTCGCCGAGTGCCGAGGGGACATGCGTGGTCCTCTCCGGAGCTGCGGTGGTCTGGGCAGCTCATTCTTTCCTCTGCAAGCGTCAGTGTGCCAGGCCTAATCTGGGTGCTCTGCATTCCTTGCTCTAATACTCACACCTGAGCAGGGAAGGCATTAACCCCATTTTACAGAGGGGTAAACGGAGGCTCAGAAGGCTCAGTGACTCGTCAGGGCCAGAATTTGAAGCCAGATCTGTCTGACTCCCATGTGTGCACTCCTTCCTCAACACCACCCTGCCCAGCCCAACGCCAGCCTGGCCCTCCAACCAAGTGACCTTGACAGATGAAACCCAGGTGTGTGAAGCTCTGGCCCACACTTTTGGGGCAGGGCCACCTTGAGGGGACATGTTCTCAGGCCTTTTCCTTACAACACTAGGAGTCACTGAGGGCTGTGGTGGCCAGATCCCCCCCAACATGCTACGGCCCTGCTGTCCACACTCCTTCGGAGCCCTTGGTCACAGCAACATCAGGAACAAGCCACACGTTCCTGTTCTTTGTGTTGCCTGGACCTTTGCAGATCTGCTCATCCAGTGAAATGACCTTTGCCGGTGTGCGTGGTCATGATTCTTGCAGGTGGTCTCTGGATTCCTGTTCTTCTGTGCTCTGGGAAGGGATCGCCTTTGCCATGGCAGCTGGGCCTGGGGAGGGGGATGCTGGGTGGACGGGATGGGAAAGATTAGACACCAGGAAGTGGAGGGCACTGGGTGAATTCAGGACCAGCTCCAGCCCCCAGGAGGAGCAAGTGGAGGCCCCTGGGGTCTGGGTCCAGCTAACAGTGGGGGAAGGGAAGGAAGGGCCGAGGAGGTGTCCTATTGACAGCTCCTGGGGCTTGATCCTGCCGTACCTGACATCCAGCCTGGGGCACCGGCGGGGACTCTGGCCGAGGTGGACTTCACACAACATGGCAGCCCTCTAGCGAGGTGGGATTTGACTTTGTTTTTTAAAAAAGTGGTATACCTGAAACTAAAATAACATCGTGCATCAACTATACTTCTTCTTGCCTGTAAAATATGGCCTCCCCTACTCTCCCCTCCCCTCCCTTTCCTTCCCTTCCCCTCCTCTCCTTTCCCAGGAGTCGATTGTGAGTTGAAGGGTCAGTTCCACTGAGCAGTGGTTTCTGAGATGTTAGGAATGAAGGAGAGGCCTGAGATCTTAGGGGTAAAGAAAAATCTCATGCCCGTGCTACACAGACTCTCAGAAACATGGAAGAGGCCAGCATGACCCTGATGAGCCAAGCAGACAGACAGATCAAGGAAACAGCACAAATATCCTTCGTGGATATAGAGGCAAAAATCCTTAACAAAACCTTCATCCAGTCTGAACTAGCAATATTTAGAAAGGGTACTGCATCTTGACCCCTGGGATTTATCCCAGGTATGCGGGATTGGTTTACCATCCAGAAACCAACTCTCAGAATTCACCATAAATAGGGGCGCCCGGGTGGCTCGGTCGTTAAGCGTCTGCCTTTGGCTCAGGTCATGATCCCGGGGTCCTGGGATCGAGCCCCACATCGAACACCACATAGAGCCCAGCATCAGGCTCCTTGCTCAGTGGGGAGCCTGCTTCTCCCTCTGCCACTCCCTCTGCTTGTGTTCCCTCTCTCGATGTTTCTCTCCCTGTCAAATAAATAAATAAAATCTTCAAAAAAAAAATCTTCAAAAAAATAAAATAAAATCTTCAAAAAAAACCCCCAAAGAATTCACCATAAATAAAGAGAGAAGTTACTGGCTTTGGTCACGGAAGGGCATTCACTACACCCACGTGAGCACACATACACACTGTCTCTCTGGTTCCATCACTGGGGCTCTGGAAGCCGTCTCCGAGCCACCCCTGCCTGCTGCCATCCCCCCAGGCGCTCTCCAGGAACAGGGGGTGATGGTGGGTTCCTGAGGAATCGTGGCCTCCCTGCCAACCCCTCCCCCCTCGGATGGGCCCATCATGATGCCAGGGCAGCAGCCTAGAGCACAGCCCTTCTGCCAGGCTCCCACATGGAGGGCACCCCAGAGTCACACATGACCTCCCAGGGACCACTGTCATCCCTATCTGACAGAGCAGTGCATGGCGACTCTGAGAGGGGATGTCACCCCTGCCAGGAAGAGCTGGCGTGGGCCTGACCTGGGTCTCTGGCACCCAGTGTTACTGACACCCCACAGGACGTGCCTCCCAGACAAGACTTCCCAGGGCCTTTCTTCTTAACCATTTATTAGGCACTTGGGGTTCCACCAGCCCCCTCTGGGCCTAAGGGGGGCTGCTGAGAGCCCTCCATTCTTCATTCTGAAGACTCCACAGACCACCCCCCTCTGCAGATGGGCCCCAGAGGGCAGCAGCCCGTCCCCAGCCCGGAGCTGGAGCAGGCTCGGCTGTGGATGACAGATTCCCAGGGTGGGGGCGAGGCGGGAAGAAGACACCCTTACCCCTTCTGCTCAGCATCTCAGAAACTCCCCACCTGGGAGCATCTGTGGAAACGTGCAGAATGTATTTTAAAGACTCCAGAAGCAGCCAACGTTCCGGATTGGAAGTTGGGGGTTTTCATCGTGGTGACCCGGCCGGTTTGGCACCCCAGAGCTCCTTCGGGGGAAAGACAAAGTGTAGATGTCCTGCACCCCCAGCAGGGCAGGGAACCCTGGAGGCTCAAGAGAGATGCCCCGGGGTCTTGGGAGAATGGGTGGGGGAGGGGGGCAGGGTCTTGTCTGCAGGGGCCATGTCCCGGCCCGGTTGTGGGGGGAACCACACCATTGAGGACGTGGTGAGGATTCGGGTTCCCTGCTGCAGGAGGGGCGGGTGGTCAGCCCTGAGGGCCAGGCCGGTGGAACACTCTGTGTCCGGACACCCAACCCCCCTCCATCATTGGCAGCTGGGCCCTCTGCCGAAGGCAATGTGCCCTGTCCCTGCCCTGTCCCCATGGCCGGGCTGAGACGGAGGTGGTTTCGTCCCCCAAAGGATCGTAGGTGTTATGGGCCGAATTGGGCCCCCCCCCCAAAGCTATGTTGAAGTCCTTACTCCCAGGACTTATGACTGTGACCTTATTTGGAAATCGGGTCTCTGAAGATGTGATGAAGGTGTTGGTTAAAATGACGTCATACTGGAGGAGGTGGGCCCTGATCCCCTGTGACTGCGGCCCCCACAGCAGAGACAGACGCAGGGAGAAGGTCCTGCCGGGGCAGAGGCAGAGACGGACAACTGCGGGGCCGTGGCCGGGACACAGCCAGGACCCCGGGCACCAGCAGAAGCCGGACGGGCAAGGCAGGGCTCTCCTCAGGGTCGCAGAGGCAGGATGGCCTCGCGGACCCCCTGATTTTGGGCCTCTACCTCCAGGTCTGAGAGAGAGTCAGTCTCACAGGGGCTTTAGGCCGCTGGGTTGTGGCGCTTTGCTACGGCGGCCCTGGGAAGCTGAGTGGCTGTCCGCGGCAGCCAGGCTGAGCCAAGTGCGGGGACGTGGGCGCTGGGCTGCGACGTGCTGCCCCCTGCAACCTCAGGCAAGTCACCTCCCCTCTCTGGGCCTCTTTTTCTCATCCTCACCACAGGCACGTCCATGGTCCCACATCAGAGGGTTGACGTGAGGTGTCAAGCCCTTACACACTAAGTGCTTGCTCAGGGAACCCTGAGTCTCAACCCTGGCCTGACGCGTCTCCCCCCTACCCTGCACTCTGGACGCAGCCACGAGGGGCTCCATCTCATCTGTGACAAGCACGGACTCCTCGCCCCCTTTTCCTCCTGGCCGGAACACTCTTCCCCTGCTTCCTGGCTGGCCCCAGCCTGAGGTCCCCAGACGCCCCTCGTCACGGCTCTCCTTGGGGTCGCCTGTGTTGGCCTGATGGCTTGTCCACGGGCTCAGGGGCAGGGAGCCAGGGAGGCCTGAGGCTGGAATGAGACAGGGTCTGGGCCCCCAGGGGAGACCCGACATCAGCACCCTGGGGGCTTCCCAAGCTGTTTATGACCCAGGCCCTGGGCAGACGGGTCAGCGCAGGGCCCGGGGGATGAAGGGAACCCCCGACAGCAACCTCAGGGAGAATGACCCACCAGCCTGGAAAGATCTAGGAGCCCTTGCCGCCTGACCACATGACACCCTGGCCCATCTGGGGCTGAAGGAATCCCACCCTTGGATGTCAACAGAGATTGTCCTGCCCGGAAACGTGCATCACAGGACGAGAGAGCACGTGGGAGAGGGTCCAACGCATGTCATCTGTATTGTCGCATGAAACGCACATCCGTAATGGCTGCTTGGAAACGACCTATCAGGTCACATGGAGTCCGGCCCCTGGGGGCCAAAGCGGCACCGATGCCCGTGGCAGGGGGCTCTCCGCAGGCGGCACGCGACACTGGGTCTCCCCTGGCTCTGGGAGAGGCCCACTCGCGTCTCAGGCCCTCCGGATCCTGGGCAGCATCTCCCAAAACGTGCTTGAGGAGACTGCAGATCTTTGGGGGTTCGTAGCTCTTTCTCAAGAAAAGGGGTCTGTGGTCAAATAAGTTGAGGAAACACGGAATTAAACCGGGTCTGACGGGAAGCGTTTCTACAGGACTTGTCAGAGCCTTTATGACAACAATGGCCCTCGTGAACGGCCAGCATGGGGCAGAGTATGCAGCATTCCCCAAATTTATTTGACCACAAAACCTTTTTTCTTTCCAAAGCGTCTTGCAGGCCGGCGTCTGGCAGGGCGCCCTTCAGAAAGTGCTGCCCTAAGCTGTCGGTGGCCGTTAATGGCAGTGGCACCTGTGGTGGGCGGTGGCTGGGGTCTCTCGCCAGGCATGGCGCTGCGGCACGGGGGGAGGCACGGCCAAGCACTCAGCAGTCACGATGACGAAGGGACAGGACAAGACTCGGCCCCGCTCCTGCCACCTTGGTTCTCGCCTCTCTTCTCCAGGGCAGAAGCAAAGCACGGCTGTCCCACGGGCCCCCCGCCGCCTCGAGAGGACACTCGCAGCCTCCGCGGAGGAGCGGGGATGCTCGGCACTACCGGCCACACTGGCTACACCGCCCCCCCCCCCCCGGGGCCGCCCGGCCAAGGTCGCCAGCCTCCAACCGAGATGGGGGCGGTGAGGCTGCGGGTTCGCCGCGGCACCCTGCTGCTCCCGCCTCCTCTGTTGGGCCATCCCGGGTCCTGGAGCCGCAGGCAGGGGCTCACCAGGCAGAGATGAGCATCTGGCAGGTGTTGGAGGACATCCAGACCAGCTCCACCAGGCGGAACTGGAAGTAGCCGATGATGAAGCCCGAGATGACGTCGGTGATGTGGTGGCGGCCGATCATCACGCGAGACAGGCCCACGCAGAAGGCCCAGAGCACCAGCAGGACGCGCAGGGGCACCGCCAGCACCAGGTGGCTGAGGAAGAACTTGGACACCATGGCGGCGCGGCTGGCATGCCCGGCGGGGAAGGCGTAGACGTCCATGGTGAGGTAGTCCAGGAGGCTGGGGCTCGACTCGAACGGGCCACGTCTCTTGATGAGCTTCTGGACGCCGGCCACCGTCATGATGTCCAGGAGCAGAGCTGAGGGCAAGAGAGAGAGAGAGACCCGAGGGTCGGTCAGCGTCCCCTCCCAGCTCCGTGCCCCCACCCCGTCTTGCTTTCTTCCTTCCAGCCACACTCACCCCTGGGTTAGTGTTTCTACCTCGGAGCTTTGCCCGTGCTGTTCCCTCAGCCTGAACACCCTTCCCTGGGATATCCCCCCTGGCTCGTGCCTCCCCGACCACCTGTTCACCAAAGCCCTGGAGCTCTCTACCCCTCCCGGACTTCCTCCTTACAGCGTCTCTCAGCCCTGACACATCACACACTTTCCTAGCATTTCTCTCGGCTCCCTTCCCTGATGCCGCAGGTGCTCCATGAGGGTTCGGACCCGGTTTGTTCACGGTGCTCAGGAAAGGTGCTGCATGAGAGTGTGGGTCATTAGGGGAGCATTGCTGGCCCCTGTGGGCCCCTCGAAGGGCCTGACCCACCACCCTGGCTGGTGATCGTTCTCGAAGGACTTCACCGAAGTCCCTGCCGTGTTGAGAGCAGCACATTACCATCCCTATCTTTTAATTTGTTATTTATTTTTAAAAAGATTTTATTTATTTGAGAGCACGAGCAAGCAAGCAAGCAAGTCTGAGTGGGCAGAAGGGGCACAGGGAGAGGGAGAAGCAAGCCCCCCCACTGAGCAAGGAGTCCGATGCAGGACTCGATCTCAGGACCCTGGGATCATGACCTGAGCCAAAGGCAGACGCTTCGCTGACTGAGCCACCCAGGCGCCCTATTTTTATTTTTTAAGTAGGCTCCACACCCAACATGGGGCCCAATGTGGGGCTTGAAATCATGACCCTGAGATCAAGACCCGAGCTGAGACCAAGGTCAGAAGCTGAACCAACTGAGCCACCCGGGCGCCCTCCATCCCTGCTCTTTCAAAGTTAAGGTGAAATACACGTCACTTCAACGAAGAACCATTTGTAAGCGCATAGCTCAGTGGCATTTAGTACGTTCACAGGGCTGGGCAACCATCCCCTTTACCCAGTCCCAAAACACATGGATCATCCCGAAAGGGAGTCTGGTACCCGGCAAGCAACCAGTCCCTGTCGACCTCCCCGTGGCCCCAGCGGCCGCTTGTCTGCATTCTGTCTCGCTGGACTGGCCTCCTGTGGACGTTTCGCAGACAGGGAATTGCCCGCGTGGCCTTGCGTGCGTGGCTTTCACTTGGCACCAGCTACTTGGGGCCCACCCCCGCGGTGCGTCCGTTCCCCACTGCTAAGGCTGGATACTATTCCCCCGTCTGGAGCGAGCACCGCTGGTGTCTCCGTCCATCTGTCCGCGGACATCCGGGCTGCTGGCGCCTCCTGGCCATTACGAATGTTTGTGTACGACTATGTGTCGGGCGCCTGTGTCCAGTTCTTGGTGCCCACCTACGGAGGAGTCACCGCATCCTGTGGTGACACTACGTGTCACTTGTGTCACTTTGGGAAGGACTGTCACACTAGTTTCCACAGCAGCCAAACTGCATCACCCCCATTTTACGGAAGACAAGACAAAGCCTAGGAGATGGGAGTGTTCACCCCTGTGGCTCCTCCTTTCTGGAGGGTTCTGCCTTTTCCCTCCCCCACTGACTTATTCTCCCTCATCCTTCAGGCCTTGGCATGAACATCTCCTTCCCAGGGAGGTCTTCCCAGGCCTCCAGGTCAGGCCCCAAATGGCGCATTCCCAGCACACCACTCCCCTCCACGTCACTCGCCCGGCTGCCACCAAGGAACCCTCTGGCTGGTGAGACCCTGAGCATCGGCTCCCCCCCACCTTCCTGCACCATCTTTCCATGGAGGCGGGGGCCGAGGCTACTTTGTTCATGGGTTTGTGCCCAGGGCCAGGCACAGAATGGCAGTCTTTAGATGTCAGGGGAGTCACTGCCTGCTGTGAGTGGCCAGAGGGCTCTTCTCCCATTTGGGAGCACGGGGGTGGGGAGGACGTGGGTCTCCATCCATCCTGCCATCCCCCACCCACTCCGTGCTGTGTGGCCTTGGAAGGGGTGCCCTGTCTCTCTGTGCTGTTAGAGGAAGTCATGGTGCCAAGCCTCCGCTTTCACCCAGCTGATCACAGCGCCATCCAGACAGCCAATGGGGGGGCAATCTCCGAGGAAACCCTCCCCACCCTTAGAAAGGCCCTTGGAGACCCCTGCAGATCACAGCACCTAGAAGCCCTTCTTCAGATAATAGAGGAGACCGGGCGTCATAGTGTCAACCAACCTCACGAGTGTCCCAGCCCGGGGAGCCTCTGGACTGTGCGACCTCGGGCAAGTCATTCACCTTTTCTCACCAGGACGATGAGATCACAGACACCTACCTCCTGGGGGTGTCGGGCACAGGTGACTAGCCATCCCGTGTTTGCCTGGGACAGAGCAGTTTCCCAGGACACAAGACATTCAGGGCTCAAACAGGGACGTCCCAGCAAACTGGGGTGAGCTGGTCCCCCGACATGCCCGGCACAGCACGAATGCTGCCGCTATGCGGTAATTCACTGCAGCCCGGCACCCGGAGCTTTTCTGGAAACCGCAGTGGATGTCCAAATTGCTGGCCTACAACTGCTCTCGCTCAGACATGGAGAAAAATCCAACCAACTTTTGAAAAAAAAGATGCAGTAGTTTACAGATTAGAAAACAAGAGCAACATTTTAAATCACCTGCAATCCCGCCCCCCAGAGGTCGCCGCCGTTCCAGACCCTTATCCATCGACAGGACGTAGATTTAATAACATCTGTACCACTCTCTGCACACGGTTCTGTAACCTGCTTTGGAGAGTCTGGCCACACCCCTGCCCCCCGACTCCCACAGCTGTGGCAGATGAAGCCCCGTGGTGTGTTTATTTCAAGGTCCCAGCATGGGACGTTCAGATTGCTTCCAAATGAACACTGCACTGGTCAGTGTACAACTTCTTGGCCTTCCTTGTTACCTGCCCATCCCCCACCCCGCAGGGCTGCTGCCTGCTGTCTGGTCTCTTGGTTTGGGATCTGAACCCCTGAACCCCTCCCCTTCCACTCTCAGTAGCCACAGGGCTGGCTGATGTGTGCCCACCTTGGGAGCTGCCTGGCCAGCGAGGGAGGACAGGAGCAGGAAGTAGTAGACAGAGAGCCTACCGGCCTGAGGGAGGAAGAGCCACAGGGAGGGAGAGAACCTCATTCCACAGGCATCCACTCCTCAATTCCACGGCAGCTCGTTCCCGGGAGCTGGCCAGCCGGGGAGGTGTGTGGCCAGCCAGCCCACTGACCCAGGCGGAGGCCAGGCCCAGGCTGTGAGCCCCTGGAGCCTGTGGGAGGTCACAGTCTCAGCAGGAGAGAGGGACCAGGGACTGCAGTTCCCCAGGGCAGGTGGGAGCTGAAGGGAGGCAGCTGACCCCTGGGGCTCTCGGCTTCAAGGGGCAGCAGAGGCAGAAGACCAGGGAGGAGGGGGCAGTTCTTGGGGTGGGGGTTCAACTTGCAGCTTCCAGGATCATGGGTGGGGTCAAGTTCTTCCTGCACTAATTAAGGACAAGCCCTTCACTTTTCAGGACCTTGACCCACTCGCCTGGAACGGGCTTGTCACAGGACACAGTGAGCTCATCAGTGCCCAAGAGGCGTCTAGCACAGCCTGTGTGTGTTGGTCGATGGCACGGCCTGTTATCATCCCTCAGTCCCTGCTGGCCTGACCCTGGCGGCTAGCTGGCATCAAGCAGGGGCACTGGCAAAAGGGTTTCCTTCTGTGAGGACCCACCAGGGTCAGACTCGTGGCCCCGGTTCTGAGACCTCCATCACCTGAAGAGAAGTCAGAGCGTCCAGGGCCCGGGCTTCCCTGGTGCTGGGGGGCAGTGGCCAGCCACAGTCCGGGTGTCAGGTGGGCTGCCAGGGCCTGGGGGGCTAACGTAGACTAGGATTAGGCCCTGAAATAGAGCCAAACAGGACACCAGCCACTGGAAGACACAGTTGTCTGTCCAACTTGTGACCAAGTTTCTCAGCCAGAAAACCAGGGCTCATCAACTCGGCAAGTTGTTGCCTTCCCAGACAAGTGTGAGTCCTGGCAGACGTGTCCACAGAGGAAGGCAGGAGGGAGGGAGCAGCGGTGGCACCTCTAGGCTGCACAGCGGGTGCCCCAGGCTCAGGGCCCCGCTCAGATTCGGTGGCTGAGGCAAGATGGGCTTGTGCTCCAATCTCCCCACAAGCCCCAGCTCTCCTCATGGGTGGTCAGGATCCACAGGTCAAGAACTGAGCTAGACCCACACCCTCCACATTTTGTAGCAACAGCAGAACCTTTTTTCCCCAGTGAAAGCATACACAAAGGCTCAGTACAAAGGCGGCCCTGTGCTGAAGCTGGGGGGTGCTCGGCCCCGCGGTCTTCCCCTGCCCGCCCCCCTCCACAGGAGCTGCCTGTGTCCCACGACTTAAAAGCCCTGCATCTGGGCCTTTGGGAAACTGCTGCTATCTCTGGCTAGTTCCGTCTCTTGAGGCCATAATGAGGTAGAGATGCTACCCCTTTGCCCCATGCCCTTCGGAAACCGCTGGGCCAGCCTGGCTATCCCGCTGTCCTGGCCATCTTAAGCCTTGTTCATTCATTCCCTTGACCTCCAGCTCTTGGGTAGGTCAGGCAGGGCTGGGCCTGGGGCCGGAAAGCCAGGCTGGCAGAGCGCCTTCTGGCCAAGGCGGCAGGCGGGCGGTAAGCACTTGAAACAGAGTTCCTTTGCAGGTGCAAAGGGCCGGTGGTCTCCCCGTCACCACACGGCAGCCGTCCCATCCCGTGCTGAGGCTGGGAAGCTGAAGACTCAGGATGGCTCTCCAGCGGGGCGGATGGCCTTCCCCTGGGCCTCCCACTCCCCAGTTCCGCTCCTGCTGCCCAGACAGGGCGACTCTCCCCTCCTCCAGCACTGTGGCCAGCCCTCGCTGTGACCGTGATTCCGACACTGTCTGCGCATAATCTAGACCCCAGAAATAGAAGCAAATGGCGCCATCACTCAGGCCTCCGTGAATTCCGCTCTCACGGCACTGTTAAGTTCCCTGACCTACATTCCTCCTGGACTTGGAGGGAGGCAAGGGGGGCCCCTCGGGGAAGGTCGGCCTGGCAGGATGCTCAGGGGCGAGGGGCAGGAGAGTAGCCGAAGCCTGCTGTCCCCTGACAGCTGACCTGAGCGGAGCCGACCAGGTAACCTCCTCCCCAGCCTCCACGTCCCGCTGTCAGCCAGGGCATGCACCTGGGCTCCAGAATCGGAGGCCACCTTCAAGGTCAACTGCTTGCGAATTGCATGACCTTGGCACGTCCCTCTGTCAGAGCCTCCCTCCCTTCACTGACAAAATCCTGGAGGCTGCTCGGAGGGCTGCTCGCGGGAAGCGCTTCATAAATGGTGCCTGGGACAGGGTTTGGCCTCCCTCACCGCCTCTCATGCCCGTCCTGGTGGCCATCTCCATGCTCAGAGCCTCTCAGCAAGCAGGACTCTGAGGCGCCTGACACCCAGGTGGGAGCACAGCCATTCCCCAGGCCCTCCTGCCCCGGCAGCCTCCCGGCCTCAGAGCAGGACGAGACCCTGCCTTGGTGCTCACTGTCCTTCCCCAGCCCAGAGACACTGGGGGCCTGTGCTGCCCAAGGAACCGGGGGGTCACAGGGGTGCAGGGGTGAGGCAGGAACCAGAGCTTTCTTAGGAAAGAACAGCTATCATGGGGGATTTGGAATTGGCTGCTCCTGAGGTCTCGACTGCCTGTGACTGGCTGCTTGTGCGTGTGTGTGTGTGTGTGTGTGTGTGTGCACGTGCGCGTGTCTGCCTGGAGGCAGGGGAATGGCTGGGATGACCTCTGATGGCCCCTGTGGAGCATTCGCTGCTTTCCAGCATTGGGAATCAGGCTGGGTAGGAAGTGGGAAGCGGGAGGTGGTGGACTCAGGAAGAAGCAAAGCTCAGCTGTACAGGGGCTCTTTGTTGGCTGTGGCGGGGACAGGTTTGTGGGCCGTGACCCTCACTGGTGGAGGCTGGGAGGAGGGGTCCCAGCCCTTCTGGCCTGGGGGTCGACCCCGCCTCTCATCCCCTATTCCAGCCTCTTGAGGAGCTGGGGGACCAGCCCGCAGTGCTGTGGGGCGGTGTAAATGGGCCTCAACTTTCTGAAGGGCATTTGACCTCAGACCCAGAGCCTTTACAACACATGTCCCTTGACTCAGCTCTTCCGCCTGTAGGAATATCTCCTTGGGAAATAATTAGGGATGTGCACCATGATTCATGGTCAAGGACGGCCGCTGCAGCATTCTTCATAACACTGAAAACCGCACCAACCCAGTGCCCTTGAGTAGGAGACAGATGGGACACATGGTGGCCAAGTCTAGACAACGGTGCGCTCGGAGGCCACGGCCAACGATGAGGCGGCTGTGTATTTACAGCCACGAGGGAGCGCGGTGGGGCTTTTTGTTAAGTGGGAAAGGATAAGCACCAAACAAGATTTACAGCAGGTCACTTTTCTTATACAATAAGATGTAAATGTGTTCGTAGGCAGAGAAAAAAAGTCTGGACGGCACCACACTGAATGGTAACAGGAAGCACTGAATGCTTCTAGGTGGGAAGACAAGGGTGATTTTCATGGTCTTTTTGTGATTCTGCATTAAAATTTTTCCTTACCACAAGCAAGCATTACTTGGGCACATTTTAAAAAAGTTATTTTTACAGGGGCGCCTGGGTGGCTCAGTCAGCTAAGCGCCCGACTCTTGGCTTTGACTCAGGTCATGATCTCAGGGGCGTGAGGTCGAGCTCGGCCTCTGGCTCTGCGCTGGGCGTGGAGCCTGCTTGAGATTCTCTCTCTCCCTCTCCCGCTGCCCCTCCCTGCTCTCGCTCTCTCTCAAATAAGTGAATCTTTTTTTTTTTTTTTAAGATTTGTTTATTTATTTGAGACAGAGTGGGGAGCAAGAGAGAGAGAGCACACATGAGTGCGTGGATGGGCAAAGGGAGAGAGAGACAGGCAAGGCTCGATCCCAGGACCCTGAGATCATGACCTGAGCCGAAATCAAGAGTCAGACGCTTAACCAACTGAGCCACCCAGGCGCCCTTCAAATAAATACATCTTTAAAAAAAAGTTATTTTTACAAAAGGACAAATATTGCATGACTGCACTTTTATGAGGTCCCCAGAATAGACAAGCTCATAGACACAGAAAGCAGTGGTTACCAGGAGTTGGGGGATGGGTGCGGACACTCTGCCAAGGGAAGTAAGTGAAGGAGGAGTTCTTGGTCACCGGGGGGTCGGAGCGTCACTTTGGGAGGTGGGTGGGGTGATGGTTGCACACAACGTGAATGCACTTGCAGCTCCCGAATTTAGCACTTAAATGTGGTCTCGGGGGTAAGCTGATGTTACCCGTACTTCGGCACACGCACACACAAGTTATTTAAAAAAACCAGCGCATGGTTCGGCGGGAAGCAGCTCTCAGGGAGGGGCGCAGGGAGCAGAGGGGTGGGGTGGGGGTGGGGGAGTCCTGAGAGTAGGCGAGAACCTTCTAGTCTCTTAGCACTGGGACATCCGCTTCGCTGGGCTGTGTGTGTGTGTGTGTGTGTGTGTGTGCGCGCGCACGCGCGAACACATGCCGGCTGCCTCTCCTGACCTGGGCAGCCCCTGAGGGCAGCCAGAGCCACGCCCCCAGCCCCAGGCACCCGGGAGGCGACAGGGTGGCCCTGGCCTGTCTCTATCTCCCCTGGCCTGAGTGATTCTGAGCACGTTCCGAAGCTTCGTAAGTAACTTCACAGGTTTCCATTGCTCAAGGAAGAATCCAGATACTTAAGCCGGCTCCACTTATCTCTGAAAACCGTCGGGGTACAAGGAAATCAAAACTATGGGCATTGGAGTCTGACAGCAACGTCTATTCATTCAGCTGAGCACCAGGCAGTGTAGACACGAGCCCGTACAATTGTTCGTGGCCACAAGGGCAGCTGTCAGGACGGTGCCTGGGCAGGGGGCAGCTGAAGGCCCCCCAGAGGGACTGACATCTCACTGAGCCCCACTGAGACATGACAAGTGAAGCAGGGGTGGGGGAAGGAGGCGGGCTGCTCTCCCCCTGCAGAGCTGGCAGGGAAGGCTGGGGGCAGCCTAGGTCGCCATCAGTTAGGGACAGGCTCCGCAAGTCTTGGGGATGGTCATCACCACGCTGCCCTGAGAGCAGGGCCCGGTGGGTGGCGAGGGAGAGCTGACAGCACGGATTATATGGAGGGTCTACACAAGGAGGCTGGGTGGGTGTAGGGCAAGGCCGAGGGACCAGTCTGGTTTCTGAACCTTCAAGCTTGAGGCGAAGGGATGTGGGGCTGAGATCATGATCCCAAAGGGCACGTTCACAGCCCAGCGGGTCCTTTGCTGCCCATGAGGAGGAGGCCGAGCTGGCAAAACATCCCAGAAACAGATGCTATGTTAGCATGTGCCACATGGGGCCAGGGGCCCATGCAGCGGATGTCATTCCTGGGGAGGGGGTTTAAGGGAGACACTCACTTTTCTCGTCGTCTGTCCTTACAATGCTTGCATTTTCCAGACTGTAAGAATGTATAATGAAAAGGAGCTCCACATCACTAATCATTAAGGAAATGCAACTCAAAACCATGAGATACCACTTTTCACACTCACTAGGATGGCTATTATCAAAAACCAGAAAACAGCAGGCGTTGGCAGGGACCTAGGGAAACTGCAACCCCTGTGCGTTACTGGTGGGAACGGAAAACGGTGCAGCGGCCATGGGCAACAGTACGGGGGTGCCTCAAAAAATTAAACATAGGATTACCATTTAATCCACCAATTCCACTTCTATTTATCCCAAAGCCCTGAAAGCAGGGACTTGAACAGATGTATGCACACCTGTGTTCCCAGCAGCACTATTCACAACAGCCGAAAGGCAGAAGCAACCCAAGTGCCCACTGACGGACGATGGATGGACAAGGTGTGGTCTACCCACACCGTGGAACATTATTCCGCCTTAAAGAGGAAGGAAATCCTGTCACCTGCTACGACATGGAGGAACCTGCGGGACATTAGGCAAAGTGAAATAAGCCAGACACAGAAGGACAAATACCGTGTGATTCCACTTTTCCGAGGTCCCTAGAGAAGTCGAGGTCATAGAGACAGGAAGTGGAAGGGTGGGCGCCAGGGTCTGGGGGAGGGGAAATAGGGAGTTAGTCTTTACTGGGGGCTGAGTTCCGGTTTGGGAAGATGAAAAAGTTCTGGAGATGGGCATGGTCACGGTGAATGTTTTTAATGCTTGTGAAGCGTGGATTTAAAAGTGGTCAAAATGGTAAGTTTTGTATCATGTCTATTTTTCACAATAAAAAATGATACAGAGGGGCGTGTGGGTGGCTCTGTCGGTTAAGTGTCTGCCTTCTGCTCACATCATGATCCTGGGGTCCTGGGGTCCTGGCACTGAGCCCTGCATGGGGCTCCCTGCTCGGCGTGGATTCTGCTTCTCCCTCTGCTCCTACCCCTGTCTGTGCTCTCTCTGTTGCTCTCTCAAATAAGTGAAAAATTTAAAAAATGATATAGAAAAAGAAGAATGTATAGTTTTCATAATTGGGAAAATCCCAATAAAGAGATCATGGCAACAGGGCATGGGAGCCGTTGTCCACCAAGGACAGGCCCACGAAGAAACCGGGATGGGCTAGGTCCCGCCTGTCTCGTGGCTCCCCTTGGGATCATCAAGCTGAGAGCTGCAGGGGAGGGACAAGGCAGGGGACGAGGCATCTCACAGGCATCTAGAGACTGCAGGCCTGGGACTGCTTTGATACCGGTGATGGTGAGGATGTGGTCACCGCTGGTTCATGAGCGCTGACGGGCATTGGGACGCGCCAAGCTTCTAATGTGTGCTCTTCGGTGAAGTGTCCCAGCCACCTATTTGACAGATGAGGGTAATGAAGCTCAGAGAGGCCAAGTCGCTTGCTCGAGTTCCCACAGCAGGGCTAGGATTTGCACCCAGGTCCAGCTGACTCTGGAGACCAAGGTTTTGCCAGCTGCTCAGATCCCTTTTGGCTTTTTCTCCAGTCTGGGCAGCATGCCCTGGGGGAGGGAACGCGGAGCAGGGGGGCGGTGCAGAGAACTTCCTCCTGGCCCAGCTGGGACTCCTCCCAGGCCCCTCGGCTACAGCTCCCATTTCCCAAGGCCCCTGAATTTTCTGTTCTGGGGCCGCAGGGACCCCAGGTCCCAACTGTACAGGTGGGGTCTCCGATCCCAGGGCACTGGGTGTCATTGGACCCCCACTGGGGATGTTCACCTGCCACCCCTGTGCCAAGTGCTTTCTCAGCTTTCCATAAGCCCTGGAGCCCCATGTACAGTTTGGGAAACTGAGGCTCCAGGATGGGACCCGGCCTGACCAAGTTCACAGAGAGAGAAAGGATCACAGAAGGACGGACAGAGCCCAGTCTGGCCTTGGAGCCTGTGCTCTAGGATTGAAGGCTGCCCCCTTGGCCCCCCCCAAAGACTGAAGGATAGACAGAACCCTGCGGTTTGAGCTCAGTGGATGGGCTGCTCTCCCCAGGTGCAGAATGGCGCAGGCAGCCCCCTTGGCAGGTGGGCCAGAGCTGTGGGATTAGAACCCACCTTGGCTACTTGCTGGAGTTTCCTCCCATGGAACTGGAGGGCTTGCTCTGCCTCCCCCCAGAGTGAGCTGAACCCATGGAGCTCTCTGCCTGCTCTCAGCAGCTGCTGTGGAGTGGCCGCCTTGTGCTGGGCCCTGATTTCTCCGTGGTCTTGGTAACTAGATACCCAAGCAAACGGGCTGGTAGGTGGAAAACGTCCCCCCAGACCCTTTGCCCCTTACTGCATATATGACCCTTCACCTCCTTGCTGAGTTCATGCTTCTGGAATGGATTGGGTGGTATGCTCAGCCTACAGACTGACGGTGAGTGGGGAGGTGACAGGTTTGCCATCTGGAGGATGCGGTTTTGGTTCCTGGGCTGACCACTAACACTTGTGTGGGGTGGGCATGTCCCTTGACCCCTCTGAGCCTCAGTTAACTCATCTGTAAAGTGGGTATATTAATATTTATCTTATTACATCAACAAAAATATTTTTAAATTATGAAATCGGGATGTTCATGGCATAGTATTTGATAAAGCTCAATAAATTCTTCCTCAAGAAGGGAGGCATCTCGAATCTTGGCCTTCGTCCTCTGAAGAAGACACCTTGTGCCCACAGGCGTGGGTTGCTGGAGTGAGCCAGAAACTTCCTCTTGACAGGCTAGAGCTGCTCCCAGTTCTCACCCCCGCCCCATCTCTGACTGGCTGCATGACCGTGGGCAAGCCACCTCCCTGTGCCTCAGTTTCCTCCTCTGCACAAGGGAAAGGATGACTGCCTCTCCCTCCCGGGGCTGTGCGAGGATTAGAAGCGATAGTGTGCCTTCCGTAATGCTGGGCTCACCATAAACACCAGCATCACCACCTCCAACATCATCCAGGGAGGGCTGCGCAGACGGGGTCCAGGGGGCAGGGTCGAGAGGGAGGATCAAGGGTGCCTTCTCACCCCTGTCCTTGGACACCAGACAACCTAACGCCCAACACAGCTTTCTCAAACTTCTGCCCTGTCTGGGGCTGTCACAGCCCCAGGGTAACCTTGGCTAATGAGTACAGGGTTCTGCCCCTGGAAGCCCCGGCACCTCAGCCACCTTGCTCTGCCCCCCGCTCCCAAGCCCCTGGCACTGCGCCTGGAAAGAGCACAAGCCTGGGTATCAGGCGGACCCGGCGCAAATCTCGAGCTCTGCAGCCTTGGCCAGGTCGGTTTATTTATAGGAACCTCAATTTCTTAATCTGTAAAGTGGGAGTGATAATAGCACCAGTCACGTGGGACTGTCTATTCCCGAGAAATAACAAGTAACGTAAACACTTTAAAAACAAGAACAAGAAACATTGAGGGTGCAGGAGGCGACTGACCCATTCCTCCTCCCTACGTCCCACCCACAGAGCGTTCAGCCCCAGCCCCTCTGAGACCTGAGCAGGGAGACAGAGGTTATCCTACCTTCCTCCAGGACCGCAGCTCTCAGTGGCCCCGCCTACACCTTTTCCGGAGCGCAGTGTTTGCTGAACCTGAGACCTCTGCCTGCCTGTGCCCAAAATGGTGGCCATGCTGGGAGGGCCGAGGGGATCCACATGGGCCCAGCATGGAGGGTGGAAGCCGGGGTTCCCCCAGCACCTTGGGGATCTGGAGGTGCCTGGAAGTGGGCAGGATGGGGGCCAGGTGTCACCCCGTGAGTGGAGGGGAGGCCCTGACTTCCACATGGGTCCCATGTGGCGCCTGGCACAGGGCAGTGCTGAGCTGAAAGACGCTGGTGGCAGAGACTATGGTAAGACAAACCAAGGACCTGGCCCGCTCCTCCAGCGACTCACCTAGGGAAGCAGCAGGTAAGGACCCTAGGCGGCCACAAGTGGGCGGAGTCACAGACTGGACCTCCTATGCCCCCAGGCAGGGTCCCTGAACCAAGCAGAAGGGACATTGGGACAGCTCACAAGTGCTGTCTGAACTCAAGGACCCCAACCCATGGGATGGGAGTCACCCCGATCTAGGATACTTACTAGGATCCCCGCTCCAGGACCCCCACCAGACTCCTGACGGCCTCCCTCAAGGCCACAGCCTCCAGCACTCCCTCCCTTCAGGTCGCGTCTGGGGCAGTGGTGCACTTTGCCGAGAGCTGGGCCTCTGCATCCTCGAGGCCCCCACTTTGGAGGGGGTGCCAGGCTGCACATCCCTGGTTCTCTCTTTCCCAAGCTAGAGGCTTGCCTGTTTCTGGGACACCTTTCCTGCCTAACCCATTAGATCATTGCAGTTGGTTTCTGAGGGCCCCACTCATCCTGGCCGGGGTGGAGGGGCCTGGCGGGGTGGGTGGTGGGCGGCGGGCACACTCACCCAGGAGCAGGTTCATGAGCACCTCCTGGCCGGCCAGCGTGCTGCTCTTCACCAGGCAGAGGATGGTACCCCCGATCCAGGGGATGCCGTGGCCCGTGATGCCAATGAGCTTGACCATGGAGCGGGCGCTGGCCCAGGACGCGGCACGGCCGGCACACACCCCCAGCCGCTTGGACATGCAGATGTCAATGGCCAGCAGGGAGTTGAAGGCGATGCCCTTGAAGGAGGGGTTCAGCTGCATGCAGTCCTCCTCGGGCAGCTGCTGTGACTGGCGCCGCTCGCGGGCCCCATCACCAGGGGGTGGGGGCTGCGCCGAGGGGCCCGGGGCCTTCTTGCCTGAGCTGCGGGGCTCCGGGGCCCCCTTGGGGGGCTGGTTCAGGGACAGGAACTCAGCCCGGTTGAGGACATTGTTGCGGTCCCGGGCTCGGGCGCGGCTCTGGGAGGCTGGCATGGTGACGTTCACGCGTCGAGGGCCGGTGCCAGCCTGGCTATGAGGCCTTGTCCCCGAAGACAGGAGCTGCCCCGGGAGCTATCACCACTCCCTGCCTCCTTGTCTTCTCCACAGCAGCTGTTAAATATAGAGTGGAGGATTGCACATGGCTGTTTACCTCCGGCTGCCACCGGGCTCCGAGGGGACGTCAGTGCCAGCTGGGCAGCCAATCGAGCCCACCGATGCGGGCCAGCGCCAATGGAGCCACTGGGGAGGCAGACGAGTCCACAGCTGCGGCCTGGCTGCCTCGGGCCTGGGCTATTTAAATCTTCCAATGGCTCATTCCCCGGGTTTGGGGGACTCTGGGAAATGTAGTCCTCCTGCTGCTCTGGCCTCAGCTGGGCCCCGGGCCAGAGGCCCAGATGTGGGCTCTGGAGCAACCCCTGTTTTTACCAGGTTCCCTCTGAGCAGTGCAGACCCCTGTGAGCCAGGCCTGCCCGTCCCCCTGGCCTGGGCACTTGGACCTGGTCCCGTGGACGGGACAGCGAAGCCAGGTCAAAGGCTTGTCTGGGCACCAGACGGAGTGAAAGACGTCACTGACAGCATCATCTTGGGTCCCCTGGGGCCAGGCCCAGCCCCTCCCCTCTGCGACAACATTTCATTAACCTGGCAGGCTGGGGTTTTACTTTTATTTTTTCATCAGTCTTGAATTTGGCTTCCATGCATCAGAGTCCAATCAAATGGCAATCTGTAAGATTTGATTTCCATTAGAGGGAAGGCTAATTGATCGGCTGGTAATGGATCTGCCCCTTGGAGGCTGCCTACGCCGCTTGGAGTTTTGCAAAGGACTGGGGCACTCCAGCAGCCTCAGGCAGCCCCATGGCTATCAGACTCCTGGCACCGTGCGAGAGGCCTGGCACGTGTCGTGAATGAATGGTCCGTCCCTGTCCCTGGGAAGCTCAGTTCGGGGGGATTAAACAAACTACATGTAAATGACTGCAGGTGTAGAGATGTGGGTACGATCACAGAACCATGGCCCTGGGTTTGGCTTGGGAACCATGGGGGGCTTCCCCAGGAAGGAAGAACAGGTGGGAGGCCCTAGACAGGGGAGAGCCTACCCTGCAGGAGGTCCAGGAGGACCATGTGGCTGGTGCATAGTGCAAAAGGACAAGAGAGGCTGAGAGCCCAAAGAGGGCAGACCAAAGGGCCCAGTCAAGGATTTAGGGTTTGAGTCAGGCCTCTCTGTCCCCTCCCACCGGGTGACTGGAGGAACCCAAAGTCTCCACAGCCCTTACAGGGCTGACTGGGTCTGGGTTCAAGGGAAAGCCACTGGTATAGAGTGACCAGAAGAGTCGGGAGTGAATGCCCTGGTCTCACGATCTCACAATTCAGGGTGGCCAAGGCCTGTCTGTCTGCCCCGCTGGGATGGAGGCAGGAGGCTGTGACTTCCCTTCCAACCACGGAGCCCACCTGTGAAGCCCTGGGCCCACCCCACAGCCTGCCAGGCACCAGGTCTAGAGCCTCCCAAGGACATTAAGCTACCTGAGGTGGGGTGAGTGCTCTCTGGCCACAGGGCACCAGCTGTGGGCTCCAGAGTCTGACAGATGGGGGATGACCTGGGCTCTGCTGCCAACTAGCTGCAGGATGTTGAACAAGCCACTTGTCCTGTCTGGGCCTTGGTTTCTCCACCTGTAACTTGGGAATCATAGTGTCTACCTTTCAAAAGCTATCGTGAGGTCAATGAGATGATGTTTGTTAAATGCCGAGCAGGGTCCCTGCCACATAGTGAGCCTTCCACCCAATCGGTTAGGAACTGATCCTGTTTAACAAAAAAGGCACAGTCCTCTCTCCCCTCTGGGCGCCCCCCTCAGAAGAACCCCCCACCGAAGTCTGGGACCAATGCATACCTGTTGGTGTGAAGCCAGACCCCAGGAGCCCTGAGTCCAGGATTCCTTGCAGACTTCCTGGCATTCCTCTTCCAGGGGGTCCCATGCAGACCACATAGCTACAGAGGAGGACGTCCTAGCCTCTTGGGTAGGAACGGTGGCCGTGCTGCCTCCTCCCGGACCCTGGACAGACGCAGACGGAGAGGAACTCAGAACTCGTGGATAGTGGGCAGTGTGCTGAGCTATGTGCTCTGATTCACACTCTATAACCAACCTTTCCGTGAAGATGTGATACCACCCCCATTTTACAGATGAGGATGTTGAGGCTCAGAGGTGTGAAGGCCCCCCCAGCCAAGAAGACTAAAAGAGTGGAGGTTCAACTCCCAAGCAGTCCCTGGGGGGGAATATAAGGGCTTCCAGACAGAGATCCCTCAGACAGCTGGGACCTGGGTGTGCTTGCTCAGTTCTCCACCAGGGCACTCATCTCACTCTTCCTGGGTGGGGCCCCTGACCTCGGCTGACCTCTAGAGGGGAAGAGGAGCCCAGCCCAGATTGGGGCTATTAATACCCCGAGGCCTGTGTCAGCATCCTGGTCTGGTCAGAGCTGCCAGCAGGTTCTGAGGGCCACAGTGGGCTCTATGCTGAGGAGGTCCATGAAGTCCAACTGGGCTCTGGCCTGGGAGTAGTTAAGAGTGGCTCTGGAGTGAGACAGCCCCAGGTTCACACCGTGGCTCAGCCACCTCCAGCTTAGTGACCACAAGTGAGTCCCATGAGCCCTCCTGACCTCTGTTCCTCACTCTGGGGGGCCGGTGGAAGGATGGTGTGAGGGGCTCACTCAGCCTGGGACCTGCTCCTCCCTCCATAAGGTGGGGCGACCCCATTCACATTCTCAGACAGCTGAAAAGTAGGCTCCACCCCTTTATGAGGCCCTACCATAGACCACACAGTCCCACTTCTCAAGGATTCTCAGAGTCCATTCATTCATTGAATCGATGCTTTCATTGATCTCTTCCTGAAGTCTAGTTGCGGAGATAGAATACACACCCATGAAATAACCAGCCAGCTTATAAAACAGTTTACTTTTACCAATGCCCTTACCTTTTTTTTCTTATTGTCAACATATTACATGCTTACTGAAATAAATTCAATAAATACAGATAATATAGGTACAATCCTACTGCCTGGAGACCGCCACTGTTCACAGGAGGGCAGTCAGGTTATAAAGGAATTCTCACTTGTCTCATTTCCAATTATTGAAATATTTTACAAAACCAAGTATTACTTTAATAATCAAAGAAGAATACATATTAAATCAAAGAAAGAATATATTAAACAAACTATCTCTACATATCATATATACACAAATACACATTAACAAATATGTTTTATGCCCTTTAAAAAAATAACTTACCCTTGGGGCACCTGGGTGGCTCAGTCGTTAAGCGTAGGTCATGATCCCGGGGTCCTGGGATCGAGCCCCGCATTGGGCTCTGTGCTCAGCTGGAAGCCTGCTTCTCCCTCACCCACTCCTCCTGCTGGTGTTCCCTCTCTCGCTGTGTCTCTCTCTGTCAAATGAATAAATAAAACCTTAAAAAAAATAACCTACCCTTTTCACTTAATATAAACCCGGCCGTGTTTCCATGACAACCCGCCATTTTTCAATGGCTGCTTGGCATTTTGTCATGTGGATGGGCCATACTTTATGTAACAACCCCTTATTATTGGACATTTAGATCGTTTCCATTTTATGACGATACGAAACTATTCTGGCACAGCCATCCTTATACGCACACCCCTGCACACCGAAGTAGAATAGAAATACGTGGTTCAAGGGCAAGTGCCAAATACGACCATGTGCTCAGGCACGCATCTGGCAGGCCAACAGGAGCCACGTACTGCAGGGCCCGGACCTGGAAAAGCACGGATTATAGACATGTCCAGGCAAACACAGCAAGTCCAAGCACCCTTTTCCCATGGTAGAGATGAGGAATTGCTGCCTAGGGTGCGGGCATCACCTGTGAGGCCACAGAGCTGGCCAAGGCCAGTGAGGGGATGTGGGCTGGCGGGTCCCTGCAACTCTGAGCCCACAGGCTGTCCTGGCCACAGGTCCCCTAGCTTCTCCATTTCCTGATGGCTTGGCACCAATTCCCTCGCCTACTCATGGAACGCTTCTTGAGGACTGCTCTGCACCAGGCCTCCTGCAAGGACCAGGGTGGAGTGCAAAGGTGACTTGGAGGTGCCCCAAGCCTGCAGACCACCTGGCCTCCCCTGAGCCACTGCCCTACCTGGCCTGTGGTCCACACAACCTTCCTGTTCCAGCCCTGTCAGGTGCTGAGAGAGGGTGAAGCGACTTGCTAGGACCCACAGCTGGGAAGAGGCAGAGCAGGATTCAGACTCGGGTTGTGGGACCCAGAGCAGTTTGTACATAGCAGACACTTGCTATCTGTTGTCTTTAAATGTTGAAGATTTACTACTGCTATTTACCACTACTGCTAAGCGTTTATGTATCATTAACTTGCACTTAATAGTTGCTCCGTGCCTACTTGGAGCTAAGTGTGTGCCCCTGAACTGTCACAGCAACTTGACCGGCTTTTAGTCTTCATCGCCCAAATGGGAACATCAAAGCTCAGACATGAATGGGGTCTATCTGGGTCATCGAGTGAGCCAGAGGAGCACCCCAGGATTCACACCTTGCCCCAATACCCCTAACCCCCCTCTGCTCTTCTCCTTTTCCCTTGGTCGTAACACTCATTCTCTGTACGTTTATAGCTCATGTCCTCCGAGCAGAGTGTCAGCTCATGGGGCAGGGACTGTCCTCTACTTGTTTGCATATGGGCCTGGAGTCCCAGGCAGGGCCTGGCACATAGTAGGCGGCCAATATATATTTATCAAATAAATGACTCTGTTTCCGAAGGCTGGGCTCTAATCTACAAGCCTCACCGTCAAAGACGGATGGCCAAAGGAGGCCGGTTGTTTGTGATGACCCCAGGAGGGAAGGGGAAGGGACTGGGGGAAGAAGCTCCACGACGGGCCAGCGGGAGGCGTCCCGGGGAGACGCACAGCTGGAGGGGAGAGGTGGGAAGGGCAGCGGCGGGGCCCTTGCCAGGAGGGGGAGGGAGCCCTGCGAACAGCATTTTTCACCACCGCCTCCCCACCCCGGGCGCTCCCGCCCGGATCGCTTTCGCAGTTCGCATTTCGAAGGCCGCTCCTGGGTTATTTCGGTCGGGAAACCCGATCCTTCCCGGGGTTTATTTTAGCACCTTGGAGAACTCCCAGTGCCGCACCGATCCGGCCCCACCCAGCCCGCTGACGCCGCCTCCGGCCGCCTCCGGGCGGCGGGGCAGGGGGCGCGGGGACCTGCGGAGCTGCGCCCGCACGCAGGACTCCCACTCCCGCAGACGCCGTGGGGCGCGAGGGCGCGCCGCCAGGGGTCTGCGCGCACTCCGGCCACTCCCTGACCTTGGGGCCCCGCTGAGCTTCTGCTCCCCGGCTGGGGCGACGATTGTGCGGGAGGGCAGCACTTCTGATGCCCAGAACTGTGGCTCTGAAGGCTCCGCTGGGGAAGCCGGACCACAGAGGCGGGGAGAGTCCCTACCCGGGATCCCCAGAGGGCGCCCCCCTTGGGAGCCAGGCTGGGAGAAGCAGCCCCTAGCCACCCTTAGGTGACCTCCATGTGGCCCGTGGAATCTCCATCCCGCAGGTTACCACTTACCGCCCACCGGCCCCGGAAATAACCTCCAACACGCCTGCATGCACACATACACACACGTACACTCTCACATACCCTCACATTCAAAAATGTGCTCAGCTACACTCATCATCACACACGCGTCCCCCGGGACGCACACTCACCGTCACCTACAGACACACACTCATATATACAGGGACAGGGACACACATGCCACCCTGCGCACTCATACACCCACACGCTCATACAGACATACCCTCACACAAGGCACACAGTCATACATGATACACACACACTTGCTCATCTACACCCACACCACCAATGCTCCTCACACACACACGACTGTCACATATACCCTCCCACACAGAGTTGCACAAACCCACACTGTCACATACACCCACACCATCACACGCTCACACATACACTCACACACTCTAACCTCCTCTACTATGCTTACTACACACACCATCACACACCCCCTCCTGGAAGTGCTTTCTTCACCCTCCCTTCTCCAAGCTCAATACTGGACACACACAAATCAAAACAATTTATCCTGTAGATCTGATTTATAGCAATGGATACTTACTCGTAACCACTTCAAGTACGAATTTGTACTCATATATTATTCATGTTAATTCATACCTCCATTCATCATTCCTCGATTTATCCTGACGTCTCTCTGACCCATGCGACGTAAGTGCCATGGGGACCACGCCTGCCGTCTGTCCTGGCCCTGGCTGTGTCCCCAGCGTCCTTTGAGTGCCCAGCCGAGCTCAAGTGTCCAGTCAATACTGGGGAAGGAAGACATGTGCGGATGAGGGAAGGGTCAGCCGAGAAGTCCCAAGCCTAACACACGCTAGAAGCAATGTGGTTCTGAACCGCTGGCCGGAAAGGCCTTTGCCTCCAGACGTGCGGCCACCCAAAGCAGCGGGGTCTTACACCTCCCAGACATTTCCCATACCATGCCACTGCCTCTTAATGGAGAATGACCTAGGTTCTAATGTGGAGGCCCTCTCTGGATGACCTCGCTGGGCCTGTGTTCCCCATCTGTAGGGGAGACCGTGGTCCAGCCCTCTCTGAGATCTCATTCCTGCTCCCCACAGAGGTGGGGTGCATCAGTGACCTCAGGTGGGCCCTGCAAGCGGGATCCACCTCCTGGCCTCCCGATGCCCCACGTCCAGCCATCTGCCTGGCCTTCCAGCCCTGCCCACTGTTTCCTGGGTGGGCATTCCAAGCCTTACCATGGGCTTCCAGTCTGGTCCCAAACAGTTAAGGAGAGAACCCTGTTTCCCAGGGCAACAGAATTCCAGCATTCACATTTCCATCTGCAGAACAAGGGCTTTTCCTTCCTGGGAAATGCCTTTCTAGTCCCATGATGACCACACCCTTAGAGGCCAAGAGCTCTTGAAGGACTGGCTTTGGCCTTGAGATGGAGGTTGGCCAATGAGGGAGAGGGAGCCTGGAGACCATCTCCGATGGCCATGAAAGCGAGGCCCTGACAGCTACAGGGGCACCAGGGAGAGCGCCTGCTCCCCTGAATCACCAGCCTCCAGGTCTTAAAACCAGGCTGCTGGGTGCAACCCATACCACCGTTTTCCCTGAGCTTCAGTGTCTCGGCTACAGAATGGCATGGTGACAGAAGGCGGCTCGTGGGCTCATTGTGCAGGGCCTTGAGGAGGATATGTTTGGTGGCTTCCAGTGATGCTCAGTGAGGAGAAGTGGCATCCAGCTCTTTCCTCAGAGCTTGAAGGACTCTCAGCTTGTTTGGGCTGCATGTGAAAACCCAGCTGGGCTGGGCCATGTAGTTTTGACCTCTGATTTGTTGTATGACTGGTTCTCCATGGCCTCTCTGGGCCAACATGCCCAGAATTGAGGGACCTTGTCCTTCCACTGACCATACTTTGCATCCCCGAGTTGCCATAGTGGGGAGTTCACCATCTCTCACTGGTGCTGGGGCTGCACATCCAGTCCCTCCTCTTTCCCATTCAGTGGTGACTTTATTGAGGGTTCTAGGGAGACTGAGGTCTGGGGGAGGGGAAAAGGTCGGTGGGCAGCACTGTGAGTGTCCCCACGGTGTCAGGCATGTTACCACCAGATGTCCCCTTCCTCCGTTCTGCAGACGCCAGCGCTTCATGCAAGTGGGAATGCACCCTGGGCCTTCCACAGATGCTGAGGCAGCCGTGAGTCTGTGCCCAACACCCACAGAGCTGCAGAAAGTGCTGAGCAGGAAGAAGACTGAGTTGGGAGGCAGGAGGGCCAAAGGGGCCTGAGAGCTGGGGAAGCAGCCAGAGCCTCGAAGGGCCCAGCAGGAGCTGGGACAGGGCATGTACAAGAGCCCAGCCCGTGGAGACCCTCTATCTGTCAGGGCTGGCCTTCGGGGAGCACTCTTTATTTAGCTCAGAGCCTGGCGAACAGGCCCAAGAACACTGCCTTAGCCCTCCTCCCACAAAATCGGCCTTCAACTACCCCAGGACAAAGTACTGCATGGGGGGTGATGTAAAAGGGGAGGTGTCTATGGGGCTGAGATTAAGGGGGAGGGGGCTTTTATTTTGCAAGAGCTCTCACCCTGTGGGCACCTGAGCACCTCTTCCAGTGGAACTCACTAGGGACAGGGCTTACTAGGGGGTCAGTTCCATCCTGTTCAGAGGGGCTGGCCCCAGCTAGCAAGGGCGGCATCCCTGGAGGAAGGAACTGAGTGGGCTTTGGACTTGGCCAGATCTAGCTGGGGATCCAGACTCTGAAAAGCTCCTGTCCCCCGACCCCTGGGTCTCTGTCTTGTACAGCCCACCTCCCGGTGTCAGTGGTCACTCAGGCAGCATCATCTCTAGGGATTTGGCTGTTTAGTGACAAGGTTAAGGCTCTGGCCTCTGTCCTTTTCACATGGAAGGAGAAAAATGTGCAGCTCAGCACAAGTTCAAAAAGCACTCATGTCCTTGCCACTAGGATGGGATCTATGACTTCAGAAAGCACCCTGGCCAGTGGGGGCTGCTCTGTTCCAGGCAGTGGGGGTGATGGGGGTTGGGAGATGAGACAGACATCCCCAAAAGTTAACATCTTACTTACATAGAAGCTGAATAGCATAATAATTATCTCAAGGCAAAGGAGGTGTTGAAGGCCGTAGTGAGTCCCAGAAGGGAAGAAAGCTTTAGGGGAGCCATGACTTGACAGCAGGGAGAGGCCACTATGGGTTAAGAGGCCAGGGAAGTCTTCTTCGTGGAAATGGACATTTACGTGGGGTCCCTGGGAGACCTGTGCTGTCTGGGCTTCTACTCTGTAGCAGAAAACAGGTGATGAGGGCCACCCTCCCTTCATCTCAGTCAGCAGGACTGGATATAAGGTACCTGTGGCCTGAGCTGGTGTTGGCATGCGACGGATCCCTTGACCTGGCTGATCATCCTTCGAAGTGGCCAGAACCTTCCCTCCCCGGCCCCTGCCTCACCAGCACTCGAGATGCTCTAGCTGGAGAGTGGCCGGAAGGACCTGTTCCCCAGCGGGCTGTGGGTGCTTTTGGAAGTCAGAGTCATGGGGGCGGGGCGGGGTAGAGCATGGCTCTAATGTGGCTGCCAGGTTTTCTGATGTCACAAACCACCTGGCCTTTCCCTGGGGGAGTAAATTGCAAGGTGGGGGTGGGGCTATTGGCTTAAGGCAGCTTAGAGAGGTTCACAGGGCTGTCCAGGGTCAAACCCTTCTTGAACCTCAGCACTCAAGACTTCTGGGGTCCCAGTGTAAGCTGGGACACCTGCCAGGGTGGGGCCTCGGGCAAGTCTCGGGGGTCTCCCAGCTTTGGATTCCTGCTCTGTGAAGTACCCATGATAGACCTCCCTCCACAGGGGTGGCTGATAGTGGATAAAATGACGAAGCTTGTACAGCACTTTTCACAGTTGGGGCCCAACAGGCCTGACCACCTGTCAGGGTGCCAAGAGGCTCAGTCCCAGGGACCCTGTCCCCAGACTTCTCTCCCCCACCGCAAGCTTCTGAGCACTGCTTCCACCCAGCCACGGCCCCACCGTGGCCAGGAATACCAGGACCGTGCAAGCCTCCTCCCCAGAGAGGTTGCCCAGTTCAAAGGGTGGAGGAACCCACCTGGACCCGAGACGGAAGCCGAACTACACTACCCAGAATTCCTGGAGTTAGCCAAAAAGGAAATGTCGTTTATGCAAGGAGAGGCTCAGCTCCCCACAAGCTGCAGAGGGAGAGAGAGGGGGGAGCCGGGGAGAGGATTAGCAGGGGGAGGGCGGGCTGTGTGCGGGGAGCGAGGGTGGAGAGCAGGGCGGGCGGCGAGGAGGAGGCGGCGCCCGCCCGCCGCCGCCGCCGCCGCCTGCGGACCTGCATCCCCGTGGGGCCGGCGAGCGGGCGGCGGTCCCTGCGTGCGCTGCGCTCCGGCCGGCGGCTGCGGGCGGACGCGGGGCCAGGCCGGCGCAGGGGCTGAGTTTCTGCAAAGTTTGACCTGGTTGCCTTTCCGATGCTGCAGCAGAGCGAGGCAGCGCGGGGCGCGCCAGGCGGCTGCGGCGCGGCGGCGGGGCTGAGCGGCGATAGCACGCTCACAATGATCATAAAATAAAGCGGGCGCGCGGGGTGGGGGCGAGAGAGCCCCGAGCCTCACCCCTCCGCCCCCGGCCACCCCCCGGCAGCCCCGAGCTAGGAGGACGTGGGGGCCGGGGGCGCCCACGGCTGCCCCGGACCCCAGTAGAGCCAAAGGACACTGCCCGGGGGAGGGGGGACGCCCCGAGGACGTACCCGCGGCGGGGGTCAGGGGCGTCTGGAGGGCGGCGGCCGGGGCACGCGGAGCGGCCCGAGGGGCAGGTGAGTCGGTGGCGCCGCCCGGGTGGGGGCGTGCGCGCCAAAGTTCCCCGGCGGCGGCGAGCGCGCCCGACGCGCGGGGGACCCAGGACCGCTCGGGGCTGGCGAGGGTGGGGACAGAGGCGACCGACGCGGCGGGGCTGGGGCACTGCACCCTCCGGGGTCGGGGGATCCCGGCCCGGGAAGGGGCGCACGCCTGATCAGACCGGCCTGCGGGGTGATACTGCGCCCCCAGGGGGCCGGGGGGACCCGGCCAGGGAAGGGGTGCCGGCGCTGGCGGCGAGGCGGTGGGGGCAGTGCTAGGGCCGGTAAGTCCACGCGGCCCACTGCAGTGCCAGCCGGTCGCCCCCCCCCCCAATCCACGCCGCCCCCGGGGCCGGGAGAGTGTCAGCGGAGGTGTCACGGGCGGCGATTATTCGCTGGTGCGCGCGGTGGTGCAGCCGCCACTGACGGGGCGGGCGGGGGGGGGGCCGCCGCCTCCGGGGAGACCGCCCAGAGCTGCGCCGTCAGCTCCGCAGCCCGCGCCCCGCGCACACGCGTCGCCGCCTCGCGCGCCCCCCGCAGCAAAGTTCGGCTCAACTTTGAGGCGGGCCTTGACGCCCTGCCCCTTCCACCCCCTCACCAGGTCCTCGGCTGCCGCGGCGAGCCAGGCGGCGGCCCGAGCGCAGCCCCGGAGTCCCGCGCGGCGGCGGGCGGCGACAGCGACAGCGGCGGGGGGACGCGGCGCGACCGCGTGGGGGCGTCGGCCCGCGCCCGCGAGTGGGCGCCGACGGGGACCCGCGCCGCGCCGCGCTCCTCGGGGACCCCGCGGGCGGCCGGAGCCCGGCGCCCGCCTCCTGGAAGCCGCGGGTCGGCGCTCGCCCCCGAGGGCGCCCCGGCCTCCGCGCTCGAACAGAAACTGCTCTTCCATTGATTGGGCCCCGTTGGGCGAGCGGCCGGTGCGTGTGCCCCGAGCGAGCGCGTGCGGAAGGCAGAAGGGCAGGAAGTCGGACTTGTGCAGCGAGGGTGGCGGCACCGCGCAGGGGACGAGCCTTCCTCATTTATGTGTCTGCTGGCCTTCGCCTTCTTCGCCCCAAGACTTCAGGAGCGTCTCCGAGCTGCGTTCCCCGCGTGTGAGGCACGGAAGGGCTGGATGTCTGAACAACATGATTATCCATTAACCTCCAAACTTTCCTTTTTTTAACCCAAAGAATATCGGTGATTTTTGTCCACTGCTAGCAAAAGAAGAGAGAACCCAGGGCTCCTGAAATGCAGCAAAATCCTTATTTATAAACAGGCCCGAGATAGTGATATGCAAACCCCCTGTACTCAGTGAATTTTCTATCCTATGGATATCGGTCTTGCGATTTGAGGTTGGAGAGCAGTACTGTCTGCACTGGGTCCGGCAGCCTCCATCCTTTCAATGCCCAGTTTCCTCTGGGACTGCTGGCCTTCCCTGGAGATCAGAGCGGTACTGTGTGCCATGGGCTGTATTCAGAGCATCGGGGGCAAAGCCAGAGTCTTCCGGGAAGGTATCACGGTGATTGATGTGAAAGCCTCAATCGACCCCATCCCCACCAGCATCGATGAGTCCTCCAGCGTGGTGCTCCGCTACCGGACACCCCACTTCCGTGCCTCGGCCCAGGTGGTCATGCCACCCATCCCCAAGAAAGAGACCTGGATCGTCGGCTGGATTCAGGCGTGCAGCCATATGGAGTTCTACAACCAGTACGGGGAGCAGGGCATGTGAGTACTGCCCCGCGCAAGGGTTAGAGGGCCTGCGTAGGATGGGGAGCTTGGGGGCCTGGGGTGGGGGCTGGGGGGTTGGAGAGGGGCCTCGCTGGGGCCAGAGGGGAAGCTTTGGGCAGGTACGGAAGTGGCCTCTGAGTCCTCCTTGGCCAGGTGATCTCCTCAAGGGTTTGCCTGTTGAATCAGATTGGGGTCATGGCTCTGGGACCTTCCCTCCCTCTGTCACTGGCCCCTGGGGTTCTCGTGTCCTTCCCTGCAAGAGGCTGAGGGTGCAGAGGCACATCCCACCAGGTCCCTCTTTGGCAAAACAAGCGAGCTGTCCTGGGGCCATTAGAGAGGCTGAGGCTTGGCCCCCCACGCTCAGGCCTCCCTTGGAGGCACCTGTGGCAGATACTCAGGAGGAGAATGGGGCCCTTGGGTATCTCTGTGGTTACTGGTACAGTGCCTTGTGCTGGGCTTGAACTTGTCTCCACAGCGTTTTCAGAGGCACATCAGGACCTGGGGGAATGCTCTGCTGTTCCTACGGTGTTTTGCTGGAGAGGGTGGCTAGTTTTAGAAACCTAGTTTGCTTCACGGAGTAGTGTGTTTCTGTCCCGGAGGCAGAAGGCCGCTATAGTCCAGAAGGCTCCAGAGGGGCCCTAACAGCTGAGAGGAGCCCACTGGCCTCTTCTCTCCATTCAGGTCTCCAGAATGTTCCCAGGACAATACACGTCTTGGTCCAGGACACGGGGAGCCTGGGTCTTCTTTCCTGCTATATTCTCTGGCCCCAGAGTTGGTCATTCCCGGTCTGGAAAGAGTAGCGGTAGATAGAAAGGAAAGCAATTTAGCTTTCAGGGCCACCCTAAGATAGGATGGTGAAAATAGCTCTTTCAGAACACGAGGTCCCTCGGAGACAGATAGGCAGGCCCTGAGGGCAGCCTCCCACCAGGTGCACCCCGGTTCTGCGAGTCAGGAGCAGAGCAGGGGATTCCCTGGAGTTGGACCTTCTCACTGATTTTGGATCATCCTGTCCCCCCTCCCCCTGAAATCAGAGGAGGTGAGGAGGGGATGGAGGGTGGCAGGACACCGGATCTTGCCGCTTCTCCACTTAACAACTCCCGGGGCACCTCTGAAGTTGTAAGGGAAACAAGAGGAAGGTGGTAAAGTGTAAAAGGGGGGGTGTAACTGGGATCACCCCACAGAGGTGCATGGGGGGCATGTCCCTCCATCAAGCTGATGTTTATACCCAAAGCCTTTTGATTCTCCAAAGTGGCTGTTAACCCAGGCGGGGGCTGACTTTCCATGGCAGGAAGGAAAACATGATTCGTAGTTATTCGGTGGGGACTCTCCTAGGAAGCCTTAAGCCGGAAATCTTCTGGGACTTTGTAAAGGATCTGAGACAATTGACAAGACACAAAGGTTTTTCTAGGGGTTTTAGGCGAAGCCTGCCTTCTTCCCTGGAAGCGGAGGGGAAAGCAGAGGGTCTCACTGAACGTGGAAAGATAGGATCACCAGGAGGAAGGAAGTGGGGGAGAACCAGGGTCGCTGAGTTGAGACAGACACGGTGTGCCAAGGGGAGGAACAGCCCCAGCTGGGGCCTCCGCTGCCTGGTCTGTACACGGGGGCTGGAAGCTTCCCTTCGGTGGCTCCGCGTACTTTCAGGCACTGTTGCTGGAGGCAGGCCTGAGGCCAGAGACCCGAGATGACTTTCCCTTTCCGTGCCAGTCCTTGCTTCCTGGTTAGAGGCGCCCCGTGCACACCTAGGCTGCAGTCGAGCGGACCTGGGCAGGAGTCCAGGCTCTGCCACTTTCCAGGGTGTGACCTTAGCCACTCTGGCCCTCGGTTTCCTTGTCTGCAAACAGGGCCAGTCACAGTCCTTGCCCCCCTGCTTATTGTGAGAATTATGGGAGGTGACATTTGTCCAGCGGTTGGCACTGGACCAAGCCCAGGGTTGTCGTCTTTGACGTTGTTACCGTGACCATCCTTTTCTCAGCCAGGGGTGTGGGGCGGGGCTGAGCCCTGGTGTCTGCGAGGAGTTGAGAACTGAGGCCGAGACTGCAGAATTCGGACAGATACAAACTTCTCCTGGTCCCGAAGTTTCTCCCGAGCCCGGGTCTCCGTCTTTTACACAGCGCCCACCCCTGACTTTTAAAAATTTAAAAATAGTGCAAGTCATGGATGATTTGCGTTTTCAGAGGTTGACGGCCGTTTTCTTTGCTCTCCATTTGCTTCCCTTGGTTTCCTCCCCCTTGCTGGGGCACCTCTTACAGCATGGCGGGGGGTGCTGTGTCCCCTGCACCCATTCTTCCTGGGCCCGAACTCCCAGCTGGGGCAGGACCAGCCCCGGAGAGAGGGCAGAGCTGTGTGCAGCCACCCCTCCTGGGCTCAGGCCCCGGGGGCAGAACAGCCGACCACCCTGGCTCTGGGACCTGGCCGGTCCCCTGGTGTCGTGTGTCAGCTGTCAGTGGGGATAGGGAAAGAAGTCCCCACCGGCGGCTCTGAGGGCCCAGGGAGAGGACAGTTCTAGGTGACCACGCTGTGGCTGCAACGCTGAGTTGGAAGCAGCTCCACTTAGGACTCATCGGCCAAATCGTATTAAAAAGTGGAATTACCAGAGAGCGTGGCTCCTCTGATCTGTGGACAGAGCTCCCTATGCGACCAGTGCCCTCTGGAAATGAAAAGGGCTCGTTTAGAGAAAGGCCGATGTCAGCTCCTTCTTGAGTGTAAATGGAAGCATTTTAGGCGCGATCCTCCCAACCCCAAATGATGCTTTTTCATCTTTTCAAGGCCTGCGACCTGACGGAAGGCGAGAGGTGGTCAGGTGGGCCTGAGCAGAGACCGCAGGCCGGCCACAGCTGCCCCCCCCCCCCACCGTGGGCTGTAGGAGGTGGAGCAGTGGCCCTAGACCCCGCCTACTTGGTGCCAGGAGCATTCCGCCCCCGCCAGGACCACCAAATTGTCTCCAGACATTGCCCAATGTCCCTGGGAGGGGTGCAGAGTCACCCCTGACTGAGAACCACCAGCCAAGACCCTCACAATTGGAATAATTAAAATGAAATCCTCGCCCTGAGCCTTCGTGGCCCCAGGGAGAGGGCAGCCAGGTGGCAAAGGTTAAGGTTATGGCTTCTGTCCTTTACAAACAGGCTTGTATTCAAAATATTAATCCGAAATGCTGAACTGAAACCCGTAATACCCCTGCACGTTATCCCTGCTTAAAATTAATCTCTAATCCGGGAGAACTTTTTAGAAGGGCGTCCTGGTTTGTACGGTGCGGAGCAGAGCGATCTGCCCGCCGCCTCAGTAATACCTCGCTTCCTACAGACGGGATCGATCAAATGGGGAGTCTCTCCATGCCAGCTTCACAGGATTCTATATGGTTTTCAACCGACCCACATTGCTTTACAAGCCACCCCCCCTCCAAACTGTTGGAGACACCTGCCTCCACAAGCCCGTCCTCCACGATTCCTCAACCGCCACCTGTCAGCTGGCACCGCCTTCGAAGTGACAAGTCACAATTTCTAGCCTGTGTGGGAGACGCTGCATGTTGTCCCTAGCTTGCCCTCCTCTGGGGCCCCCAGGGAGGCTGGCGTATGGCTGAGGCCAAGGCCAGGGCTAGCTGGGGGTTAAGGGGAGAGGAGAGCTCGAGAGAGAGGGTCTCCGTGGGTGGATGGTGCTCGTCCAGCAGGGCGTGGATCCCAGCCTGCACCCTGCACTGGTGCTATGAACTTGGGGCCAGTCTCTTCACCTTTCCGAGCCTCTCTGTTCCTATCTCTGAAACGGGGAGCACGGTCCTTCCCTCCCCGGCTGTTGTGAGGAGTAAATGAGATGATACGCAGTAAGAGCTCAGCAAGGTGCCTGGTGCGTTCCACACCCTCGATCCGTGGCCCTGTCAATGGCAGACTACTACTAGTTCGTTATGAATCCTGCAGTGCTTGGCGGAGTCAGCAGAACGATTGCTGTAGTAGAGCTGGGCTCTCTCCTGGGCTGGGTTTCGCAGACCTGCCTACCGCGTGAGAGCCATGAGTGATGAGATGTGCAAGGAAGGGTCTTTCCAGCCAGAACTTATGGTGACACCTGCTCTCAGGGCCGTGGGAAGCTGGTGGGAAGGGGCTGGGCAGGGGTGGAGGGACTGAGGCTTCAGGTGGAGTGGGGGGACGCCGGAGCTAGCTGCGTGATGTGCCCAGCTGCCCCGGCTCCCCTTCCTCTCGTTTCCCCAGGAAGTCATGGGGTCATTTTATGATGAGGAAACTGCCTCTGAGACCTGAGGCCACTTGCCCAAGGGGGCTTGCTCTGCTCCAGTGGGGGACCATGTGGCCTCTTCCTGCAGCCGTGGGCCTGCACAGAACAATCGAGGATGAAGCTTCCTCTCTGGGACCGGAAGGTGGCCTCCCCCATCTGCTGGGCCCTGGCGGAGGCGAGGGCGGCATGGGTGGGAGAGGGAAGTCCTTGTTTCCAGGCTTTGGGGTGGGAGGAAGTGGAGGGGGGGACTGCCCGGCCCAGAGAGAGCTCCCCATGGACCGGCCCTAGCCAAGCGACAGCTCTAACCCTCATCTTCTGAGTGGCAAAAACAAAAGCAGGCTGTACCCGGAGACGTGCAAGGAGGGACCCGACCGCCGTAGTAATCAGGGAAATAACAAATTAAATCCTGAGATCCTTTGTTATTCACTGATCAGACCCGGGTAGAAATGAAACTGATCACTAATGCCCCATGTTCGGGTGGGGGGAAGTGGACAGCCTCACACGCTGTTGGAGGGGGCACGATGTAGGCAGCTTCTAGAAGGTGGGTTTGGCTGGATCTATGACAATTTCAAACATACATGCCCTTCAGTGCTGTTCTGCTTGTAGAGTTTGTCTTACAGAGACTTGGAGCACCTGGCCCGGTGCCTGACATATCGTAGGCGGACGGAAAAAAATATCTCCTGGCCAAAAAAAAAAAAAAAAAATTGCCTAATGGAAAGAGAGATGGAGGATGTAGGTATGAGCTTAGAAACTCCAGCACTGTTCATAATCGCCAGGAGCAGCTCCGTTGCCCATCGGCGGGGCGCAGGATGACGGTCTGTGTCTGGAAGGTGGGGAGGCCCCCACTACCGACGAGCTGGAGCTGGAGGTGTTGCCACGGGGGAACATGAGCCTCAGGTTGCATTTTCTTACAGAAGTTGTAAAACATGTAGGGTTAGGAACCCAGTTTTGTTAAAAACACTGTGAGTGGGAACGTATACTGTGTATCTGTGCAGAGAAAGGTCTAGAAGGATGTTTACCAAACTGTAATGTGGTGAGTAACCTCAGCGAGGTGGGGGAAGGCATGGAAGATGCGGCTTTTGTTTCTCACTTTATACTCTTCTCTACAGCTTTTTTTTTTTTTTTTTTTTAAGAAAAGCACCGCTTTTGGGGTGCTTGGGTGGCTCTGTCGGTAAAGCATCTGCCTTCGGCTCAGGTTATGATCTCAGGCTCCTGGGATCGAGCTCCTATTGGGCTCCCTGCTCAGCAGGGAGTCTGCTTCTCCCTCTGCCTGCTGCTCCCCTGCTCACACGCACACTCTCTCTCTCAAATAAATAAACAAAATCTTAAAAAAAAAAAAAAGTAAAGCACAGCTTTTACAACTAAAAACTCAAATTAGACAGGCACTGTTGGTCCTTTCTGGGGGACCTAGGGCTGTGACCTGGACAAAGAGGGAGGCTGGGCCCCAGAAGCAGTGGGGTTTTTGTTTGGGGGAAACCCTGGGAGCAGACAGGGAGGGGGGACACCCCCAGACCCTCCCTCGGAGAGCCGGTGCCTGGTAGGAAGGGGCCAGCCCAGTGGGCAGCCACGTGGGGCAGAAGTCAGGAAACTGGGCTCCTGGTTGCAAACTTTTACAGAATTTGAAGTCTTTGCAAATTGTACAAACTGTGAACTGTGTAAAACTGGAGGTGGGGGAAGATAAGGCCTAAGTGCCCATGTGACCCATCTGAGGCCCCTAGACCAGCATGGGGAGAAAAGCCTCAGTGTGGGCAGCCCTCTTTGCCCTCAAGCCTCAAATCCTTGTCTGTAAATGAGTTTCTAAGAGCCTCTGACGGGAACCAGTTGTAGGATGTGAAATAGTATTTAACTGAATTCAGTTAAGCCTAAGTGTAACTTGAATTTAAAGCAACATATTTAGGGGGGCCTGGGTGTACTCAGTCCGTTAAGCGTCTGCCTTCGGCTCAGGTCATAATCTCAGGGTCCTGGGATCGAGCCTCATGTTGGGCTCCCTGCTCAACAGGGAGCCTGCTTCTCCCTCTCCCTCTGCTCCTCTCCCCCACCCCTCTCTCAAATAAATAAAATCTTGGGAAAAAAAAAATAAAGCAACATATTTATTTCAATGTATACTAGGGAAAAAAATCTATCTAGCCTACCCAATATTTCAGTGTGTTTCTTAGGAAAAACTAAATGTAGTTTTTAAAAAATGATTGATTTTAAGGGAAAAATTTAAGTGAATACTAATACAGGAGATACGTAGACAGGATCAAAATGAACAGAGATGTAAAGTTTGGAAACTCTGCTCTGAGGCTTGGTGGGCTAAGCCAGTCCAGCTCTGGGGTCCAGAACTCAAAATGCAGTCAGAGCCCTGGGAGAGGTGGGGAGCCCCAGGGGTGCGAGGGGCCATCCATGCTGGGGAGAGAGCCCAGGCCCAGGCTCACCACCCCTGCCTGGCACAGACCAGGGCTCTTCCCATGGGGAGAGGTGTGCTGCTGTCTTCCAAGGTCACACAAAGGGCAGGTCCCACCTTCCCTCCAAGGCTCTGCCCTGGGCATCCCTGGGTTCCTTCACCCTCCACTGAGAGGCCTTTGTCCTGGGCCAGTCCTGGGCGATGCTCCCCAGCCCCCATGGCTGCCCCTCAGCACAGCCTCCACCCCTCCTTAGTCTCCAGGGAAGCCTTTTCCTTTTCCTTTTTTTAAAGATTTATTTATTTGAGAGAGAGAGAGAATGCACGCATGGGGGGTGGGGAGGAGCAGAGGGAGGGGGAGAGAGAATCCCAAGCAGACCCCCTGCTGAGCGCAGAGCCTGACACAGGGCTTGATCCCAGAACCCTGAGATCATGACCTGAGCTGAAACCAAGAGTCAGATGCTTAACTGACTGAGCCACCCAGGCGCCCCCAGGGAAGGCCTTTCTATAAACCCCTCACATTCTCCGTCAGTCATGGCGCTCTGAGCTTGTGCGTGAATGCACATGCGTGTGTGTGGATGTATGTGTGTGTGCATATGTGTTGGGCAAGCCTCTGTGTGTGCACGTGTATATGTGTGTACCTGTGTGCTTGTGTCGAGTGCGGGTCTGTTGGCAGCTGCTGGGGACGAGCTCACTGCAGCTGCGGGTCCTGGCCCAGCGGCCTTGTGGTTGAGTCACCCTGAGCTGGGCCTCTCCTGTCTCTAAGCCTCTTCTATCAAATGTGCCCCCAGTCTTGGCCTCAGGGTAGTTGACGCGGTAGCTGCGTGGACGTGTATACACGGGGTACCCGGCACATCCGATGTGCTTGGGGAACATGACCACTGTCACCGGGGGCGGCCCGTGCTGGGAGGGGCTGTTTCAGAGGCAGCTGCTCTAGGTGAGGCAGCCCACAAACAGGAGCAGCTTGGGGCGCTCTAAACTCATTAACAACACCCCCTTATGGAGCCCAGGCCCTGAAGGAGAGACTGGGCGGGCTGCCCACAGTCACTGATCCAGGCCACCAACACTCATGTTGTCTGATTCCAGGCCAGGCACCAGGGCAAATCCTGGAGGCCCGCCCCTGCCCTCTTGAGATCATCAGCAAACGATCCCATGATTATTTAATCAGTCCTGTGCGTGTGCCAGGAAACAGCAGGACAAGGATGGGGTGGCATTGGATACGGGGCCACCTGACCTGTGGGAAGGGTCAGGGTGGGCTTCCCTGGGGGCTCTGGAGGTGAGCCATGAGTAGTCCTGGCTGGTACAGGAGGAGGAGGGGCACGGCCCATTAGAGGAACCGGTAGTGGCTGGTGGGTCTGGAGCCTGGGGAGGGTGTGTGTGTGTGTGCGCTCCCTCACAAGGGGTCCTGAGCTTCGATTGCATTGGCTTTAAGGGCCATGAGGAGTCATGGCAGTGTTGGAGTTAGGCACGGTGCGAACAGATTTGTGTTCTTAAAAGATCACTTGGGCTTCTGGGGAACTGCAGGAGGCAGGAGTAGGGGCTGGGAGACCTGGGTGGAGGTCCCGGCCAGGGTGAAGGCAAAGAGAAGGGGGGCATCCAGAGGTGAGAGGGAGAGTCAAGGATGTGCTGGATGCCCAGAGGGTACAGGGTCCTCCAGTGGCAGGTGCTCTGCAAACACTGATGATGGGTGCTCTGCAAACATTTGGTGAGTGGATGATGGATGGGGACTGCTGCAGGAAGAGGGGTGTGAGGGAGGCTGAGGAGTCTGATTCAGATGTGATGCGAGGGGATCCCAGAGCATTCAAGCCCAGACTGGCCTGCTGTCCTTTGGATTCTCACACTTATGAGGACAAGGGCAGGAGTGTGACAGGTGGCCCGTGGCAGCAGGGTGGTTTCCTGGGTGTGCAGACTGCATGGTCGCGCTGGGCCCGCACTCTGGAGGGCCCCTCGCATGGTTCAGTGCTCTGCTGCTGCCACGTTGAAATGCTTCATTTTCGAACAAGTGATCTTGAGTTTTTGCTTTGCACTGGGTCCTACAAGTTCTTTAGCTGGTCATGCCCTGAAGACCAGAGGAAGCCGGCGAACACAGCAAGGAGGTAGACACAAGGGAGAACAGTGTCTTCTGCTGGCCTGTGCGAAAGTGGACACAAGCCACCCAGGGGTCTGGAGAGAAGGCAGCTGGGGGCAGGTGGGACCAAAGTCTGTGAACTCGGGGCAGGGACAGGCATGTCTTCACTTACTCACAGAATGCCTCTACTCCCAGTTGACCCACTGGCTGAGCATTTGTGGGCATGCGTGGTCTTGGGAGGCTAGCTCACCCCTTTCAGTGGCTTCTGTGTACTGGAGCCTACCTGTAGTATCTCTGCTCTGCAAACAGGAGAAGGTTCAGTGTGTGCAGGGCTGGGGTCCCAGCTCGCCCCTCCATGCCGTGGAGCAAAGAACTGAGGGTCTGCCTTGAAGTCCAAGGTCATTCTGGAGCCAAAGGGAATCTTAGAGGAGGCAGCGACTGTATGGACTTCATTCCCTTCCAAGCATGTATTGTCCAAAAACTGTAACTAGGGTTGAAAAAGCTTCAGGCCAGTCAGGGCTGGTACACCTCTAAATGCTTCCCTCAGATGGTTTCTGGAAGCTTCCATGTATTGCCATTTATATTGACGCATTTAATCATTGCAAAAACCTTGCAAGGTGGGTAGGATTATCCACAGTTAACCGATGAGAAAACAGAGGATTGGAGATTTGTAACTTAATCAGTAGCTGGGCTGGGGCTGGATCCAGGCTGGTCTGTGTCCCCCAGAAGTTGTGCCCTTACCCGAGTTCCCTCCCACCTCCTTGACGAGGGGGAGGGGATGGGGACTGGGACCTCGGGGAGCAGAGGCAGCCCGTGCTAGCCTGTGATGATTTGAAGGCAGACGTCCCGGGATTTGCTTCTGAGTAATATTCCACATGAGACACGGCTGTTTGCCAGCTCATGAGAACTGTCACCTGTCTGTGACTGAGCCAAGACTCAGGCATTTGGGGGCTGGAGGAGGGAAGCAAACCTGAGGCTGGTGCCGAGTCCCACTCCCTCAAAACAAGCCGGCTCTTAGGCATTGAAAGGGGCCCATGGAAGAGCAAAGTTCCTTTTGCAAGTTTACTTTCTGCCTTTTTATTATTATTTTATTTAATTAATTACTTAATTTAAGTAGGCTCCACCTGGAGCCCAACTTGGGGCTTGAACTTATGACCCTGAGATCAAGACCTAACCTGAGGTCCACAGTCAGATGTTTAACTGACTGAGCCAAGCAGGCACCCTATTTTCTGCCTTTGAAAAAACCTTTTGCGAGCGGGTACAGCCACCGTGAGAGGACAGAGTGGGTGCCTTCTGGGCACCTGGGCACAGGCAGGGCAAAGGCACGGGCTCCTAAGAAATCCAGGACAGGGACCCTAAACTCCTTCTCTGGCCCCTGGTACCCGCCTGCGAGGGGAGCCAGATCAGCAGGCTCATGCCTGCTAGCACCCACCCGTGGCTGCTGTGGCCTGGTGGCTCTCGGGGACTGGTGGGGACCTCAGAAATGCGAGGTCCTCTGAGCTGTTGCCCCAGTTCCCTGGGACTTTGATGAGCTCAGGGCCCCAGGCAGGAGGTGGCCTAGTACGCAGGTGCTACCCTAATTTGTGACTTTTTCAATGGAATAAACACAAAACAGTAAGGAAATAAACAGGAAAATTAGTAACATTGCATTCCTATTCATCCCTCGCAGAGTGGCCCCAAATTTGCTAACTGCTAACATTAAATGATGCATTTGGGCAGAGAAACGCATCTTTTTATGATGATAAGATACACCTAACGAAATTGACCATTTTTACCATTTGTGAGTTCAGTGGTGTTAAGTACATCCACACCATTGCGCACCTGTTTGCAGATGGAATTCTGCGCCTGTGAAATGCTGACTGTCCCCCATCCCCCTGACAATCATTGTTCTACTTTCTGTTTCTATGAATTCGATCACCCTGGGGACCTCCTGTCCATGGAATCATACAGTATTTATCTTTTGTGTCTGCCTTATTTTACTCAGCACCATGTCTTCAGGGTTTACCCATGTTGTAGTATATTGCAACATTTCCTTCCTTTTTAAGGCTGAATAATATTCCGTTGTGTGGACAGACCCCATTTTGGTTATAGATTCTCCTGTGGATGGACACGTGGATTTCTTCCACTTTTTGGCCACTGTGAATGCTGCTGCTGTGAACAGGAGTGCATGCTGTAAAGTACTGTGTCCTGGAGGGCACTGCTGGCGTACCCCGTTGTGCAGAATTCTGGGTGCAGAGTGTCCTGAGCTTTGGAATTACGGGTGCTCAGGTGGAAACAACACTGGATGAAGTCAGGCTACCTGGGTCCCAGGCCCCACAGCCTGGGAAAAGCCCCCCCGGTCCTGGCTTCACTGTCTTTCTCTGTCTGGCGGGATGGACATGATTGTTGATGAGTGTTGGGGGGGGGCTCCCCAGATGCCGCTGGGCCCCAGCCACACGGGAGGAGACAGGCTGGTGTCTTCTTCCGTCCGAGAGCTATTATTATAGTAACAGTGGTGATGACTGATTTGAGATGATGCCGGAGAACAGGATGTGGCTTTGAAGGGGGCTGTGTCTGGGGGAGCCCAGACATGATGCTGGATGTCTGTGTCGTCTGCCCCCCCACCCCCACTGGGGATGCAGCCTCGTGGGTGGCTGATTGAGTAAACTGGCCTTCCTGTCCTCAGGTCCAGCTGGGAGCTCCCAGACCTCCAGGAGGGCAAGATCGAGGCCATCAGTGACTCAGACGGGGTGAACTACCCCTGGTACGGCAACACCACGGAGACGTGCACCATTGTGGGCCCCACCAAGAGAGACTCCAAGTTCATCATCAGCATGAACGACAACTTCTATCCCAGCGTCACGTGGGCCGTGCCCGTCAGTGAGAGCAATGTGGCCAAGCTGACCAACATCTACCGGGACCAGAGCTTCACCACGTGGCTGGTGGCCACCAACACCTCGACCAATGACATGATCATTCTGCAGACGCTGCACTGGCGCATGCAGCTCAGCATCGAGGTGAACCCCAACCGGCCCCTGGGCCAGCGCGCCAGGCTGCGGGAGCCCATCGCCCAGGACCAGCCCAAAATCCTGAGCAAGAACGAGCCGATACCGCCCAGCGCCCTGGTCAAGCCCAATGCCAACGATGCTCAGGTCCTCATGTGGCGGCCCAAGTACGGGCAGCCGCTGGTGGTGATCCCGCCCAAGCACCGGTAACAGCCAGGGTGCCCTGCTAGGCTAGACTCGAATAATAACACTGCTCCAACAACACCCACACGGACTCTTCCGTCATTCAGCAAAATACAACCACTCTACCTTTTCGAGCGGGCGGATCTCACTGTGCAAATGCCCCGGGATGGCCTCCCCCAGCCCTCTTGGCACCTGCTTCCTTTCGGGGACGGGGAGGCCTGGCCGGGACACCCAACCCCACGTCCCCCCTTCACCTTGGGTCTCCTTTCCTGGCAATTCCAGTCATTCACTTGCAAGACTCCCTGAAACAACAGCTTTTTCAGTTCTTCTTCTTCTTCTTCTTTTTTTTAAACACCTCTTTTAGAGGTTCAGGGGCAGGAGGAGGCGGAGCTGGTCATGACCCTGACCGGCAGCTGCTGCTGCTTGGTGAGTGGCGGCCCCCGTGGCAGCTCCCCTCGTCGTCCTCCCTCACGCGGCCTTACGTAGACTCGCTTTGCCAAACTTTTGCCTTAAGCTGAATTTAAAGGAAAAAGCCCAAAACAGACAAAGAAAGCAGGATCTCTTTTCTACTGGACTGTTCATCTTCTGCGAGAGGTGAGGGTGGGGGCAGGGCCAGGGAGGAGAGAGCGGCACCTGGGCCCTCCTCCCGGCTGTCTTGAGAGACGGGCAGGGGGACAGATTGAGACCTAAAACCAGCTGCTCATTCTTTCGTTTCAGCAGAAACGAAACCAGAAACCAGACCGACCACCTAAAGAGCCCCTTCTCTCAGGCTCGGGTGGAAACCCCCTTCCCCAATCCTGTGGAGAAGGTACCTGTGCGCTCCCCCGGGGGGGGGGGTCTGCTGGGGCCGCTTCTCTCCTCTCTCTTCTGGCAGCCTTAACTTGCCTGGGGCGGACCTGGGAGGAGAGAGGGAGGGTTGAGCCCCGGGGGTTCTCGCCACCTCAGTCCTCAACACCCAGCCACAGATGGCTCCGCAGGCACATCTAAGTGTCGTGTGGCTCTTCCTTTTCTGTCCACACTGGCCCCAAACGCCTGGAGGGCCAGCCACCTTGAGCCAGATGTAGTTCGAAGGTAAGAAAGGCAGACAACTTCCCTCCTGGCTCCTTCTCAGGGGATGCCCCTCCCAGGCTCTCTGGGAGGAGCTGCAGACAGGCTCTGGGCGCCAGTGTTGGAAGTGGGGGGAAGCTGCCCAGGGGGGCACCCAAGGATAGGCGGTCTTGGATCTAGGGAGGCCGGGGAGGCCATTAGCAGACATCCCCCACTGCTTATCCTCAAGGAAGCAAACGAGGGCCTCAGGCTGGCGGGGGTGACACGGGGCCATGGTTGACAGGCATTGGGGCCGCTCTGGAGGCTGGTCGGGACAGTATGGCCAGTCTGGAGGGCCACCATCCCTTGGGTCCAGGGCCTTCTAGAGCCCGAGGATGGTCCTGAGCGACCCCAAGCTTTCTTAGTAATGTCTGCCTTGAAGGACAGGGGTGGGGACACCCCACAGAAGCCCCCTTCCTCAAGCTTGCCAACCCCCACAGCTACTTCACTCGGCCCTGCTTTCAAACTAATACCCAAGCACAGAAAACCATCAGAAAAGAACAATAATTCATTTCTGCTGCAGAAGAGCCACTTGTTAGGAGTCCCAGTGACAAGGTGGGAGGATGTGGGTCACCTTGCTCTGCTCCTTTACCCATGTGGGATTGTACTTACTCCAGGGGTGCTTAATGTCCCGTCTGTCTCCCACACCCTGCTCCTGACAGCGGGCCCACAGCTATCCTGGGACAACTGGACCGGAAACATGCCTGTGTCGCCAGCACCAGCGTGCTGCTTGGGGAACCCCTTTGTCAGGTCCAGGACCTTCCCCCTGGAAACTGCCTGTTCCCCTTGGTGTGTACCGAGACCCTGTCACCCAGGAGGCCACAGCCTCGAGTGAGGGGGATGACGGGTCCCAGCTCTACCTCTGGGGAAGGGACAGGGAGGGGCCAGGCTGATGGCGTCCTGCTGCCATGCACAGGACCTGGCCTCCTAATGGAGCGGCCCTTCTCTGCACTCAGGTCTTTCTTGCACTAAAAAAGGAGGAAGGGCCCTGGGCGAGGGGTCAGGAAGCTGGAGTTCGGGTTCTGGGCTTGGTCGTCACTAAGGGATTCTCACTGCGCTAGGGAGTGGGAGCAGGAGAGGGCAGTTTAAGGAGTGGTCCTGAGATGTTGGGGGCAGAGTCCCTCAAACACGCACCTGCTGAGAGTGAGCAAGCTCTCTTGCCAGGGACCGGCGCTGTGCCCACTGGGAGGGGGCGAAGCTGCTCCGGCTACCTCCCCTGGCCTGCCGCATGCCTGGGCCCCAGCTCACCTTGCTCCCTGACTCACCCTGCCTCTCCTGCTCCCCTTTCTCTCTGTCCCTCCTGGCCTTTCTGAAGATGGGGCTGGAAAGACCCTGGAGAGGCTGCAGGTCCGCCCAAGGACACTGGGCTTCACTTGGGTCTGGTCCCTGGGCCTCCTCCCTGTCAGGAGCACAGACCCTAGGCTTCTCACATGGGTCCCCAATCCCTCTGGTGTCCCCCTCCCTTGGCGTGGACACACTCCTCCAGCAATAAGGACCATCTGTGGTCGTGGAGAGTACTGTGAAAACAAACCAATGCACTTACCAGGAGGCACGAGACTCTTGAAGAACATGTAAAATTAACCTTTTTAAAAAAGAAACAACGAATATTCGCAAAGAGAAATAAAATGTAATTTTAAAGTAGGCCTGGCTAGGATCTGGATGTTTCTGAAGTGGTGGTTCATTTTGGGGTTGATAGCCTTGTGTTCTGGCCACGGGAGCGAGCGTATTTGGCGGGGGGGGGGTGTCACTTTGTTCACGCATCCCTGGCTGGTGCCCCGTGTGGAGGAGGGGCAGCGGGCCTAAGGTGGAGGCAGGACTTGGAGGCAGCTTGGCTTTTTGGCAAACAGTAGAAACCCATGTGATGAGATGCCCACAGGCTTGCAAACCTGTCTTCACACGGAGAAACGGCTGCCAGGACAGTGTCAGTCTAGAACATGGCTCTGTGCCCTGCCCTTGGCCAGCGGCTGACAAAAGGGGGTGGTGTGGAGTCAGGGCCCTCATACTGAACACTTTCTTCTAATGAGAAATTTCTTATGAAAGGACGGGACGTGGGTGAGCCTAGAAGTCCTCGAGTGGGTGTGGGCCCTGAAGGTGGACCATGGAGTCAAGCAATTTGCATGAGTTCGGGTAAGACACCGAGCCCCTCTGAACCCCCTTTACCTTGTACGGAAAGTGGGGATTCTCCAAGTCGCTGCCTCCCAGCTGACACGGTGAACACACACTGTTCTACTTGGTTTCCAGGTGTTAACAACCCGGGTGTTCTTAGGGTCCCCATTTCACAGATGAGGAAATTGAGGGACAGCAGAAGTCGAGAAGCTGCTCAAGACCACGCATCTGGGAAGAGGCAGAGCCGATCAGAGTTTGAACCCTGGCCCTGGAGCCCAGACCCTTATCACTGTGTACCCTCGATCCTGGCTTGTTGCTACGGGGCATACATTTGGTACTCAGGAAGTATCCGTGACTACTAAGAAGGCCCTGTGCCTTTGGCTCTGTACATCCCGGGCTCCCCGGGCAGGAAATGCCTTTCTCCCCGCGCCCCCCCCCCGAAGGTTTTGTGCAGCAGTCAGTTCCCTGATGCCCACAGTGAGCCCGGCTTGCTCCCTTTGGGGAGGGGCTGCCTGGTCGGCTGCAGACCACGGGCTCATCCTCCAGGGCTGCCGGTGGCCCTCTTGGCATTGCCATGGAGGACAAGGGGTCCCCATTTGCTCTGGGCATCGGGGATTTGATTTCTTCTCTGGGTTTTCCACATTGCAACAACCCAACGGCATTCTGCATCCTGTCTCCTGGGTCTGAGACACCAAAGCAGGAAATTGCATAACAGGCTCCGCTGGCCGCCCTCCACCCAGATGGCTTATGGGTGGTACAGTTCACTGTCGTGGTTTGGCTTTCGGTTGTGGCGTCGGCTCTGGAGCTCTGCCTGTGAGACAGCATGGGGTGCGTGTGTGCGTGTGTGCGTGTGCATGTGTGTGTGTGTATGTACATGTGCATGCGTGAACAGACAACAGGGGTGTGGGCCTAGCCAGTGGCAGGAGAAAGCTGAGCCGGATCACATCAGGATAGAGCCAGAGTTGCTCAGGCATTCGAGCCTTCAGGCCAACACGCACCCGAGGACACAGAGATGGCAGCGCGCACGGGGGTGGGGGGTGGGGAACATTCTGGAGGAGAACATGCCAGGAGGGTGGCCGTGAGTGAAGAGGATTCCCAGTGGCATTTAGTCACAGTGGAAGCCCTCCCGCCTCTCAGGCTGATAGCAGGTTAAATTTAGAAGTCCCAGACTGGGATGAGACAGAGACACCAGACTCGAGCCAGCTGTCGCAAGGTCCCCTGCCGGAGCGGGGCCTGGGAGAGCCGGCTGTCAGGGCCAGGCCAGGCCCGCCTGCCCCATGATGCCAGAGAGAAGCAGGCACGCCGTGACCCCACACACAGCCTGCCTGTCACCTCTGGTCACTTCTGGGGAGAGTCCAGCCTCTGGACTCGGGCTCACTGTCGGTGAGGTCTTGAGGCCGCAGAGGAATCCCGCCTTGTTGAGCCAAGAGGGAGACGGCTCAGTGGGAACTGCAGAGAGGCCATGGCTGGAGGCGCTCTCAGGCCCCGGGACATTTCTATCGGCCCACATGTTCTTTCTCACCTCTGGCTTGATTTCTCTCTTGGTCATCATCTGTCCTGCCCGGTTGGCCCCACAGACACTGTTTCCCACCTGGCTGGGGTCCAGGCATCGGATTAAGGCAAATATTGGAGGTAGCAACAGGTTACTGTGCACACACACCATCCAAACGGACCCACCCACATCAGCCCACAACTAAGTCCTACAAAGAGGCACACGCAGAGTGAGCGCTCCAGTGCTGGAGGGCCCTTCCTGCCACTGCTGAGTGCATGCGAGTACAGACGAGGAAAGTGGCCCTGAGAAGGGGCCACGAGACTTGCTAGCGGTCACTCAGCTGGGAAGTTGCAGAGCTGGGCGGGTTTCAAACAGCCGCCTGTTGACCTTGCTGGGTCACTGCTTTTTTGGCTACACCACTCCCAGCCTCTTCACACTGCAGTTCTACCAGACTGCCTATCCCCACTCTTCTGCGGCCTGCCATGCAGAAGGCCCTGAGCGTGGCGCTGAACGTGACTCATCGGCAGGCCTGCTGACAAGGGAAGATGAAAAGTATTAAATGCAAGAAAACGCATCTGAGCGGATGAGCTCCGTCTCTGCGCTTGTGTCCAGAGAGGCCAACACGTGCCGCTGACGTGGGTCCAGGCAGGGCCTTCCCCACTAGGCCTTGCGGACTGGAAGGCAGAGACGGGATTTGTTCCTCTACCGGCCTGAGCCCAATTTAGCTTTAAGTGCCACTGCCCTGCTTCATAGTTTATGGTCCCCTTTTAATCAGATGACAGGCAGCGGCGCTGGGTATTCACGGCAAGTGAGACGCACTTAGAAAGCCTGCGCTATTCTTGGCTGCCACTTGTCTTGCTGAGTGAGGTCGGCTGGTTGCCTGACCTCGCATGCCTGAGTTTCCTGGTTGGCAAGCTGGGACACGCACACCTAGCTCGCCCTCCTGTCCAGGCCCAGCAATGAGCGGCAGCTGTGAACCCTGCCCGCGGGACTGCCTGAGGATGACCATACCGAATCGGGGCTTCCACGAGAGACCAGCGACGCCCCTCCTTCAATATGGCAACATCCAGACGACAGGCCTTGGTTATTCAGGAACCTGAGACCCTCATCGAATGCAGACTGGTTGCCAGCCAGCCAGCCAGATAAGAGGACTTCAGTGCTGTTTCCACGGCTGTGTCGAGCTAGAGTTCACAAACAGCTCACCCACTTAAAGTGCACCCCCCATTGGCGTTTAGTGTATACGCAGAGTTGTGCAGCCAGGACCCCAGTCAATTTTAGAATGTTTGCATCACCTCAAGGGGAAACCCTGCACCTGTTAGGTACCATCGTCCCCGACGCCACAGCCCTAAGCCAACGCCGATCTCCCTTCTGTCTCCGTCCATGTCCCTACTCGGGACGTTTCATGTGAATGGAGTCATACCATGTGGGTGGCTGTGCCTGGCTCCTTCCCCTCAGCAGTGTTTTCAGGGTTCCCCTGTGTCATAGCGTGCATTGGCACCTCCTTTTCGACAGGTGTACTTCTGACCATCTCCTGTGTGTGAGGCCCTTTGCTAGGTGCTGGAGAAGCAGAGGTTTGGAGCTTACGGTCTGTGGGAGCAGAAGAAAGAGTCTGCAGGGGGCCGACCGGTCTGGAGGGTAGGAAGGGGGGACCCAGAGGATGGCCGGCTCCTGGGCACACAGCAGGTATGAAGGAAATTTGACCTATTAATGCTGGTAAGCCCCTGAGACTCAGTCTTCTCATCTGCAAGATGGGGCTGTGGTGCTCTTCTGGCAGGGAAGGAGGACTCAGGATGAGCAAGCATGGCCCTTAGCCCAGGGCCACAGGTGTTAGCTGTTATTGACCTTGCAACCGGATGTAAAAATGATTTTTTCTGCCCCATGCTGGATGTGCCGAGGGACCAAGGAGCACTTTGGCCAGCCTTGGTCCAATCCCCACTCAGGCATGTAAGGGAGACGGTGTGGGGGGTGGGGACGAGGCAGGAGAAGGGCCGCCCTACAGAGGGGGCGGTTCATGCACCAAGCGTTCCTTGGGGGCGGCTGCTTCACTCCAGCCGGCCTGAGCTGACGGTCTGGGCCAACCCAGCTCTGTGTGGGCTCGGCCTCTGCCCACCAGGTGCTTAAGGCTCAGTGAACGTTCACCACCACCTCTCCTGTTGGAAACGATCCCAAAGAGCTTAGAGGCGTGGTCCCTGCATCAATGCTGGCTCCACCGCCGGCCACCTTGGCTCGGTGGTCCACTCTGAGCATCATCAGTGTCCATAGCTGAGAATGTGGATGGTCTATTATTTATCATGACTTGTGAGAACATGCTGGTAGAATTGACCTTTGTAACCATGTTTAAGTGTGCAGTGCTGGGCCATTCATACACATTGTGCAACCATCATCACCCTCTGTCTCCAGAACTTTGTCATCTTGCACAACGGAAACTCTACACTCACCAAACAGCGGCTTCCTTCTCCCCAGCACCCCGGCGGATGTCTTTCTACTTTCTGTCTCTGGATTTGATGACTCTAGGGACCTCCTATCCGTGGAATCACAACTTGTCTTCCTGGGACTGCTTCACTTCACCGCACATCAGGTCCTCAAGGTTCACCCACAGTGTAGCACGTGTCAGAATGTGCTTGCTTTCCAAGGCCGGCTATGACTCTCAAGGCGTTTCTGTCTGAGGCCCTGGGTCTTGACGACCCAGAGGCCTCCTGGGATTACAGCCTAGTCCCCGCTGCTCACAGTTGAGTCATCAGTACGCCAGCAAATTACAGAGCTGCGTGAGGAAGTCCACGTGTGGTTCATTTTGGAAGACTTCCCTCCCAACTGGTTAAAATAATAAAATTCCAAGTGCTTAAAGAGATAAACTTGTCTCATCTGGAAAATTCACTTATCTGGAAAACGCTCGTTCCCACAAAATGAGGTTATTTCTATGCATGAATGAGGAGGTAGGAGTAGGAGGAAGCATTCTGGGACGTGCTGCAGGGCAGCTGGACTTCAGCGGAGCTTTGAGAAGGCCCTTTCCCGTATTCTTGGGGGCAGGTGTAAACTTGAGCCTCCCCAGTCCTTTTAATCTGGACATGGCTCCTTCCGAGATGTGGTGGGGATAGGAGGAGGACCCAGAGGCCGCGGCCAGAGTGCTCCCCGTTGGCCAGCAGCTGATGTCCTCATCATGGGCTCCTGGAAGAAGCACCTGCCCCGATGTTCAGTGAGCACTTGGTTTGGCTACAGATCTGGCTGTCAGCCATGGAAAACGAGCTTTCTTTGGGAGTTCTTCCGGAACCTCTGATCAGTGAGGAGTTCTGCACTGCGGGGCCTCGGAGAATACGCCTGGCAGCTGGCGAGGTCCGAGCACCAGGCACCAGCCTTTCGCTGCCGAGCATGGACTGAGTGGCTAACGTAGCACTTTGGATGTTGCTATGCGTGAGGTGAAGGGATTCCCCTGTAAACGGCCTGCCACTTCCTGTAAAGGTTAGCGAAGGGGGGGCCGGCACGGCCTCTGCAGCTGTGCTCTTGACAGATAGCACCACACCACAGTGATTCTGCCGCATGGACCTGTTCCATCTCCTTCCGATGCATGAAGAGAACCCAACCCCCGGCTCCTGACAGGAAGCTGATGATTCTATAGGAATGATGGGTGTGAGAAACAGTAGCGGGATTGGCATAACCGGTGGTTTGATGACCAGGGAGCCCAGGAAGTTCTGAATCCTGCCCACTTCCTTTTTAGCTGGACAGGGGTCCTGAAATGCAGCCTGAGAATCCAGACAGCTGAGCCCTGCAGAGAATCTCCCCTGAACTGCCTCTTCGCCTTTGTCAAAAATCAATCCTATAGCTGTGGATCTATTTCTGGACTTTCTGTTTTGCATAACTTGATCTCTTTATCTTGACACCAATATCACGTGGTCCTAAATACTGTACCTTTATAATATGTCCTCCAACTTTGTTTTTCTTCTTTGAGGTTGTTTTGGCTGTTACGGGTCCTTTGCATTTCCATATGAATTTAGAATCAGCTACAAAAACAAAAACAAAAGATCATGTTATCTGTGAATGAAGCTTAATTTCTTCCTTTCAAATCTGGATGCCTTTTTAAAAAAGATTTTATTTATTTGAGAGAGAGAGAGAGATAGCAAGAGAGGCAGGGAGAGAGAGCAGAAGTGGGGAGGAGAGGGAGCAGCAGGCTTCCCATTGAACAAGGAGCCCAAAGCAGGACTCCGTCCCAGGACCCTGGGATTATGACCTGAGCAGAAGGCAGACACTTGAGCAACTGAACCACCCAGGCGCCCATCTGGATGCCTTTTCTTTCTTTTTCTTGCGTTAGCATATTGGCTAGATAGACAGAAGCAGTGACAGTGACCGCTCTTGCTTTGCTCCTCATCTAGCATTCTTTGACCATTACGTACGATGGTAACAGTAGGATCTTCCCAGATGCTCCTTATCAGGCCAAAAAGTTCCCTTCCACTTCTGTTTTGCCAAGAGTTTGTCAGGAACAAACATTGGATTTTATCAAATGCCTTTTCTTTATCTATCGAGATGATTATATATTTTTTTTCTTTTTTACTGTTAATGTGAATTGTATTGGTTGATTTTCAAATGTTAAACCAACCTTGCGTTGCTAGAATAAATCCTACTTGGTCATTATGCATATCCTTTTTATACATATTGGATTAGGTGGCTAAACTTTTGCTAAGAATTCTTACAACTAGGGGCACCTGGGTGGCTCAGTTGGTTAAGTGTCCAACTTTTCTTTTTAAAGATTTTTATTCATATATTTGAGAGAGAGAGAGAAGAAGCGTGCAAGTGGGGGGAGGGGCAGAGGGAAAGGGCGCAGCAGATTCCTTGCTGAGCAGGGAGCCCCATGTGGAGCTCAATCCCAGGACCCTGGGATTAGGACCTGACCCTAACCTGACCTGAAGGCGGACACTTAACCGACTGAACCACCCAAGCGCCCCAAGCGTCTGACTCTTGATTTTGGCTCAGGTCATGATCTGCAGGTTGGGAGATCGAGCCCTGTGTCTGCCTGCTTCAGATTCCGCCCCTCCCCCACTAAAAATATAATTTTTACATGCATCTTGGTTAGTGATTTGTTTGTAGTTTTATTATATATCTTGGTTGGGTTTCGGTATCAGAAGAATGCTAGCCTCATAAAATGAGTTGGGAAGTATTCCCTTCCCTTTAATTTTCTGGAAGAGTTTGTGTGTCATTGTATTATTTCTTCCTTAAATACTTGGTAAACACACTGGGGAAGCCATTTGGATCTGGAATTTATTTTATGGGAAAATTTTGATGATAAATTCAATTCCTTTAATAGCTATAGGGCTATTTGTTTCTTCTTGAGTGAACTTTGGTGATTTGTGCTTTTCAAGAAATTTTTCCACTTCGCCTAAGTTGAAGTAATGAATAAGGATATTCATAACATTCCTGATTATCCTTTTAATACCTGAAGAATTTGTAATGATGTTACCTTTCTCATTACTGACATTGGTAATTTGTGTCTACTTTTTCCCCCGATCAGTCTGGCTAGAGGTTTATCAATATAACTGATTTTTTCAAAGAACCAGTTTCACTGATTTTTCTTGTCTTGTTTTGTATCCTATTATATTCATTTTGGCTCTGTTCTTTATTATTTCCTTTTTTCTGACTATCTTGGGTTTCGTTCACTTTTTTTTTTTTTTTTGTAGTTTCTTAGATAGCTTTCTTCTTTTTAAAATATAGGAATTGGGGCGCCTGGGTGGCTCAGTCAGTTGAGTGTCCAACTCTTGGTTTTGGTTCCGGTCATGGTCTCAGGGTTGTGGGATGGAGCCCCACATTGGGCTCTGCGCTCGGTGTGGAGTCTGCTTGGGTTTCTCTCCCTCTCCTTCTCCCTCACGGTCTTTCTCTCAAATACTGAAATATTAAAAAAATAAGATAAAATCTAGGCATTTAGTGCTATAAAGTCCCCACTAAGTACTGCTTTAGCACCCCAAATCGTGATTGTTTTTATTTTTCAGTTAAAAACATTTTTTTTAGTTAAAACTATTTTCTAATTTATTTTAAAATTTCTTCTTCGAGTCATGAGTTATTTAGAAATTTGTTATTTATCTTCTAAATATTTGGGGCTTCTCCAGATCTCTTTCTGTTACTGACTTCTAATTTAATTCCACTGTGGTCGGAGAACATATTTTGTATGACTTGAATCCTTTCAACTTTACTGAGCCTTGTTTCATGACTCAGGATATGGTCTATCTTGGTATCTGTGTACACTTGAAAAGAACATATATTCTATTGATGTTGGGTAGAATGTTATATAAATGTCAATTATGTTCAAGTTGGAAGTGTTATTCATGTCTTTTACAGCTTTATTGATTTTTCTGTTTATTTCTATCAATTATTGAGAGGGTTATTGAAACCTCTGACTATAATTGTGGATTTATCTATTTCTTCTTGCAGTTCTAATGGTTTTTCTTCATGCACTTTAAAGCTCTGTTATAAGGTCCAGAAACATTTAGGACACACATACTCTTCATAAATTGACATATTATGAAATGACTGTGTCTTCCCTGATAATATTCTGAGCTCTGAAATCTACCATATTTAATAATAAATATAGCCACTTCAGCATTTCAGAAAAATCTACATTGGCATGGTATCTTCTTCCATTCTTTTCTTTTTAACCTACTTGTATCTTATATTTAAAGTTGGTTTCTTGTAGGCTGCATATAGTTGGGTCTTACTTTTTTATCCAATTTGACAATCTTGGCATTTTAATTGAGGAATTAGACAATTTACATTTGTTGTGATTATTGATATGGCTGGGTTTAAATCAACCATCTTGCTCTTTGTTTTCTATTTGTCCTATCTCTTCTTTGCTCCTTTCCCCCACTCTTTTTCTGCCTACTTTTGGATTGGGTTTTATGATTTCTTTATATCCCTTAGTTGGTTTATTAGCTGTCACTCTTTGTTGTACTATTCTGGGGTTGGTTTGAGGTTCACATACACATCTTTAACCTACCATCGTCTTCCATTGATGTTATACCACTTTAGGGGTAGTGGATAAACCCTACAGCAGGATGCTTTCATTCCTTCTCTCCCAACCTTTTTGTTATTGTTGTCATACATTTTTTCTACATATGTTATAAAACCCATAATGCATGGTTATTATTTTTGCTTTAAACAATTATCTTCTAAAGAGACTTGAAAAATCCCTTCCAAAATCTTTATACTTACTCATGTAGATACAATTTCTGATGTCCTTCATATTTTCCCCTCCATCTCTCCTCTCTTTTTCAGGAACTTTTATGACACATATTATTAGGCTGCTTGAAGTTATCCCATTGTTGAGTGATGCTCTATTCCAACCTTTTCAGTCTTCTTTGTATGGTTCATTTTGAGTTATTTCTATTGCTAAACCTTCAATTTCACTAATTCTTTCCTCCGCCGTGGATAACATCCTCTTAGTCCCATCCAGGATATTCTCATTGCAGACGTAACAGTTTTTGCCTCCAGTTTGATATGGGTCTTCTCTATGCCACTATGTAACATGTTCAGTCTTTCTTCGAGCTTCTTAAACATACAGAATAGTTTTAACCATGGCTTCAAAGTTCTTGACTACTAATTTTATCATCTGTATCACTTCTGGATCAATTTCAGCTGTTTGATTTTTCTTATTATAGATCATATTTCTCTACTTTTTGCATACTTGGTAATTTTTAAAAAGATTTTATTTATTTGAGAGAGAGAATGAGCAAGTGAGAGAGGGAGGGAGGGAGAGGGAGAAGCAGACTCCCTGCTGAGCCCGATGCAGGGCTTGATCCCAGGACTCCGGGATCATGACCTGAGCCGAAGGTAGACGCTCAACTGATTGAGCCACCCAGGCACTCCTCATACTTGATCATTTTTTATTGGAAACTGTGAAATTTATCTTGTTTGCTACTAGGTGTTTTTGTACTGTAGTAAGTTTCTTGATCTGGGATCTAACGTGGAAATAGTCTGATTCATTTGGGTCTTGCTTCTAAGCTTTGTTAGATGAGATCAGAGTGGCATTTTGTTTAGGACTCATTTTTCCCTGCTACCGAGTCAAAACCCATCTGAGTACTCTATCCAAATGCTAGGTGAATTATGAGGATTTCCGCATCGGCTGGCAGGAACCAGCACTATTTTCTGCCCTAGAGCTCTGAGGATTCTGCCTCTAATCCTTTCATGTTGCTTTTTCTCCAGACACAGACTTTCCTCAAATATACACACTGATCAGTACTTAGCCAGGACTTGAGAGTCCCTAGGCAGAGCCAGAGTCCAGAGTCCATTCTGTGCAGAGGAGGAGATACCCTCTCTCTGATGCCCTGCCTTGTGAACTCAGGGAGATCACTGATCACTGGACTCCACTTGGACACTCCTTCCCTATGCTGGTCTGGAAATGTTCTCCAGGCAGGAAACTGGGGCAACTGTACGGCTTACCTCATTTGTTTCTTGAATCGCAGGGGTCACTATCCTTTGCTGCTTGATGTCAACCATCTTGAAAATTGTTTAACTGAATTTTTAGTTGTTTCAGAAAAGAGGGCAAACCCAGTATCTACGAATTCATCTTGCTGGAAACAGAAAAGCTCAACTTCGTTTACCTGGGAATGAAATAATCTGTGGGCCAGTGTCAAGAGTTAGAGGAATCCACTGATTTTTTTTTTTAATGGTATTGCTGTAGCAATTTCACAAGGACATAATGATTACTAAAGAGAAAAGCAATAGTAATTCTACAATTCATTAATTCATCCAGGGGCAGCAACTGGAAACCATGACCCACTCAAGGTAACACCGATGCCTGCAGAAAAAAACCCCAAAAAACCACCCCAAAATCCCAAAAAATATGGCCCTCCCCCCAGCTGCAGGAATTCCAAGCTCTCCTGACAGGTGCTCAGGCAGAAGCACCACAGGTTGCCAAAAGTTGCACGATGGCCAAGCATCTCAGCCGGGACTTAGAATTCCCCATGGACTTTCCCCATGCTTTTAACTTGTGAATAGCTACGCTGGGTAGCCCTTTCTAACTCAGTAGGTCACTATCCTTGCATGTGAAAGAAATCTAGGGAATTCTGTGTTGAAAACAGACCTCCATTTTTAGATCCATAGACCCTTAGAGAGAATGCTGCCCAGAGGCTTGGGCACTTGGTCTCTAGGAAGCAGCTCTGACGCCAGTAGCCGAGATACAGACCGAGGCTTGGCTTTATAAGCCTACAGATGGTCATGGATCACCTTCACATAAGTCCCCAAGGTCCTGTTTCCTGTTCCGAGACAGCTAAGCCAAGTGTACCTCAAATATTCTATTTGTTCTTGATAGAAGTTTAGCTGTAAGACAAAATGAACATCTTTGATTAAGAATCTAATTGGAAATTAAATTAACTTTTAGATTAGAATAGCTCTACCTGCTCAGTTAAGTTGCTCTCACGCCCTGATCAACATTACATGACCAACTGAGTAGAGCTGAGCCCTTTCTCACTCCAGACCATCCAATCTAATCACTTGGGTATAAAGTACTCTTTATAAGCCAGATAAGTCATTGGGTAGAAAAATGAGTTGCAGAGAAGCCGAAGGTACATTCTGATTTTATTTCTAAGAGGCGAGTGGATGGACGCCATCATGACAAGGCTCATCTCTACAATAAAAATCAGACTAGAAGCCTCTTCAGAGGTAGGGTTTTAATTTCTGTGTATCATTAGCAGGTTCCAATTTCAGGCCCAGGGCATTTTGAGACCTTGCTTTAACATGGATTGCTGAAAAGTGAAATCTCAACCTGCTCAGGCACCATTCTATTGGGGAAAATTGCGCAAGTAGGGCATTAGGGACAATCAAAGTCAATTACGGATGGATCTTGGGAGGTGGGAAGAGGCAGGACCTGCCTGGTTTGCACCTTTGAGCTATAGGCACTGTTTTCTGAGGCCGAGCAACAGCCTCAAACGGACCGCGTGTTCCTGCTACTCGTTGGTCCTTCAGAGACCATGGGCACCCATGGTTTGGCAGAGCCCCATCAGGTGACTTCCAATAATTGATTTCTATGGCTGAATATGTGAAGATAAACTATTTACAAGTTTGACTGTGGATATTTTTCTTACCTAGTGAACATTCACTGCACAAGCTGACCCATTAGGCCTATCTTTTTAAGTTGTAACATTCTGAGAAAGATTTTAGCTCTGGCCAGCCATTTCATTGGTTTGGGGGCATAAAGAACTAACATAGCAAGTGACTCAGATCTTGCAACAAACTCAATTTTAGCTCTTCGACTATAGCCATATACTAATGAGGACAAGAATCATCATATACAGTAAAAGAGAAATGGGTCAGGAATGGGGAACTTCACACTCTGCTCTCACTTCAATAAACAATGATGATAGAAGTACTACCAGGTTTATAGACAGTGTCTCATTTAAACCTCAACAAATCTAGATGAATGTATTATCACTCACCCTCTGTATCGAGGATGCAATTGGGGCTCAGAGAGGTGAAGTGACTTGTCTGAAATCACACAGCTAGAATAGGATTCTCTTGCAGATAATACCCATGATCTTAACTAATAAACTCAACTCACTAGACTGACTCACTTTTGTCTCCACTCCCTTCTGTGTTCAAGGAAGGAATCACACTGGATAATCTTCAGCACTAAAATGCCAGGCTTCTATGGTTCCCACATGGGCCAGCTTTGCTGTGTGACAGGGCCACAGAAGGGACCGCCTTGTCCCTGAACACACATCTGACAGCCAGCAACACACTCGGTGGGAGAAGGGCCTGGGTGACAAGTGTGTGGCTGGCATTGCCAGACCTGGTACGCAATAGGAGAAAGCATGATGTGCCTGCCGTATGACGGTGTCCTGGCAGGGGACCCGCACACAGGAGGTATGACACGTCAATACATGCTTCTGGATGGTGACCACTGGTCCCACCATCTTGATGCTGACAACCACACAGCAGCCTGAGCACCATTTGGCTGGCACGGCTCTGACATGACATTTATTCCTGTTTCCAGAATGGCTCAAAACGAGAAAAGAAAACCGTACAGACAAGAGTCAGGGGTCAGCCAGGCCAGAGGCCTGAAGCCCTCGCGTGGCGAAGAGGCTCCAGACACGAGTTTAGCTCCCAACGATTGCTGCTACTTGAAAAACAGTGTCTCCGCTCCCTTGGGGCCTGGGCAGGAGGGGTTCAGGCCGCACCGTCCCATCACCCATATGCAGAACCTTGAAAATCATTATAGCAGTTTCATTTCTCTACGCTGGGGCACATCTTGTTCCCTAAAACACAGAAAACGAAAGTGATTTAAAAGCAAACATCTCAAAACTTGAGAATGCGAAATGCTTCTGAAAATGCTGGCTGGTGACAATCAAGTTGTTCCATCAGCTCATACAGCCTGTCAACTGCAGCCAGGGACTCTAAATTCAGCATGCCAGCCCTCCCTGCTGCTCCTGCACCCCTTGGCCGGCTGGAGAGCTCTCGATGGTAAGATTAGCAAGGGCAGGGCCAGAGAGAGGCTTGGGTGAGGTGGGAACCGTGCAGCTGGCTGCTCTCCCTGCAGGGACAGAAACCTGTTGACTGAACAATGGGGGATCCAGGCTCCTTTCCCTGGGGCCAGCCCTGCACCGTCCTGGGCAGGATGAGGCTGAGGGGGCAAACAAGGCCCAGGGGTCTTTCAGCCAGAGGCCCAGTCCCTTCTTCGGTAGGGATGCGAGTGCTGCTGGTCAGCTCTGGGAGTGATGAAAACACGTGGGCACATGCCCAGGGCAGGGGGCGCTGGGGCTCCTCTGTGAGATGTCCTGTGCCTACCTGCCCTGTGAGATGGGTAGGATCTGCCCTATTTGAGTTTGGGCCAGATGACACGACCGGCTCCAGCCAGTAAGAGTCAAAGAGCCTCACACGCAGGTGTCCCCGTGCCCGGCATATGCTCGTCGTCACAGAGTGCCACAGACAGCTGCTCCTGCTCCAGCCCCCAGCCAGTGCCCTTCTGGGGCAACCGCAGTGAGGGCTGGCGGGGGCTCTGGTCAGCTCGGGCAGGCAGCACTTGGAGCCAGCCTCCAGGCTCCTGGTGTGCTGGGCTCTTGACCGGCCCCCCAACCCTCGTCATCTTCTGCTGGGGTCTGGCTGCCGAGCAAGTCCTAGCTTCTGGCTGGGAAGCTGTTCTGGATGGCATTGACTCCATGGCTCCTGACTCGCACTGTCTTGGCACTGAAAGGGGCTGACAGACAAGGCGGACACGGCCCCTGCTCGCTGGGAACTGACTTTTTGGAGGACGGGAGGCAGGGGACAGGCTAGATAAACAAATCCGACGGCTGATTACACAAATAATAGTAATCGTGACGCATGCCTCAACATACATGGTACAACAGGAAAAAATGAGAGGGGAGCTGTACCCGAGCAGGGCAGGTGTTGGGGGACAGGGGAATTATTTAACCGAGCCCTGTGGGTGAGTGGGCACGGCAGGATGATGCAAAGCTGTGGAGACCGAGTACAGAAGCTCCTGGGGTGGGAGGGACCATGGGCCATCTGAAGGACGGAGAGAGTGCAGGGGGCCCTTGAGAGTCAGGAGTGCAGAGAAGCAAAAAGAGGGGGCAGGTGAGGTAGGAGGGACCAGACGTGGGACCTACAGGCTAGGGTAAGGACTCTAGACAGAAGGCCAGGCCACACTGGGACTGTGGACACCGACCTCGGGAAGGGCAGGCAGCAACACGTCTTCCGTGTCCTCCTAGCCCAAGACCAGCTGGGCCAGCAAGGGGAGGTCGGGGCAGGGGCAGTGCTGGGAGGACACCATGATGGTACGGAGCCTGGCTCACTGCCACGTGCTGCTGTGGGCTCCCGACTGCGTCCCCCTCCCGCACGCAGACTCCTTCCCTGCAGCTGGTGATCTAGGGTCGAAAACAATGTGGAGAATCTCCGGCCAGGGCTGTGGAATGGACGGGATTCTATTTTTAAGCAGAGAGGGGCTGAACAATGGAGCAACTGCCGCCTCAGTGGGTCTGTGGCCTGACCTCCGGTGGGACTCTGGAAAGCCTCAAAGCCAGACCCCGGAAGAGACGGCACAGGAAGGAGGGGATTAGGCTGCTCAAGGGCATGAAGCCAGCTGCTTCCTCCAGGGTCTGATCACCTTCATCAGAGAGCGGCTAGTGAGCCCCCATCTGACTCTGCTGTTCACCAACGGGAGCTGAACAGATTCGGCCTCTGCCCCGCCTCCCTCCCGGGGGGTGCAGTTTAGACGAGGACCACGTACCAGGTCGGAGCCAGAAGAATGGGAGCAAGTAACCACACAATAGGCAGCACGTTTGCTGTGGTCCATGTCCAAGGCTGGCTCATGTACACGGGGTAGGCTGGACAGGTGCATGGCAGTGTCCCTGGCACAAGCAGGCGGGTATTTCTTCTAATATAATGACTACATTGGGAGAGAAAAATCCTGAGAACCAATGGTGGATGGCCTGGGGCTGGCAGAGGGCAGGGGCGTGTGGCACCAGGCTGGGCAGGGGGCACTGCCCAGGTTCCTTCTGGCTCTATCAACACCCGGTTTAAGACTCAACAAATGGGGGGCGCCTGGGTGGCACAGCGGTTAAGCGTCTGCCTTCGGCTCAGGGCGTGATCCCGGCGTTCTGGGATCGAGCCCCACATCAGGCTCCTCTGCTATGAGCCTGCTTCTTCCTCTCCCACTCCCCCTGCTTGTGTTCCCTCTCTCGCTGGCTGTCTCTATCTCTGTCGAATAAATAAATAAAATCTTAAAAAAAAAAAAACAACTCAGCAAATGGCTTACTCTCCTGGCTTCATGCTCTCATCTGGAAGATGTGGGTCATAGGATCTAGCTTGTAGGTTAAACGTGACAATGTCCATGAAGTGCTTAGGACAGACAGTACCTGGCACACGGTAAATCTCCAGTGGACTATCACTACTATTATAATCGAATACAAAAGAGGAATGTGTGTTAGAAACACAACCCCCAGCAAGTAAGCTATGCTTCTGCCCAGTGACACCGACCATGAAGCAGCTCCCAGCATGAGTTCCGAGGAATCTGGCTCCAGCAGCAAAGTTCCCTGGTCAGAAAGATTTGGGAAATGGCAGACAATTTCATCTTTCTGATTTACAAAGCAAATTTGCATATTAAAGGCTCAAAAGAGGCCTTCAGTATGAAAATCTGTTAAATTTTGTTCTGTCCATTCTCCTCCCCAACTTAGCTCACCACAGAGCCCTTTCTGTTTTGGCTGAATACGAACCTCCCCCAGGAATCACTTCAAACAGAGGTTTGGGGGCCAGAACAGTCCCAGTGTAACTGCTTGTTTCCACAAGCGGGCAAGGCGAGAGTAGACAAACCAGGGAGAACGAGGGTAGGAGGGAGAGACGGCTCTAGACAGCCCGGGCCAGGGGTACCCCTGTTCCTGCTTTCCTAGAAGGAAACAGGAATGTGCGAATCGGCAGGCGCTCAGGGGTGCCAGCCAGGTGTTCTGGGAGACAGTGAGTGGAGCCCATGGGATGATGAAGCCAGAGGGAAGGGAGAGACTGAGACCCAAGCTCGGGAGGGTGTGGGGACGCCGCTCCTCCTCTGTCACCTTGTCATAGCCGGCTACCTGGAGGGAGGAAGGAGGACCCACGCTGGGAGGCAGGGTGAGGTCAAGGAAGGTACCCTCCCACCCCCCATGATGAACAGAGGCGGCGTTTGGGAGCTGACAGCCCACCTGTGCTGCAATATATGTCTGTATCTACAGATATCTATTGAGCAGATGGCCCAACAAGCAGCTGAAATGTAGAATGCACGTCTCTCGTTGACAATTCAGAAAGATCCCTTACCTCGGATTAATGGCAAAAAAACCCCCATGTCCACGGGAGTAAGGTTCTTTCAGACGCTCCCCTGGAGGGGAAAATATTTCTGGTTATTGCAGTTAAAAGGTTTCTAGGAATGTGGCCCACAGACCACCTGTGAAGCTTGTTAAGAACAGATTCAAGGGCCCAAGTCAGCTCTCTGACCAGAATCCCAAAGTAAAGCTGAGCACTCCTGCGTCAGAGCTGCGTTATGTGGGGGGTGATCCCTCATCCAGTGGTGTCCTGTCTTTGATGACGAGGGGCTCAACCACCACGTGGAAGATACGCCCCACTCCAAACCCAGGGAGGCTGAAGCGGGAATCTAGAACTCTTTACCCCGGAGGTAGGGCAAGGTCATGTGAGACAAGAAGTCTTCATTTAGTGAGAACCTGCTTTGTGCGGGGGGCTCTGCCGTGTGTCACGCCCCCCGGCAAGACCAGCCTTCCCATCTCCATCACCAGCAGGGAAAGGCCCTCGGGACACAAGGTGGCCACAGACCTCGCCTGGTTCTGGTGACAGAGTCCATGATGGTTAGGATCAGGTCAACCTACCGAGTCCATACTCTTCCTGCAGCGCCGATGACCTGACCTAGAAAGTTCTCTGAAGGTTGCCAGGACCGGAGAGCAAAGGGCAAGCACCGGACGCTCACACAAACAGGCAGGACAACACCGAGGGGACCACTGCTTCAGGTCTCGAGGGCTTCACAGCCACATCGACACGCAAGGGGACCTGCACGCATACCTATTCCTGTCCCCGAGAAACCCATTTGCTGGCCTCTATCAGTGTTGCCATCTGAAGCACCAACTACGAACACAGGACATTTGTGCCTGGAAAAGCCAAACAAAACACAACCTCGCTCGTTAAACTGTCTTCCCCTTTTCCTTCCTGCCTCTCCTCCACCACACCAGCAGAAATATAAATTAGGCCAGCGAGGCTGCCCACCTGCCCGCCGCAGCAAGAGCGGGTGGGCCTCGTTCGGAGCCTGAGCAGCCCCTATGGTTCCTTCCCCTCATGGGGACCCGGGCCCCACACTGCTGCCCCTCTTCAGGAAGGTCTCCCGCCCCTGGGAGCTCAGGTTTCAGTGGATGCACACAGGCCGCGCTCGGAGATGACCCCGGCCACCTACCAGTGTAATCGACCCCAGCAAAGGCAGGCAGAGGGGCTGGGGCACTGGCAGTGCATTCCTCGGTGCTGCCGCCTGACAGCGAGCGGCGGGGGCGTTATCACGTCGGGCACAGCTGATGTGGCCTTATGGAGAGATGTCACATGGCACCTTTGCGGAGGATTAATGCAGAGAATTCGAGGTCAAGGGTTTAGGCCGAACCAGCTTCTATTTATAAAAAAGATCCTCAGGGGGGAAACAGGAGGGCAGGAGACTGGCTCGGTCGGGTGCCAGTCGGCAGGATGACACGCCGAGGCAGAAGTCTGCTCTCATCGCCCTGTCCCCTTTAAAGCGAGGCCCTCCACCTGGAGCTTTTCCCAGGGATCTGAGCGCCTGCTGTCTCTAGACGGCCCATGTGTGTGAACTAAAGAGAGCACAGGCGGGAGGTACGAGCCCCTTGTCTGGCTATGTGGATATCGTGGGGACTGTCCCCTGCTCCACAGCTGAGGGGGCCTCGTGTGAGAGCAGGTGGAGACAGGCTCTTTAATTCCACAAAGACCCAAACGGGTACGTGTTAAGCAGCTCAAGTCGAAGCTGAGAGGGGCAGGTGTGCTGACAGAAGACACAGACAGAACCCTACTCTTTTTGCCTAGGCAGCACTGGGAGCAGGACAAGCCACCCAGGGACCCCAGGGACCTAATTCTGGTTTGGGGGGTCCTAAAACCCGACAATGCTGCATGATGACACTCCTCTTCTGAGGGGCCTAAGAACCAGGGAGCCCAATGCCCTGGGGCGTCCAGGCCCAATTTCAGGCCTACTGAGTCGCAGTCTGCAGGACTGGGGCTCGAGGGCCTGTACTTCACACAGAACCTCCAGGCGAGCCTTGCAGAGCGGGCCCAGCAGAGCGGGCTGTGGTGCGGGGCATCGCCCCCATAAGCCAACGGAACCAGCGAGACCACACTGGCTGTCACGGGACAGATACAATCACATGGAAAACTTTTATTAAAACATTTTAAAATAGAACTTTCCAATATGTAAAACTCTAAACAACCCTTCCTGACCCTCCCCTGCCATGACCTGAGCCAATGCACGGTTGCATCCTGGCCTGACTAGGATGTGAGGCGGTCCCTGTTTGTCTGCAACTGCCGAGGACACCACAGGCCTAAGAAGTAAAACATGCCCAGACCTGAAAGCTACTGCACTTCACGCGCTTTGATAAGACCGAAGTTGGGGTCCCTCGGCCATGCCGGCAAACACGTGGCTGGAGTTGGCGGCGGCAGCCGTGTTGGCTCGGCTCCAGGCCTGCCCCCGGGTTATCTGCACTGCGGTTAACAGACAGCGGACCAGGCGTGGTGACCAATGTCACTGTCACTGGAGATAAAGGCACTCTTCTCCATCACGCCTCTCCAGAGTCGAAGAAATCAGCTGTGGCACACACAGCACCCAGAGCCAAACCGAGAAGATGAGCTGACGGGGCTGGTCCAAGGGCGGCATCCCCGTCATCGGCGCCCACCGGCCTATTTTCCAGGCTCACCTCACGGCCACCTGTACTTTTACTTCAGGTGCCACGAGCTCTTCTGAAACTCAGCCCGTGTGAGGGAGCTCGTGGCCCTCCACCCAATCACAAGGCTGGTGCCTGATTCCCAACGGCAGCAAGGACACGAACGGGAGATACCAAAAGAAGGCCACAAAGAGGTGGCAGGCCAGCACTGAACCTCTTCCCTGGGCGAGGGCCTAGGCCTGAGGAGAGCGGGGTCTTGGGAGAAGCTCCTGCCCACCCTCTTCGTCCACCCATCATCTCCTAGGCCGCTAACTTCCGGTGTCGCCCTTGAAGACATACCCTGCTGGCTGGCGGAAGGCCAGGACGGTTTCGCAGAGCCACAGCGATGTGGGAACCTCTCTCTCAGGCTGTGACCTGACATAACCCACATACGTTCAGCATGGAAACAGACCAGAGTTTAATAGTGGGGGACCGGCGGCGGGGGGGCCACGACAACCAACACGAAATAGAAAATAAAACAAACAAGCGATCAAGCATCTCTAAGAGTTTTGGTTTCTGCTGTTTCTTTCTGGGTGTGTGTTTCAGTGCGAATGTTCACGGGAAAGGACTGCTCCAGTGTGGCTCAGCGAAGAGGAGCTGAGAACGTAGCTGGTCACAGGAACTGAAAGGAACACCGACACCCACTCAGCTTCTCCAGCCACCAAAGCCCTGGACAGACCTGCAAGGAAGCGCCGGGAGAGAGGCAGATCAGCGCCTGCTCTGAGGAAGGGCTTCGAGGCTCATGCAACTGCCCGTAGGCCAACTTCGGGACTTTAATGTCACGTAATTACACGAAGCTTCTGAGACCCTAACAGGGACTAAGGAACAACATCTCTTGGGTCCTGCCCTCCAGTCTTTGCTCATCAGAAGGCACACTGCTCTCTCTCACGCATGGCCCTCAGAGGCAGCCAGGCCTGGCACCTCCTGCTATCCTCCTGCTGAGACCAGCAGGTCTACGAAACCCAAAACCTCTGCTGAACCCCCATGCTTCCACGACAAGCTTATAAAACAGGAAAATTGGATACAAATGGACACATAGAGCAAAAGTTAGTAGTGTAATATTTTCACATACCACACACTCCTCCCTCCTTATTGAATGGCTGGAAACTGGAGGTGGATACTTACGAGTTAGACGATCCAAAGCTGAATCCTGAAAAAGACAGGAAGGTGGGCTGAAGCGAGTGCACGCACACTTGAGAGGCGGAGGGGGGTCCCGGACCTCCCCGTGTCCCTCCCTTCACTCCCCGTAGAGAGCCCCGCTACCCGCCACCCCAAGGCCAGGTGGGGCGGGGAAGGTGAAGGGCCTTGTTGGCATTTCAGGGTTCTTCCCTCCCCGGCGCCCGCTGTGGGCAGTGGGTCCCTGGCACGGCGCCTCCCACTCAGCTGTGCTGGGGCCACACGGACCCCCTTCATTAGGAAACCATGTTTTTGTTTTCCCATCCCCTTGCTGCTTCTTGGAGAAGCAAGACACTTGGGTTCTAGGCCCGGCTCTGTGGCTCCCTCTCTGGCCCTTTGGGCAAATGGGCCCCATGGGGTTTTTGTCTTCATTTTTAAAATAACGATGGCGCCTGACTTCTGTGCCTCACAAATGTGTTGCAGGGACAAAAGCAGAACATACGTCTTCCACTATCTGAGGAAGCGGTGGTTCAACAAATCAAAGACATTTCACCAAGTCCCTACATCTTATTGTTGGCGTTTGCCGCCTTGGATTTTTAAACCAAGGTCTAGTATGACGATTACTATTTTGGATTCTTGTCTCGAGAGAAAAATCAAGGCAGTCATTTCTTTCTTTGGTAAGAAATGGCACAACGTTACACGTCTAATTAAAGCCTGAAAAGAACATTTTGTCTTTCACCCACTTTCAGCCTTCAAAACACGACACTGCATCGCCAGGTAAAAACCACTCATTTCTCTGGGGGCAGGGGCGGGCATTTACCCAGGAGAAGGCAGAAGGGACAACAGTGAGGGAACCATGTCTGGCCACCTACCTCCTCCACCTGATCCGAAGCCAGAGAATCCCCCGCTCTGGGTCCCAAAACCAGAGGTCTGCTGGGACAGCGACCCGAAAGTCGGCGCGTTCTGACTTGCGAGGGTGCCGAAGGACGTGGTGTTGCTGCTGCCCCCAAACCTGGGTTCCGGGGAGAAGGCGGTCGGCGGTGAGTGCGGCTGCACAGGCACCGGCTGCCCGCAGGGCCTCGGGCTGCACGCCACGCACAAACTGAGGGGACACGCTTGGTTCAAAGTAGTGGCCTCTCAGAAAGAGCAGGCTAGAGCCCAGAGCGAATCTCAGCTTTGGGAAGGAAAAGGACAGGCACGCGATATAAAAGCTAACTGGCCCAGGGTTTTAGGTTTTCTCCACTGTGTGGAAATTCCAGCTCATCTGGAAATGGAACAGCATGACATTTTTTGCTCTATCGCCAATAATTCTTGGATTTCATCCCATCATTTTAGCATTTCTCATTTATCGACAGCCTCTTTCCCCCAATTTATTTGTCTTCAGCTCCTCTTTGGATCTTGATTCCACTGACTTTTCATGACAAGGTGAGGGGTCTTCTGGAAGTAGACCCTCGGAGTGGTCCTGACTGGTCCTGCTCTATTCCTACCCCTGCTCTGGGCCTCACACAAACAGTGGGAGCTCCTCAGACATCTGCCAGGGGCAGATCAGGGACCTGGGGAAAGGTGATGGGCTCTTCTGGAGTTCTCGTACCAGAGTTGGTACCTGTCAGCCCTCTTTGACAAAATGGAACTAACCAGCCAGTTGGATTTATGTGGGTGAGCCCCCACCTCCGCCCAAGGCAGAATATGATACTTTTCTACTAGTAGAGAAAATAGCAGGTTTCAAATAAATAAATAAAACCTCAAGATTCCCCGTCAACCCCAAACCCTCCAACCCTGCAATACTCTGTGCTGGGCGGTCACTGGAGACATCAGTGTCCGTCGGAACCTGCCAAGAATACTGGTTTAAGTTGGTCCCAACTCTCCTTTAAAAGCTTTCCTTAACTTTAATTCTTGGGGCTTCCTGAGGGAAACTTAAAAGAACCATTAGTCTCTACATGAAGTCCAGGAAGCAATCTATCAATTCACTCACTTTCTGGAAACTTGCCAGCATTTCCTCACCAGCATCTTTCATGGGGGGGAAGGGTATGAGTAAGAACATACTTTAGTTTACTTTCAAGATAAAGATGCTATCACTTTGCCAAGACTCACCCCAAGTACCCCGACCATTTCCCCAAACAAAGCCCACCTCCTCCCCCCGTCTTGAGCTTTACGCATCCCACGTCCTGTGGCCAGGGCCACCAGACAGTGACTTCAGACACTAATACATCCTCTGAACGAGGCACTTTGTAGTCATCACCACAGACATTTTATCGGGACTTTGTAGTGTGGTGAAGGCTATTTATTTTCTCCTTGGGGTTTTGGCAACCAGATTGAATTTCTGGGGCCCTTAAAAGCCAATCCCTAATATGGCATTTTCAAGGGAGGATGTGCACGAGGCGGTAAGAGCAGCTTTGAAAGCAGGGCAGTCACTGAGACTCTGAAATGTGCCCAGTGTGGAAGCTGGGCCCTGGGGCTGTGAAATGAATACCCACTGTGGGGGTCTCAAGTGCAGCAAGGGACACAAGGAGTGATCTGCTCAAGGACAACGGGTCAGCGACACAACAGTCCCAAGAGGAAAGAATGTGGCAAAAACTATTCGTCTTGAATTCCCTAACAGAAGTCACCCCACAAGGCGCAGGCCTGGCTCTAAAGTAGCCAGGATGGGACTGTTTCTTCCTTAAATCACCCTTTAGTTCCGCCAGGAGAACGGGGGCCTGCCGATCAGTACTCTACGTTTTCGGGCGACGGCAACACAGCTTGTGCCCATCCGCAGTCGACAGTCTCGCTTAGGAGAGATGAGCCTTCCCCAAGGAGGATTTCAAGGTGGATTGGTGGATTTCAATGGAGGGGGGCTCAGCTCAGTCAACAGTAGGGAAAACGCAAGAACTGTCTTCCTGAAACAGGAGTCCCGGGCCCCGTGCTTCTGGCGGTCCCCAGGCCTGTCCCCAGAGGCTTACCCGAATCCTCCCGCGCTGGCAGCCGCAGTACCCTCTCCGAACACTTTGCCTCCCGTCGAGCCCAGAGGGCTTGTAAAGGCTGGGGCTGAACCGAATGCTGGCACCCCTCCAAACCCAGGGGATCCCCCAAAAGTAGGAGGGCTGCCAAACACTGGAGCAGCACCGAAGCCACCTGAGCAAAACAGAGGCAAACAAACAGAAACAGGGAAAAAGAAAGGAGACAGGAAGAGAAGACAATGAGCGGTGAGAAACCAAATCAGAAGAGGAAGGAAAAAGGGGAAAATAGGTTAGAAATTCAAATTCGAAAAACTGTGACTGGGGGCGACAGCCTTTCTAAATACCAAGCCATCCCCTCCATTTCTAGCAGAGGGGTCGGGTCCACCAGGGGAGCTCCTTGGAGCCCTACGAACCCCACAGATCCCGTTTGTCTGTGAGACCCTCGATCCCTCCCATGGGCAAGCTGGACATATCGGCTCCCAGTCTCGTGGAATCAGATTGTCACCAAGAACCAGCCTGGCGCATTTCTGACCCCTTCCCAGCCCCACTGTGCCAATGTGAGGCTCCTCACTGAAAAAGCATTCTTGAAAACTCTGACCCCTGCCCAGTTGTCAAAGATGACAGATGTTGTTACTGTCACAACACAGGTAAGGCTTCCAGCTTCATGAGAACCCACATTATAAAGCCAGAGGCTCGAAGTCTCCTCTCGGGGAGAACCTATGAACTGGGTTACAGAAGAGATGGAGAGGCGCACGGCACTGGTGCTCAGCCAGGGGCTTTTTATTTATTTAAAGCCTTATGGCTCTCACATCTCTCTCCACAGTCTCTCCGCACGGAAGAATTTCTTAAAAAATGCTTTCTCTCTGCAGTCAAGAGCTACTCCTCAATAAAAAAGCACACCGAATTTCCTCTCTGGAGGAAGGTGGCTGGATAAATGTGATAGAACAATCCATCAGCTCTGAGGAGAGCCACCAGAGCCCCTGACGTCCCCCGCTGCTCACGTGAACAGAGGCGGTGGGCCGGGGCAGGCACACTCGAGGGCCATCATGCCGAGGGTCAGGTGCGCCGAGGTGGCCTCCTCGGATTGGCGGATTTGCCCACCGGGCGGAAAGACCAACCGTCCTTCCCTGACTATTCCTTCTGCTCCCAAGGGGGTTCCCAAACCCCAAGACACTGTGTACATCATTTAAGGCTATGAGCGGAGACGCTCAGTGAATGTCCGTCGAACAGAATGGAATAAACTGCTCTAAGAAACGTGCTCTAGAAAGGAGTATTTCTTAAAATGAGTACGGGCCTAAGGAACTACGTGCTAAAGGGAATGACAGAGGCCTTGGCACAAGGAAAGGGGCGCCAGGGACACTATGCTCGCCCCTTGAGGAGAGTGAGTCTTGCTCTCAGAGGCACCAATCAGGCCTTACATAAGCATCACCTCACCACAACCTTCTGCTACCTAAATCAGGAAAGATCGGACCCTGGGCAGGAAAAGCTGTTAGCTGAATTCTTTCGTTATTTGTCATTTTGTGATTCAATCACGTGCTTACTTATCATTGTTACTGAAGATACTTTTTGCTAAAGCTCATGTTTGGGTTAACATTCTAGATTTTCAAACCTTGAGTGAAATTCCAAGCCATGATAATGGAGACTGTTGGGTTACAAATATAAGAGACTGGAAAAAAAAAAAAAAGTGCTAAAAAACCCTTGCAGTTGAATTATTTACGACCGACCACAGATCTAGTTACACTTTCTTCCTAGACACACGTGGCTGGATCTGGTGCCGTGTGCACAATATTACTCCGACTTCTTGGTGGAGGGCGAGTGAAAAATGAGAAGTCACAATGATACAGGAAGTACACTGGACAGGGGAGAGATTAAACACACGTACACACACGTGCGCCACCCCTCCCTCCCACATGCACACACATCACACCCACACAACACATACACACCCACCCTCACATACATACCCCACATACACACACACAACATAGACACACACCACACACACACATACACATACCACGTACACTCACACAATGCCCCCAAACAACAAACCTGGGTCATAGCTAAGTGAAACAGGAGGAAAATGGTCACTCTGGTATTATTTTTTGGAGATAGGCAACTCACTCCTGATGCTAGGAAGGGTTTGATTTTATTAGATGCTACATTTTCATGATTTTCCTCTCCAGAAAAAAGAGACATTTGCTAATAAGCAATGATAATAAACACCTGACTTACTGACGGCCCTCTGCACGCCAGCTCCGAGACAGCCGTTTGCCTTATCCTGCCAAATAAACCCAGGGTCCCAAACTTGCAGGAGGAAACAGGCTCAGAGAATGTTCTTTGCCTAAGTTCAGCCAGTTGATTGTGGTAGCGCTGGGCTGACTCAAGACAGCACCCACCACCTAACTGCATGGGTCAGCCTGCCTCCCTCCACCGCAACTGGGGTGAGCCCGATAGGCTGGGCACGGAGGTCTGGGTCCACCTCTGCCCCCCCCCCGCCCAAGTAATCTCTAGCACTACTATTTCCTAAGGCAACTGTACTGAGGGAGGATGGACACTTTGGAATTTTCCAAAGACCCATCAAAATGGCCCATCTAAAATCTGTATTAAAGCAAAATGCCAATCGTGATGTCTCAGGCATTTGCACTGCCTGCGCAGGAAGGACGACTCCTTTATTTAAAGCAGCCTTTCCTTAAGCTCAGGGCTCTGTGGCACCTCCTTCTACAGAGGGAGCCCCCTGAGAACTGCCGTGAGTCCTGCAGCGAGAGCCAAAGCGCCGGAAGCACAGGGGACACAGGCTGCCTCCACCCTTGCTGTCACCTCTGTGGCTACCAGCTCCTCCATCCCTGTAGCTTCCTCTGTCTTCAGTCTGAGGGGTTTCACGGGGCAAACAATCAAACAGGAAAAATATTCTGAAAGGTAGGAGGATAGATTTTCTCTAAGACTAAAAAAATAAAAGCATAAGATTCTCGAAGTCAATTGGGACCTGATTCCAGGATAAGGAACAAAATAAAAATACACGAATCAAAAAAAAACCCCCAAAAACATTATCCAGTTCCTTAAAAAAAAATTAAATTAAGCCTCGATAATTAATGTATTAAAATTTCTTAGTCAGATGTTTGCTTTGTTAACTAGGACCCAAAGCTTTGTAGCCTTTTCACTTCTAAATCATTGACCGTGAGGAAGGGTGGGGGCAAAATGAAGCTGCAATGCTCACGTCTAGTGCATTTTAAAGTCTAGGAAGAAATCAGAACCTGGCAGCCAAAGACTAACCCACTCAAGCCACAGGTCTGAGTAATGGAGCACAGTGCATGGAAACCACGGCAGTTTAGGTTCTAGACCGTGGGACTCCAGGCATGGAATGCAGGGCGGTCCTAAGTCAGAGCCACCTATGCATCTGGTCCTCGCTAGAGTCCTTCCTCTGGAACTCACATAATTTCAAAGGCTCCCAGACACATGAGGGACAAGTATCCTGGGCGCTCACCCTTGGGAAGTCTGCTTTCAAGAACTCCTTTCTCTACAAACATCCTCCCCCACACTGCCACTGATCTCTTTGGAGGGAAAAAAATTTTTTTTTCACGCAATTTTCCACACAACAAAGGCAGGAATGCAGACCCTCTGTAGATCTGAGACAGAAAGAGGACAGAGAGGCAGCTGACAGAAATGAAATATGTTTTTGTATCTAAACATGTATTGTTCCTTAACATTTGAAATTATAAATGTCGTATATGATTATAGAAAGTCACACAGTTCACATATGTGTACTTTAAAAGTAACGCTGGGGGGCGCCTGGGTGGCACAGCGGTTAGGCGTCTGCCTTCGGCTCAGGGCGTGATCCCGGCGTTGTGGGATCGAGCCCCACATCGGGCTCCTCTGCTGTGAGCCTGCTTCTTCCTCTCCCACTCCCCCTGCTTGTGTTCCCTCTCTCGCTGGCTGTCTCTATCTCTGTCGAATGAATAAATAAAATCTTTAATAAATAAATAAATAAATAAAATAAAAGTAACGCTGGGATAAGAAGGAGCGCCGGTGGCGCTCCGCCGGCGTGGTCTCCCTGTGAGAAGTGACTGCGCTGTGTCCCTGCAGTAAGTGGATGTTGTATGGGTACACGTATATGTAATATATTTATGTATGTTACGTTCAAAAGTTAAAAAAAAAAAGTGACTTGAGAAAGAGGACAAAGGAAATAGACATAAAAACTATGCAGACCATCGGTCTTGCCCATGACTGTGAATGGGACCCCAGCTCTTCTGTGACCGGGTCCTTTCTTGTTTATATTTTAGTTATCACTCTCTTGTATGTTCCCATACTTTCGTTGCTCTGCACCTGCTAATTATTTACATTCTTGCTTTTAACATGTCTCGGAGATCTAGAACAGCGTTAGGAACACAGTAGATGCTCAATAAATGCAAAAACGAATCGGGGAGAAAAGGTCATTTCATCCATACTCCAATCCTACTCCCGGGAGAGCCAGCCTAGAGACATCTCCTTCCAGGTATCTATGCGTATGTAAATATACATCTAAAAGTAACCACAGCTAATAAGTATCCGAGTACCTGTTTTATTTGCAGTAGAAAATCCGAAGCCTTGGGACGCCACACTTCCCCCTCCAGAGCTGAACGTGCCGGCAGGTTTCTGCTCTCCAAACGATGAGCTGGTGAATCCACCAAATGTCTTGGCCCCACTGTTTCCGAACAGATTAGAGGTATCTAAAGAAAGGGGGAACATGCTGAGGGAGATCAGAGGTAGAAAAATGTCCTTATCTACTTAGAACAGAAAAGAAACTGCAGCTAGGTGTTTGAGGAGAAGCAAGTGGCAAGTCTGGGATTCAAGGGAGCCGAGCTGTGGTGAACACCTTCTGTGATTTGCTGGCATGTTGATGACAAGTTCTTAATCTCTGGGAACCCAGGCTCGGGATTCTACGGGCACGGCATACGGGGGAGCTGCAACAGGGCCCAGTGAAGAGGCTCCTTTGCAGGACGCAGCTGCGCTCCCACACGGATCAGTCTATCTACCAGCTTCCCGCGAGACGTGTCTCTTCTGAAGAAGAAGGCTTGCTTTCATTCATCTCCTCACATGAGCACCAACTTCACGTTTTGTCGAGCTAGAGAAATAAAGTCAGAGCAAATCCGAACCAAGCTTAATGGCTGCCAGCTTCTGCTTTCATAGTCAGGTTGGACGTGTTTCTGTTGCCCGATCTGCTCAGGGAATGGTGGCGCAACAACAAAAACCATGAAGCCCCTAACGCCGATCTGAGGGGGGCTAGAGAGGCTCTGAAGAATGTGAGCAGCAGCAAGACTTCCGGTCTGATTTCCTTTTCCTAAGCCGTTCAATGAAGCCCTTGACCTTTCAGATGCTCATCTAGGTGGGTCACTCCTACACACTGAAGCCACGCCAAGAATGCAAGGAATAAAGGAAACTAACTCCTAAAAACCAAGACGGGTAAGAAGTGTTCTGTCAGTTATACAAGACATGCGAATCTGACCGGTAATAAGTAGCCAGAACCATATGTACAGAAGCACTTGGGAACACGAACAGCACACTACCAGGAATTCTTCTGTCACCCTTTTTTGTGGGGAGAGGGGAGGGACAACTCACACTTCCCCACCGTGTTTGGATGGGTGTTTTACTAAAGCAAGTTTGCATCCAAAGAAGGCAGGGAGAAGCTGTCCCCAAACAGGGTCTAGGCCCAAAGGCGCAAGCATACGCGGGGCGCTGAACGGATGCTCTGGGTGGGTAATGGAGAGCGTGTGCCACATCACCAAGTGAGAGGTGCAAACATCTGCACGGGCCGGTGTTCCCCCAAGCCGATCAGGTGCTCGCTGTGAAGGGGACAGAGAGACGTGGAGGGGAGTAACTCACTCTCAAAGTCCAGGTGTTTGAAGAGGTGGCCCATCACTAACCTGTCAATCCCAAGGTCCCCCATCTCGCTCTGCTGCCAACCCCACCCCCACATGAGATTAACTGTTAATACTTCCAGTTGCAACGCTCCTGACCTACAATCCAGGAATTGAACGGCCTTCACTCAGGGACATGACCACCAATACGCAGAGGCCCAGGCCACCACATGGTCACCTGCTCTGTGAAACCCCTGCTGGCAGTCTGAGAGCCTGGCTAGGAGTGTGCCAGGCACCGATGGCGGGAGGGGTTCACAAGCTCCACTTCATCACCCCAGACCCGGTACCACAGGATTATGCACCTTCCTTTTGTTGAGGGTTCGTAGGGGGAGCCTGCAACACGTCCTCTCGAAGAGCCGGAGCTTGCCGGAAGTAAGCTAGCTGGGAGGCCACGTCTTATTCTCTCAGTGGCTGTACATTCATCCGACACTGGAGATGAAAACTGGGCTCCTCAGCCATTCCTTTACTTGGTACGTCAGGAACAGAGGACTGCAACTTTCTGACTCTGTTAGGACCGACGCGGCAAAAATTACAAATAGCAAATCATTTCAAGTGTGAGATTTGGGGCTAGCTCTCCTCTTGGAGAAATCTGAGATACAGAGGTGAAATGATTTTACTGGGATGATGCCAGGAGACTGAAATGCCTGAAGTTAGAGAACACAGAAGTTTCTGGGCATCTTCACCCCTTCATCTCCTTGAGACGCCTATCTGAAGATGCTCACGGGCGTTACAGTGGAATACACAGGCGTTCTGCAGCCAGCCCCGGCTCAGGATACCCAGTAGCTGTGGGCAAGGACTTCTCCTTCCCAAGTCCCTGTTTCTTCTAAGACAAAATGGGGACAGCCGGGGTTGAGGGGGGGTGGTGTCCGCATGGCTGCTGTGAGGATCAGATGAGCTGACGTACGAGGAGCGCCTAGTCGGGCGATAGCAGATCCTCAGGAAACAGAACTTCCCCTCTCTGTTTCTTTAACTCTTCCTCCTGCTACATCCCACTTGTGCTCAGTATAATAAGACACAGAGCAGATCAGCAGCAAAAAATGTAATCCTTTCCATTTTGCAAAGATCATGAGAGTTAAACCAGTCAAGTTGTAACAGTTTTCGTTTGCAGTCTCAAGAGAAGTTCTGCGTGTTGAAAGGTTTGAGGATTTATTTCAGCTGTTCTGAAGCAAAGTGGCATTAACCGAGGTCTGCTTTTCTCTGTTTCCACGGTCAAGGATGTGCTTCTCGGTTCTCTCCTAGCGGTTCCAAAATAACACAGTCCCTAGCTCTTAAAATACGGCAAGTAAGGGGGTTATATCTTGGTTGCTGGAACAATATGTTGTTGCAGGAGATGCCTCTTCACTTGTGGGCAGAGCAGCCCAGAAGAAAGCCTGTCTTCACAGAGCTGGCTGGTGACTTCTACTCTCGGGGGGTGGCGAGTCCAGGGACAACCTGTGTCTGCTCTGGGCTTCCCCCTGCTGGCACGACACGGGGCCTCTTGGGTCTTGTATTTGGCAAAAAAAAAAAACACTTGCATAACCCAACATCAGGGTCCAACCCTACTCCAATTAAATTATGCCTGATATGATTAAATTAAATTTGATATAAACACTATCACAGAGACCAAGTCCCATGTCATTCTGCAGGTCTAAAGTCACTAATTAGAATTTCACATGCACTGAGAAGGGGGTTCTCAAGCAGCTCTAGTCCCAGATACTTTCCAAGACATTTTCTTAAAGAACAGTTGTAGAGGGAGCCTTGCGGGCCCAAAAGATTCTCCTCAAATGGCTTCTCTCTCCTCACACAAGTACGTCTTTCAGGCCTCCGAACAGAAAGAACGTGTCGAGGATGGCCTAACCAGGGTCCTTCGGACAAGACTCGAGGGGGCAGTAAGTGCTTATTGCTAACAATGTGCAGTGGTGCTGAATTTCAAGCGACCCCAGGGGTTAACAGAGCATCTCAGGTAGTCTCGGGACAGAGAGCTCAGAAACCCTGAGGAGGTGGATAAAGAACTTGCCAGCTCACAGCAACAGTGTTCCCGGCCTGTCTTGCTCCATCAAGGCGGAGGTCTAATGACTTCTCAGGGCTAAAGACAGCAGCTTCAGGGCCAGGCGGCCTGGGGTCTACATGTCACAGGGGAAACCGGTGGCTCAATCTGCGCTCAGAGATCCGTCTGCAGGGGAGCGTACTCGACGCCCCCGAGAATGAGCCCAAGGGCTGTCAGACAAGACACACCTGGGAGGAACCGTGCTCCGTTGCAAGGCTAGGAAGATCTCAGGAGGCAACGGGGTGGGTCAGAGTTCTGGCAACATACTCGGATTAAGCCCAGGCTGCTCCACTTAACGGCTGCTACCTCTGTAAGTCTGCATCCCTTCTGCAAACCTATTTCCTTATTGGTAAAATGGGGACGGCCACACCTAAAAGCACTGTTCTAAGAAGTGGTGAGCCCAACTACACGGAGCATCTGGCACACAGTAGGTGGTCCATAAAGATCTGTCCCTTCCACTTGATGTCACACGAAGGAATGGAACAACACAAGGGCTGTTGGATTCCAGAGAGGGAGAGATCGCCGTGGACCCACGACCCGCAGGCCAAGCTGCACACAGGCGCAGACTTAGAGTCACCTTTAAAGGAAGGGTAGGTTTGGTGGGTGGAGTGGAGGAGGCAGGGGAGCCCTGGCGCTGAAGTGGGGAGAGAGGAGTGGCGTGTGTACGAAGGACGGCCAGCAGTGGCTGACACAGAGGGAACATGCTGGGGGAACAGGAATGTGTGCAGGGCAGCTCACGGAGGGCCTGGATTTCCAAGTCGAGGAGCTGGCTTCACATCCGTGGGAAGCTGCCAGGGGTTCTGCGTAGGGAGACTGGCAAAAGCAGAGTTAAAAACACTCAGCTTCGTGTGAATGTCCAGATGCCAGGGGAGGAGGCTGGAGACTACTGTGATAACCCAGATGACAATGGGGACATGCCTGCAAGGACAGAGAGAAGCAGCAGAAAAGGAACCGTTTGGAAGGAAGGAAGAGAACGAGGAGAGTCGGTCTATACAGTCCAGGAAAGACGTTGAGCTCAAAGTGTCAAATATTGCAGAGTCACCCAAAGAGAAAGAGGCTGTCTCTGGTGGTTCGCAGAAAGCATCCTTAGTTCTGGTGAGGACGATGCCTGTCCCCAGGTGACTTCTAGCTACTTCTCCTGCACTGTTCTTCCTCTTCTCGTGCACCTGGTCCTCTGGGCTACAGAGGCTCCTGTCCCTTTCACTATCAAATCATATCCTCAGTTTTCAAAACCAAATAATGTTTAAGTCTTTTCTGTCCTTGAAACTTCTCTTACCATAAAAATAAACTGCTGGTTTATAAAAAACCAATATTTAGGAAAATGAAGACCAGCAGGTGTTCAGTATCAAGCATCCGGTATAATCCTATAAAGTATCTGGTTTAATTTTAAACCAGAATTAAAGAACTGGAAAAACGGTGTGCCAGTGAATAACGGATGGGGGGGTGGAGGGTGACCTGCCGCGCTGTCCAGTTGCCCTGGTGTAAACACTCGCACGATGGCAGAGTTCAGGCTGCCCAACATGCGATCACCCGAGGCAGAATTGGAGGTGTGCACAGCCAGCCCTCGCAGGCCAGGGCATGCCATCGCCAGTCCCCCACTGAGAGAAGGCAATTCTTTCACAGGTAAAAGCCATGGCCTAAGAGATGAATCAGCCAGGAGGAAAGGGGATTTTACAAGGATATGACACACCTAAGTCTCAACAAAACTGGTGAGCAGCACAATCTCGCAGACGGTAACCTGCCTACGGGAGAAACCCACGTTTCTAAGTAGCATGTTACCAAGTGCCTCTTCTGCACCGGATGCTGTTTTGTATGCTACATATGATCTGGTAGAGTCCTAGATCTGCCACTTTCTGGCCTTGTGACTTCAAATCACCTCACCATTCGGGGCTTGTTTCCTCATTTGAAAATGGAGAGAATGCCACACAAGGATCCTGTTGTCCGAGTATGTGTTATGGAGCCCTGCAGTCCCATGCTGAGAGCCGGGGAGGGGGGGGGGATGGGGAAACCACCCAGTATCTCTGGTTCTTGACCCCTGCTTCCAAGTAGACCTATTTTTACCTGTTTTACGCATTGAGATTCTGCTTAGAAGTTAATCAGCAGAAAGAGTTTTTGAAAACTACTAGACTCAATTTCTTGGATCCCTTCATTCTAGGATTCTTTTGTTTTTGTTTTTTGGTTTTTTTTTTGAAGATTTTATTTATTTGATAGAGAGTACACAAATGGGGGGAGCAGGAGAGGGAGAAGCAGGCTCCCCGCTGAGCACGGAGCCCGATGTGGGGCTCGATCCCAGGACCCTGGGATCATGACCTGAGCCAAAGGCAGATGCTTCACTGACTGAGCCACCCAGGTGCCCATCATTCTAGGATTCTAAATTCCTCCTGGGAGACTGAAAGCTGAAGAACAAAGATTTCTGCTCATATAACTGCACAAGTGAAGAGGTCTGTGTCTCTTGACTCTAATCTTTTACTAGGTGGACAGTGACATCAAAACAACTGATCAGGGAACGTGGAGACTCCGAATAGAGAGCTCTGCTTTGAGCTGCAGGAGCCTCAACATGAAGGTAGTATCTGTCCTGTCGGAGAACAGTAGCTCCCGATTCGCGGGGATCTTGGTAGCATAGCAGATGAGAGAGGCTCCGTGTGCAGTGTGTTAAATGAGGGAAGCAGAGATGATGACAGGCCCCCAACTTCCCTTCTCAGCCTCCATCGGCAGCAGGATTTTTTTTTTAAGATTTAAAAAAAACACCCCAAATTTCTTTCATTTCCAGCCATGAATAGATCAACAAAGTATTTGAAAAATTAGCTGGAGAAAAAAAGTGCCAACAGAACGATATAGCTTCATTTGAAAATAAGACAAAAATGTAAAGAGATAAGAAATAATGAAGGCTTCAAGTTTTGGGTAACATTTCTCTGTGGCAGCTGAATTTTAAAGCGAATTCAGAGAGAGGACTACACCACACAAATCCAGACGCTCCTTCTCCAAGCACACCCAGCTTGCCCTGCTGCTCTCATTCATGCCTGTCCGCTTGCATTCACTTCGAGTCATTTCAACCCTAGGAAACAGAGCGATCTGGGCCTTGGAGAGAAGAGAGGAGGAGCTCAGGGCACAGGTCCTCACCCTGCAGCTCCGATGCCTTTTCACGATTATAGAGGACATCTCATTACAAAAACCAAAAATCAAAATCAAAACAGATCACACTGCTTTGATCCATATATTCAATGGGCCTTCTAGACCCCTCTCTTTCCTTTCTACATTTGTCACCAAAGCTCTGCTCGCACCACGGGGATGACAATGGCATTATGGGGCCAAGGGACTGGGAAAACGGTCTCAACTTACTTGGGGTGGCTGCAGATCCAAAGCCCCCGCTGGCCGAGCTGAATGGGTTTTTGTTGGCTGCATCCTGGCTGGGTTTCCCTCCAAGGCCACTGAAGAAACCTCCCCCTCTTCCAGTGTTTCCAGACCCAAACACGCTCCCACTGGAAGAGGGTTGCTGGAAAACAAAGGGGGCAGGAAGCGAGATAGGATGAGAGGTCATCGTCAAACAGCAGGCCACATCCGCGGAGAGGAGGCACTCACAGCTGGGACAAATGGAAAAAGCAAGAGTACTCTGATTAGTTCTGGGACGGAGGCTCTAACTGCCACAAAAGCAGCTGGACTCTGGACAGGGACTTCCTACAAATCAGTAGTTCTTAAGCTATTCCACGTTCACAGTTCTCTGAAAACATGATTTATGGGAGGAGGGAACTTTGAATGTTTATCTGCCCTGCTGCCTGCAGTCTCTGCTTGACACAATGCCGGGGCAGGAAAGTCGACCCCTCAAGAGTTCCCCCAAATGAGAAAGTTTAAAAACATTTCTAGGAGATTATGAACACGACTTATTATGATTCCTCCAGTATTTGGCTGAACTCATCAGCAACTGATGAAAAGTGATTTACACTGTCTTTTCTCCCAATTTGTGCATTTTTATTTCATAATGACTTTCCCATACTGCAGAAATAAGCTTAAATTAGCTTCATTGTTGAAATGATGACCATAGCTGAATTTTGTCCAAGTCTGCAAATCTTCTGCTCCAAGGATGCTGCTAACTTAGGGTGAATGCTGACTCAAAGCTGTCTCAGGCACCACACACTTTATTTCTGTTTGGAAATTGGTTCTTTAAGGAAGACCAGAGCTAGATTTGAGGGACCATTAATATTAGTTTCATGTGATGTCTTCTTGGCTAATGATGTAGAATAAGATAGGCTTTTTAGAAATGGGTCACTGCGGGGGCGCCTTGGTGGTTCAGTCGGTTAAGCGTCCGACTCTTGATCTCAGCTCATCAGGTCTGGATCTCAGGGTCATGAGTTCAAGCCCCACACTGGGATCCATAATGGGCATGGAGCCTACTTATAAAAAAGGGGAAGATGTGTTGAAGTCCATGTGGTTTTAAAGTTCATACTTATGAATCACAAAAACTAAAAGATTTTTGTGGCAAAGTGAAAAGTACAATGGGAAAATCGCTTCCCTTATCTTTGGGAAGGGAAGGGAAGGAAAGGAAAATGGGTCGCTGTGCCCAGGAACCTTATAGAAGTGCCCTTCAAAGGCGGACACAGTGGTGCCGAAGTCCATCTCCTGTGAAATGGGAATGAACTACCCACCTCAAAACGCTGAGCCAATTAAATGCGCTATGACACGTGACGCAATTTAGAATAGCGCCTGAAATCAAGCACAGGCTCAGAAAACAGCTGCTGTTTGGTATTTTAACAGTGATGGTAACAGACCAATGACTGAGCACTTTCTAGGTGCCAGGCATTTTTCTAACACTTCACACTAAAGTCACACCTCCAGTGGGCCACCTCTGTAACCCCCCTGGGCATCCCCTCACGGGCACATCCCCTCAGACCACCCTGGTCTGAGCCACCAAACCTTGACTTCTCACCTGGACTACAGAATGTAACCAACGTCCTGCTTCCGCTACAATCTATGTTCACACAGCAGTGAGAGTAACACCCACGAACTGCAGTCAGATCATTAAACTCATATTTAAAAATCCTACAAGACCCTATGTGATGTGGCCCCTGGCCACCTCTGACATCATCTTTTATCATCTCTCCTCTCCTCTTCCCCCAACATGGTCCAGTTACACTGGTCTTTTATACTGGAACACGACAGGCTAATTTTTACTTGAGGGTGATTGTACTGAAGGCACTTATATTTGTCTCTAACTCCCTCTTTTTCCCCCCTAAATTTCTTTAAAACAACAGTAAGTTTACTACAACCATTTAATGAGTAAGAGCTTTTTAAAACCTGGAATCCAGTCCTAATCCAATCCAATCATAAAAGCATAGGCTTTGATAACTAGCAGCCAGACTTTGAAAGGAAGGAAGACATGGCAACGAATCCACGCACCGTGTAGAAACTGTCAGACTTCGTAGCTGACTCCCGTGCATCAGACTGAGACACAGTCAATTGCCAACATGTGGCTATTTTCACCCTACCAAAAAATGGCAATTTCAGATGGTTCAACCTAAATTGCAAAAATAGGATTTGAAAAATAATGGCTAGCTGTAGAAATGAATAGAAGGGGATCACAGAAGTGAATGTGAATTGATAGTTACTGCATCCTCATAAATAGGTTAGAGAGAGTCCCGTTCATTTTAATTGTAATACATTACAATAGTTTAAAAATATTATGGAAAATCTCAAAAGTGTACAAAAAGTAGACAGAAGAATATAATGCTCCTACCCCATGCCCATCATCCAGTTTCAGTGAACTCACAGCCAGTTGAGTTTTATCTATAACCCATTACTTCCCCTCATCTTTTATTAGCATGAAGCAAATCCTAGACATCTTACCATTTGAACCACTGATTTTTCTAGTATAATCTCTAAAAGATAAACCATAACCATATCATTATCATGCCTAAAAAATTAACATTTATTTAATATCATTAAAGAGGGAGTTATTGTTCAAGATCCAACCTCATGTTGCTCCCCCCGCCAAAAATCAAATCTGAATCTCCTCAAGCCTCCAGACCCAACCCCCACTTCACAGGAAGTTAACAAAGGACGGGACGAAGTTAACCTAGGAGCTGTAATGTGGGAATGCAGTCAGCAACCAGAAAATAGGAAATTCTACAGAACAACTGAATTATGAGAACAACAAAAGGAAGAGAGACACAGAAGGGTTATCTGTAGAGAGAGACACTCAGGAGACCTATCAAGCAGTCGCAATGTGTGGACTGGATTTGATCCTAATTCAAAGAAACAAATATAAAAAGGAAAGGGAGACACTGATGAGACTTCTTCAGAAAGGCATTTCCTGACCATGTAACCTAAATTGTTCTTCCTGATTACTGTTTTATTCTCTTCATAGTACTTAAAACTCTCTGAAATTGAACTATTTTGATAAGGACTCTCTCCATCAAATGTGATCTTCCAATCCATGAACGCTGGATATCCTTCCATTTATTTAGATCATCTTTAATCTCTTTAAACAATGTTTTATGGGATTCAGAGTGTTTTACACTTATCTTGTTAAATTTATTCCTAAGTATTGTGCTCTTTTTGATGTTACTGAAAATGGAATTTTCTTACTTTCACGTTCAGATAGTTCATTGCAAATGTATAAAAATAGGTTTTTAAAAATATTAATCTTGCATCTGTAATCGTGAACTCATTTATTAGTACTAATAGCATTTTAGTGGATTCCTTAGGATTTTCTATATACCGGATCAAGTTATCTGCAGATACAGAGTTTTACCTTTTTTTTTTTTTAAAGATTTTATTTATTTATTTGACAGAGAGAGACAGCCAGCGAGAGAGGGAACACAAGCAGGGGGAGTGGGGGGAAGAAGCAGACTCCCAGCGGAGGAGCCCGATGTGGCACTCGATCCCAGAAGGCCAGGATCACACCCTGAGCCGAAGGCAGACGCTTAACGACTGAGCCACCCAGGCTCCCCAAGAGTTTTACTTTTTCCCTTCCAATCTAGATGCCTTTTATTTCATCTTCTTGCCTATCTGACCTGGCTAGACTCGACAAATGCTTCTGAGACTCATCCATATTGTTGCACGCATTGGTCACTCTTCCCCTTAGACTGCTGAGTAATATTCCATTACAGGAGTATGCTCGTGTCTACTATTCTCCTGCTAGACGTCTGGACTGTTTCCAGGTTTTGGCTGTCATAAATAAAGATGCTATGAGCACTAAGTCTTTTTGTGGACCTAGATTTTCAGCTCTTTTGGGCAAATACTTAGGACTGGAACGGCTAAACCACAAAATTAGTGTATATTTGAGTTATGAAATTGCCAAATGGTTTTCCAAATTACCACTTTATAATCCCACTGGCAACACATTACGAGATTTGCTCTAATCTCCACATTTGGTTTTGTAAGTTCTTAAATTTTAGTAATTCTAGCAGCTTTGGAGAAGTGCCATATTGTGGTTCCAATTTGCATTTCTCTGATGACTAATAATGGTGGGCAAGTTTTCACATGCTTATTGGCCATTCACATACTTTGTAAGTATCTGTCCAAGTACTTTGCTTAGTTTTTAAAGTTCTTTATATATTCTTTACATATTCTGGACAAAAGTTCTTCATTTGATATATGTATTATAAATATTTTCCCCCAGTCTATGCCCTGCCTTTTCATTTCATAACAACATTTTGGTGAGCATTACTTTCTAATTCTGATGGAGTCTACTTCTTAAATTTTCTTCTTTTATGGTTAAGTGCTTTTTGGGTTCTAAGAAATCTTTACCTAATAATGGTTTCTTAACAGTGGCACTGACACTGTGGGCTGGATAATTCCTTGTTTTGGAGGGTTATGGAATGTTGAGCAGCACCCCTGGCCTACATTCCCTAGATGCTGATAGCATCCCCTACTCATGAGGACCAAACAGGTCTCTGTTGCAATTGTGAAATTCCCTCCCGCACAGAGGTGGGGGGTGGAACTGGTAACATTTGAAAACCACTTGTCTATGCAAAGGGAGCAAAGATATTCTCTGCCTTTTTGCTCTGGTTATCATATATTTAACATCTCCTCATAACCATACAATACACTGTTTCCTTGTATGGCCTGAGTCGTCTTTAAAGCTGCTTTAAAATTTTTCTCTTTGTATTTGGTTTTCAGAAGCTTATCTATGATGTGTCTAGGTGTGGTCTTCTGGTATTTACTCTGTTTAGGGTTCACCGAGTTTCTTGGATTTTTAGACCTTTATTTTTCAATACATTTGGAAAAGTTTGGACATTTTTCTTCAAATATTTTTTGTCTACTCCCTTCTGTCTCCTCTCCTTCAAGGACTCTGATTACACATACAAGAGACTGTCCGATATTGTGTTACACAGGTCACTACTGTTCTGCCCGGTGGTTTTCTCAGTCTCTCTGAGTTTCATTCAAAAAAATTTGTTTACTCATTTATATATTAATTTGAAGTAGGCTCCACGCCCAACGTGGGGTTTGAACTCAGGACCCTGAGATCAAGAGTCTCACGCTCTACCAACTGAGTTTCAGGGGCCCCCATTCTGAGCTTCCTTTTAGATAATTTCTACCTGACTTGTGTTCAAGTTCACAGTTCTACTGTAGTAGTCACTCTGCTGGTATGCCTAATCATTTTGAATTTCAGATACTAGATTTCAACTTCAGATACAGATCAAGACTTCCTATTTATTTTTAAAATTGCCAATTCTCTGCCGAGATTCCTTATTCAACCATTCTTTTCTTCTCCTCTAAATCCTTGAGCACAATAGTCACAACAGTTATTTTAAAGTCTCTGCCTGCTAGTTCCACTATCTGGATCATCCACAGGTTGTTTCTTGCTGTTTTCTAAGATACGATTGTGGGTGCCTCCTTTTATTTTTGCTTTTTCACATGTTATATATCCTATATATGCGATATGTACGTAAAATATATACATACCTATATTTTTTGGTATATAAGACTTTGTATATAGAACAGTGGTGTGGGGACTGAAGAACACTGTTCTTCCTACAGCATGAGAGGCCTCTCTTTCATCTGTATCCCAAAGTGAATATGCAATTATTCACATCTCATTAAGTGTTCAGTTGATCTAGAAACAAGTCCAAGATTGAAGAATGCTCACCTCTGTGTTTGCTTAGGGTTTAAGTTATTTGTCTTATGGTTGAGCCTGGAGCCAGGAGGCAGTTGGGCTGCAGTGTTACCTCTGGATTCAACAGTTCTGGGCAATGAGAAATTGTAGGAATGTGCAAGTTCTTTCTGCTTTTCGGTCCTGCCTTTCCGTCCTTTCTCTTAGGAAAAGTGGGGGAGGGGTGGATAGGGAAGATTTTTATATCAAATAACTGTTGTACTTGGAGACTTTCAGACCCCAATTTGTTTGTTTGTTTTTTAACAAAACAGCTTTATTGGGATATAATCCATATACTACAAAACTCGCTGATTTTAAAGGATAAAATTCAATAGTGTTTGGTATATTACTATTAACTTAAAATTGTGGCAAAGTTTCATTTCGTCATTTTAACCATGTAAGCATACAATTCAGTGGCCTGAATTTTATTCACAATGCTGTGCAGCCATCATCACTACCTATTTCCAAGATTTTTTTCATCACCACACCAAAATTCTCAACCACTAAGCAGTAACTCCCGTTCTCTCCTCCTAACAGCCACCGGTGATCTCTAATCTACTTTCCGGCTCTAGGAATTTACCTAAATGCTTCCTGGACGTGGAATCATATATTATCTGTCCTTTTATTGTGGCTCAGTTTATTCAGCATCACGCATTCAAGGTTCATCCATGCGTAGTATGAATCAGAACTCCATCCCTTTGCAAGGCTGAATAATATTCCACTTTATGTACAGACCATACTTTGTTTATCTAGTCATCTGTTGATGAACACCTGGGTTGTTTCTTCCTTTTGGCTATTGTGACTAATGCTGCTGTGAAGACTGGTGAAAAGCGCCTCTTTGACTTCCTGCTTTCAATTCCTTTGGGTATATACCTAGTAGTGGAATTGCTGGGTCGTATGGTAATTCTGTGTTCGGCTTTTTGAGGAACCACTGAACTGTTTTCCACAGTGGATGCACTATTTTGCATTCCAACCAGCAATGTTGGGTTCCAGTTTCTCCACATCCTTGTCAACACCTATTCTTCTCAGGTCTGTTTGTTTTTTAAATTATAGCCACCGAATGGGTGTGAAGTGGTATTCTTACGGTTTTGATTTTCATTTCCCTATCATTTAATGATATTGATCATCTTTTCATGTGCTTATTGGTCATTTATTCTGCTTGCCCCCACTGTTGCCAATAACTTCTGTCTTCTTCTCTAGCCAGTACATTTCCTCAGTCTTCAGCGAAGCCTCTCTTCCACTTTTCAAACCCAGACCTGACATGTGCCCCCACAATCTGCTATACCATCACACTTATCTACAGTTGGCTCCCCTCTCTGGAAATGAGGCTGATGCTCTGTGACTAGGTCATAAAAGGTTATATATTTTCTGCCTGGCTCCCTTTCTTTTTTGAAATTTCTCCTTGGAATCCAGCCACCACGTTGTGAGGAAGCCCAAGCCACAAGGAGAAGCTAAGACCTCCTGTTCAGTTCTGAGCCAACAGCAAAACCAACCACTGGATAATATAAATGCCACTAGGTTTGGGGGTCAGGTGTTACACAGGACAAGAGAATTCCAATATGCAAAGGATAAGTGTGATTATTACACTATCTGGATTTTGTTTGGTGTTGTCACAGGAGTTAAGGTCCTCTGCATCCTAGTCAGAATCTGCCTCGTATCCTTAGATATTTCTGAGGATACTCCTATCAACTGGAAATTCATTCACTTTTAGTGCTTATCATGTGCTAGCCACAGTCCTAAGAATTGGGGACATAGCAATGAATACAACACAGAAGGCCCCTGTCATCAGAAAAAGAACTATCGACTTGAATTTCTGGCCCTTCTGATTGCAAACATAATTTCTGTGATGGAAGAATATGTGGGTTGGGGAGTGGGAAGGAGTAACCAATACGGTGTTGATCACAGTAAGTTTTCTATCTCTTAGCGCAATATCACGCCTGTGAGTCCCCCATGCCACTCCAGTTCAGTCATTTTCATACTGGATAAAATTCTATAGAATACTACAAATTCATCCATCCATTGGAATACTGGTCAACATCTGGGATGCTTCCAGTTTTTGGTTACTAAAACATTGTGGTTATGCACACCCCGTATCCTGGGGCCCGTGTGCATGAGTTTCTCTAACGGATACACCTAGGAGTTGGAATTACCAGTCTCCTCGGGGTCACGCCAAACTATTTTCCAAGGTGGTTGTACCAAATGACACCTGACCAGGCGTGTATGCAAAGTTCCTTTGCCTGCATATTCGCTGGCATTTGGTATTGTTGGACTTTGAATTTCTGCTGTCGTACAGGTACGCATCCCTTTGTTGGTTTAATTTGTATTACTAATTGACCATGTTTCTTGGTCTTCTGGCTAACCCTTATTTACTTATTATATTTTATTTCTCCTTCTTCAAAAAATTATGATAAAATATACATAAAACTTACTGACTTCAGCATTTTTAAGTGTATAATTCAGTAGCACCAGGTACGTCCACAATGCTGTGCAACCAACAGTATCTTTTTTTAATGAAATCTTTGCCTGTTTTCTTTCTATTGTGCTTAAGTTCACAAATTTTATGTGTAGAGAGCTCAATGATTTTTGCCGTGTGTTTGTAACAGTTCAAGATAGCAAACGTTGTTTTAGAACTTTAGAAGGCTCCTCTGTACCCCATGTTTAATGCCCTAAGAGTAACCACTATTGTAATTTCTATCACGCTAAGCTTTGCCTGTATTTGCCTCTTTAGGAAACTGTAATCCAACCGTATGGACTCTCGGATCTGCTTCTGTCATGTAACACTAGGTCTGTGGGACTTACGCAGTCTGTTTTGTATGCGAACAGCACATTTGGTTTCACTGCTCTGCAGTACTCCACTGTATAAATACACCGCAATTAATTATCTCCATTCTTCAGCTAATACGCATTTGGGGTGCTTCTTGTTTTTAGTTACTATGACTGTCTACTACGAACATTCTTATACCTTCTAGTGAACACAGGCCCTTGTTTCTGCTGGTTACATATCTAGAAGTAGATACGCTGGCTCAAGAGGAATTTTTTGTGTATCTTGTTTTGATAGCACCAGGTGGTTTTCCAAAGTGCTTCTATGGATTTGCACTCCTCCTGCAACATGTGAGAGCTCCTAGTTGCTATACTCCTCACCAATATTGGCTATTGTCAGCCCTTTCAATTTTAGCCATTTTGGTGGGGGTGTACTTGTCTTTTCTCTTTTTGATTTGTATTGTTTATATATTCCGAATACAATTACTCTGTCAGTTTTACAGGCTGTAATTTTCCTATTTCATGGCTTGTTTTACCCTAAAATTAAGAGAACCATAATTTTAGTGAAGTCAAATTTTCCTTTTGCCTCAAGAACATCCTTTAGAATTTCCTTCAGGTCTGCTAGGCATAAATTCTCTCAGTATCTGTCTGAAAAAGGTTTTGATTTCCACTCACTCTTTAAAGATGTTTTTTGTGGGGTTTAGAAATTCTAGGTGGCTAGACTGTCTCTGGCTTTCACTGTCACCGCTGAGAAGTCAGCTGTGAGTCCAATGATTGCTCTTTTGAAGGTAACCTGTCTTTTTCTGACTGCTTTTAACGTTTCATCTTTATAGCTCTGCAGCTTCACTGTGATGGGTCTTGGAATTAGCTTCCTTTCACACATTCTGCTTGGCGCTTGTTGGACTTTTGAATCCATGGGTTACTCTTTTCTACTGGTTTTGGAAATGTGTCTTTCTCTTTGATATTGTCACACAACCTTTCTCTTTCTCTTCTCTGATTAAACGTGTTAAATTTCTCTTTTAAGATTTTGCTCTCTCTTGTGTATTTTCCATCTGTTTTGCTCTGCGTGATGCATCCAGGCACCTTAATCTACCTGCCTTCCAGCTCGAGGGCCACCAAACTGTAGTCCGTGGGCTCAATCCAGACTGCTGTCTTTGTAAATAAAGCTTTATGGAAACATAATCACGCTCATTCACTCACTTACTGTCTATGGCTGCTTTTGTGCAGCACGAGTAGCTGTGACGGAAACTGTACGTGGTTCTCAAAGTCGAAAATATTTGCTCTCTAGCCCTTTACAGAAAAAGTTTGCTGATCCCTGTCTATTATACTACTGTTCTCTTCAGCAGGGTCTAATCTGCTGGTGTTTAATTTTAATTATATTTTTCTAGAAGTTCTCTTTGGTTTTCAGTGTAGCTATGACACTTATCTCCTATTCTTTACCAGTATGTACAAGTTTGCCTTTTGTTTCTACTGAACATGTAAAAACAGAGCTGTTCTATATAGTCTAGAAGTCTTTGCAAATGAATGTCTGATGTTTATCCTGGCCCTTGCTCATAGTTCTTTGTTTCCTTTTGTGATTAGTTTAGGCGTAGGAATTGATGTCCTTAAAAATTGTCTGAGGCCTAGAGTAAAGTTACTTTTCTTCAAGGTGGGTCTGTGCTGCTTTTGCCAGACATCTGCAGACACCACCATGCTAGGATCCTGCCAGGCTACATTCACAGGCAGAGACCAGTGAATCTGGAGTCGCAGCTCATTGTGGGGCAGGATCTCTCCTAGACTGCCTTCTTTGTGCATACCTCAGTTACTGATTTCTGCCCCTTTGCCCTTTGGGTTTATTAAAATAGGAAATTAAAATTTTCTCAGATTAATAAATGCCCTCATGGCAACACTGGCTCTTATGCTCCCATCACTTCTAGAGGTACCCATTTTCTTTTCATGTGGCTTGGCAAAATACCTCGTTAGCTTGCCAGTGCTTTGAAAACTATGGTTTTTATGTTTTATCTACCATTTTTAGCTGTTTCCAATGAGGAACTTGGTTTACATGACTTAACCTGCCATTACCAGCTCTGAAGTTTCACTTCTCCCTGCCACAGATCACGGAGCAGGGCAGAGCCTGTCTTTGAAGGAACGGGAGCACAAAGAAAATGTCTTCCTGGAGATGTGGCAGAAACACACAATACGTCTGCTGCTTTGTTAGTTAACGGACACGTGCCAAGCCCACCTTCAGAAAGCCACCATCGTCTCTGATCTATCAGAAGACCTTTCTTCAGAAGGACTCTTCAAGGTGTTACTAGGATCTGAAAGCAGCTGGCATGTGATGTAACATTACATTTACTCTCTCTGGGCCCTTGCCGTCCTCATCTGTGGAATGGGGACAATAATAGCACCTACCTCACAGAAGCACTGATGATTACGTGAGTCCATTTATGAAAAGCACTTAACACTGTGCCCACAGGTAGATAACCACTAGCTGTACAAACTCAAACTCAGGTCACCAAAGGGAGCATATACAGCTTAGTCCTGGGGCCATATATGGTGTTGGTTGCATATTCTTTTTTTTGCTTAAATAACCATTTAAAAGGGTAAAAACTATTCTTAGCTTCAGGACCTTGACACACACACACACACGAAGGCTGAGGAGCGGATTTAGCCCATGGACTGTAGTTTGCCAAGCCCTGCCCTAGCAGAAGATGGATGGCGATCAGGCAGTGTGCTTTTTAAGTGCTTTCCTAGAGGACTGTCAAAGAAGGGTCAAAACTGTAGCGATTCTCAAGAATCAGAGGCAGAGATCTCTGCCTGCCCGAGGGAGCTGCAGAAGGCTGAGCTGAGAACCACGTGAGGCTGTTTGCTGGCACCGAGCACACAGGACGAGCTGCTTACACCGTGTGGGAACAACGGGGATGGGTCTGCTACATGTGGATGCGAATGGAGGCAAACACACGTTATTTACCTGGCCAAAGACTGTTCCGCCGGTGCTGGCTGCTTGACCAAACAAAGAACCAGTATTAGTAGACCCAAAACCTGTAAAATAAGAAGAATACAAGTTTAATTTGGATGACTCTTTCACGACATCAAGTATTTTGTTTGCTTTTAAATGGCATTCAGGTGTACTAAGATACCTGATAATCGATCAACTCGTGAATAAAACCTCTTTTCCTTTATACGCAATGGAGAACATTATGAGTAAATAAAGACCCTTGGTCACTGCTAACATTTCATACTAGTATAAGTTCCAAAATCTGAGGACTGAATCCTTGTCTCCTACCAAACCGCGGGTGGGTAGGGCCTGGGTACACGCACGGGCTAGCTTTTCCTTAGATTTAGCTGTCAAGGAGTCTTTCTAATGACTGACTTAATATTATGAATATTTTTACTCCCTCGTTTCCTCTGATCTCAAATACGAGATTCTTTTGGGGTAGTTTATCTTTCTTCTGGGTGGCGTAAGACGATTGAGGTGCTAGTCTGAACAGGGCCTGGGAAAACCAGGGGGGACTGTGTATTTTAACCAAAGAGACCTAGACAAGGGAGTCAGAAGGCTGGAGTTCCATTCTCATCTCAGGCCAAGTCTCAATTCCTCCACCAGGGCTGGAGTAGACTGCTCAGGTACCTTTCCATATCATTACCAGATGAGAGAGTTCGTCAGAGGTTCTCAATTGTGTTCAAATAGTTTGATTACACTTTGTGAGGGATTCTCAAGTTCAGACTGCAGAAAAAAGGACGTACTCGAGAGCACCCTTCTCTGCAAGACCCCTCAGGCTTTTCCCCCTGCCTACTCTCTCCACCATGTCATCACATTTCCCGTAAATCCCACAGGCCAAACAGCGTCCCGACAGGGCAGCAGGTAGATCTCAGGACTGTCTTTCAGCCCTGTGTCCTTGTAGCTGAACTTAGTGGGAGCTTAACATTTGTTGAAGGAAGGAAGGAAAAAATTGAATTCCTGATAAATTGAGCCATTTTCAAATAAATAATCACCAAATGAACGAATGAGCCGTTATTTGTAATCCTGCCCACCAAGAAATCGTTAATCCTTGTTTCTCCCCCAACAGCCTAACTGCTGAAGAAACGCCTTTCCTAAGATAATGATCAGAAAGTGAAACTTAGAAACTATTTTCAAATTGTCCTACTGATAACTTGTGGGAAGTAAAAGCAGCTGCTAAAATTGGACATGCAACAGTGGATTATGTTTTATTTTAAAAAATAGTAACATTTATAGATTTTTGTTTTAATTACACTGAAAATAGGAAAAAACACAACTTTTCAGAAGTCAGTATCTGCCCTTCTAGCAAGCAAGATGGCGTCAGAGGAAGCAAATATAAAATGCTGGCAGGCAGCGAACTAGGGACGGGGCGCTCCGGAGTCTGGGTCTGGCCCCACGATTAGCACCTCATGACATTAGATCGGTCTCCTCGAGGCTTCACAGTTGGAACATAAGAGCCTCTAAAGCACCTTCCAAATGTTAAGGTTCATTTTTATGAGTCATTCATTACTTGCCATGACCTTAAGCTAAAGATGCCTGTGTTTTTTCCCCCATGAAACTGGCACTCTGGTGGCTAACAGACTGGAGAATTTGCTGAACAGCAAAACTGCAGTGATGGTGACAAGGCCCAGAAAATTCCCAAGGCTGCCAGTGCTCCAAGCGCCCTTCTTGAATTTAGAGTCTTTTGTTTTCCCTTCCTTTCTTTTAATTCGAAAGTAATAGAGGACTTTTGCAAATGTTTTAAATAATGCAGAGGAGAACAAAGGAAGTCTTCCATAAATTCTTACCTGAAGCTTGACAAAAGCTAAACCCAGAGGATGACGCTGTCGTGGTGGTGGCCGGGGTGCCACCAAACACAGAGCCTCCCTGCCCAAAGCCGGGACTCTGCCCAAACGCAGGAGGGTTGCTTTGGCCAAACAGCACCCCTCCTGTGTTGGCAGAAGACTGTCCAAATGAGAAGGAGCTGGAGCTACTGGTGCTCGAAGAGGCACCAAAGACGTTCCCACTGGCGGACGTGGAGGTGGAGGACACGGGCTGGCCAAAAGCAGGCACAGAGCTGAACCCAGGCTGACTGAAGGAAAAGCTGCTCGCGGGGCTGCTTGTTGACTGCCCAAAGGCCGGGGCCTGCCCGAATGTCGTCTGTCCAAAGACCCCGGTGGCTGAGGTGCCGAAGGCGGGGCTGCCAAAGCCCGAGCTGCTGACCGGTGGCGTGGCAGCCGCTGTGCTGGCTGTGCTGCCTGTCTGCTGCCCAAACAGGCTCGGTGCGGTGCTGGCCGCCACCTGCCCGAACACGGGGGTAGCCGAGGGGGCGGTGGCCGTGTTGCTGGTGAGCTGACTGAAAGCCGAGCTAGAGCTGGCAGCGGGAGGCTGGGTGAAGACAGATGAGCCCGAAGTGGCCGTCCCAAACACCACCGTCTCCGTAGCCAGGCTCGGAGCGACACTGGCAACAGAGCTGGAGGTGGTGGGGGGACCTGGGGTTTCAACGGCCACGGGGACCGCGCTTGGGGCCGTAGCTGCCGTGATGGTGGTCTGCCCGGGCGCCGGGAGCGTGGAAGCAGGTAATGCCGGCTCCGCCTTGACATCAGGGACCGCGGGCGCTGCTGGTGTGGCCTCTGCACCGGGTGCCACGAGACTGGAACTGGACGCTGCAGGGCCGGGGCTGCTGACTGCAGGCTGCGCGAGAGCAGCTTCTTTTTTAACAGAGTCGGAAGCCTGCAGAGGAGCCTGGGGAAGCGGGGCTGACTGCTGCTGCCCGAGAAGCGAGGCTGACGCTGAGATCTCACCATTGTCTGGCTTCTCGGGCGAAGCTGATGCTGTGGCCTCCTCTGTGCTTTTACCAGAGGACGCAGGCAGGGTGGGAGTGGATGCTGAACTCAGGAGGCTACCAAACGACAGGGTGGGGAACGAGGTAGGAAGGGGAGCGGCAGTTGTCGCCGACGGAGGGGCAGATGGGGGCACTGGACTACTCGTCTGTTGGCTTCCAAAGGAAAAACTCGTCTTGCTACCACTAGGGGCCATCCCACTGAAACCAATCACCCCGGACGATCCCGCACTGGTGAGGGGCAGGCCGCCAAAGATGCCAGTCGAGGAACTGCTGGTGCTTATGCTGGCCGCAGCCGCTGCCCCTGTGGCGGCGGTCACACAGGAGGTCACGGGGGGCTCTGCATGCTTCCCTAACACGGGGGGGCCAGTAAAACTAAACCCCGAGGGGACGGTTGAAGTCTTGGTCGGCTGTGTGCTGGTCAGGCTTGTGGATGAAGCCTTCATGGCTGGCTTTGGAGAATCATCTGCTTGGCCGACGCGCAGTCCCGAGAAACTTCCCAGGGTCTCTCCAGCCAAAGAACTTGGAAACAGAAGCTCTCCCAACTTCGACGGTGGAGTCTCCAGCTTGCTAGTGGCAGTAGAAAGAGCCATTCCAGGTGCCGCGGGTCGGCTGCTGGAAGGCGCAGCCTCCGCAGGAGAGGTGGTGGCGGCTCCAACGTGCGGCGCTGTCATCCCCGAGGGGGGTGAGCTTTCAGCAACGGGCTCGTAAAAGGGTTTGCCTCCCCCGCCAAATGAGAACGTGTCGAGCTGGTGTGACTCTTTAGTGGGTGGTGCTGCCCCTAGCGAGAAAAAGAAATTAGAAAGTGGGTTGGATTTAGTGACACATGACCCGTCACATTCCCATGGACTGTTTCCAAGCCCCGGTCTCTCTCCCCTCGATGCGGTCGGGACGGCTGCTCTGCGACAGCGCTTTTCCTGGGGGAACAGCATGAATGCTCTTTCACAGGAGGGCTAGCTCTGAGTGAGGTCACGGAGGTGAGAAGAACAAATACCCTTTCAATGACCGTTACGTCGCCAAATACACCATCCTATCTAGAAGGCATGAAATTCACAGTGGTACCCCGAAAGAGAAATAAAACGGCATCTTCTCTCATTTTCCCTTGTGTGTGACTTCCTCCATAACACTCTTGACACCGTGCTTGTCTATGGACCTCCTGGTAGGCCAGGACTTGATCCAAAATGGAAGTTTCTCCTGTGTCTTTTATGCGCAAAGAAAGTGTCAGTCCACAGACAATTATTTTTATGTACAAGGAAGGGCTACGTCCTAGTGCTCACCTCAGAAGCAGCTATACAGAGGCCATATGGCCTAATGGTCAAGGACACAGGCGCTGTGCCACTTGCTGGCTGTGCAACTCTGAAAAAGTTACTTTACCTCTCTGGTCCTCAAGTTCCCCATTTGGAAAATAAACATAGTAATAGTAGCTACCTCAAAGAGCTGTTATAAAGATTAAATGAAATATAGGTGAAGCACTGACAAGGCCTGGTCAAACAGTACGTAGTCAACAAATAAAAGTAACCAAAATTTGATAGTTATAGGTAAAATTAACTTATTACAGTGTTTATTGATGTTTCTAACTCCATATTGTTCTAAGAAGTCTGGCTTCTTGGGAAGGCTGCAAAGCCCCAACTTCCCATGTAAAACTTCCTGAAAGACCTTGTTGTATCACTGCTCTTGTACTAAGTTGCTTATGGTTCCGGGTTGTTGCTATTCTCGTATTAATTAAAATGTTTACAGAATTACCACTGCATTTTATGACTATTTTGCTTATGACTTCTGACAGCTACTGTTTTGTTCCTCTTAATCTTTTTATATCACTGAGTTGTTTTTCCTCTAGAAAGTGGGACAGGGAAGAGATGGGCCTCGAGGGTACTCTGCCATATCTAAGTGGGCAAAGGTTACAAAAACAGTTTAAGAATCACTATTCTAGAAAGAAAGGAAGGAAACTACCAACACTTTAAGTGCCACGCACAAATCAGGTTTAGGAAGTCTGCTATGCTTTCAGCCCCCCAATCTCCCTCCAGATCTTAAGGGATCCCTTTTTTACTAAAGCCTCTAACCTTTGAGTTGGCACACAGAAAGGACTCAAAAAGTATTTGTTGAATTAACAGATGAAAGATGGTCAATGTGTTATTTGTTATAGGGAAAATCTGGAAATAACTTAAATGTCCAACAGGTAAATGGGTTAAATAGGTCACGGCATATATACGAGATAGAAATTATGCAGCCATTACAAATAACATTTATATAAGATTTCCAGTAATACTGGAAAAGTCATAAGAGATAGTGTTAAATGAAATAGAGTAGAAGACAAAAAACCCTGAAGGACCTATAACCGAAATGCAGTAACTGTGGGGTGCAATGCGTGATTTTAGAATATATCACTTTCATAATAAGAGCTTGCTTTTAAAATGAAAGAAAAACAAACATAATTACTTAAACTGAGAACTGGAAGGCACTTAAAAATACATGTGGTTTCTTTACAGGTCCCTAAATTCTTTTCAACATTAAAAACATGGCAGTTGATGGATACATAACCAGTGTGCTTGCCAACAGGTTATCCAGGAGAGAAGACGAATAGACTTTTACAGATAAGAAGATGGAGTGAGACATTTTAATTCACACGTTAACATCCACATTGAAAGTACAGCCTTGCTTTTCCAGAACCAAATCCTTTCCTTGTTCTTAATTTAAAAAGTCAACAGAAGTCCTCCCCTTTAATTTAAATCCAGCTTATTTTGAATGCACAACATCGACACCGAACTTACTGCAGATGCTTTAAGCAAGACTCAGCAGCAAGGAAAATGCTGACACATCTGTACGAAAACCCAGCATTTGTTTTGAGGAAACACAAAGGGACGGCTGCACCCCACAGAGAGAGACTGTACCTTGTGTGGCGGTGACGTTAGAAGACGGGGTTGGTGTGATTATCCCAAAATTAAAGCCAGTCCTAGGGAGCGCAAGAAGAGAAGTTAAAGAGGAACAAACACCTGGGGCACAATATTGCCCTTTTAATGTCACATTTTACGACTCATTCATACGATCGATCTGCTCATAGAACTTACAACTGAGAAGATAAATGACAGCAGAGTAAAAGCGTGGATCTCGAAGGCAGTAAAGGGCTCAGAGGGACAGCTGGGCTTTCCACGGCAGAGTCTAGGTAGGGCCCTGTGCCAAGGAAAGCTAAGGAGCAGTTGTGGAAACGCGTCGGGAATGTGCACGCGGGCACGGTGGCTAGGGCAGACGGCGTGACTCGTGACGGAGGCAAGGGAGCCGGGCCAGGGAGAACCCCTTATACCCCACCCCGAGGTCAGAGAGCTCATCAGGAGCGCGCCACACTGCCAGGGGGCAGGGAGGAAAGCATGAAATAGAAGCCACGACCCCTGCTGTTTGGACAGAACTCTTAGTTCTTGGCTGGGAAAATATGGTTCAAACCCTCTCCAGACTCCTTTTATCAACCCCTCTCTCCTATTGTAGATTTTCTTTAAACTGTAAGTAAAGACACCACAGCCAAAGGAGAAAATTCAGCACATGCATGAACCAGAAGAGACTACTCACTGTGATAAAAGTTCAAACAGCAAATTTAAAACCACAGCTTTAAAGCATAAAGGGCCAAGCATATCAAATATGGTATTGTAAGGAAATAGGTGTTTCTCTCCCGTCACTGCCTTCCGAATGGACCAAGACCATCTAAGAGGATGTATTAAATATTTTATCATATTTTTTAAAAAACCCTTTTTTTGTCTCAACCTTGGTGAAGAAATTTTTATCTACTAGAGGTAAGCCACTGACTGAGTGACCCAAACTTTTTCACCTTATCTTAAAAAAGGGAAGAAGAATATCCATTTACACAAGTAAAGATTATCAGCCTTTGTGAAAGTAGCAATAACGCCTGGCACTGACCTACTCTTTAAAATGGGCTCCAAACTATCTTTGAGAAGTATAAAACGCAATGATTTACGCTAAAGAAAAAATAATATATAACTTCCCCCCTCAACTTCTATTCTAACACCCCTCTTTGCTCTTTATGTGTTAGGCTGAATGACACTTAATGTGTCACATCAGGGAAGAAACTGTGGTTAATGTGATTCCAGTCATAAAAGCATAAAACAGAAGCTCCAGAGGCTCTCCTAATGGAACTGAACACGCAACCCTTCAAGGGCAAAACAATCTTTGGCTAGGTTTTTCTCTCTGCTCCAGAGAGCCTAGCTCCCTGCTAAAGGCACCTTCCACAGGGCTCCACACAAGTGCCTCCAGCACAGAGAAGAGGCACTGTCCCTCTGAGGTTAATCAAGGCTCCCTTGGGAAGAAGGTTAGAACACTCTTTTGTTTTTAAAAATGACTCAACTTTACAAGTACAGCCATCATTACTTTTAGAAAAATGAAACAGGAACACTTCCCCATATCTATGTAAGACCCAGATGTCCCAATGGTTACGGTCTTTCCCCACCTTCTCTCAGTTTAATGTAGTGACCTCTCGAACAGTAAAGCCAATCCAAATGTCACACCTAGCCCCCAAATGGTGTCTGAATGCAAGTATGTCACGGTGATAAGCTAGAAGATCAGCCACAGAATCTGACACAGACCTACTGTCCAAAGAAAAGGAGGCTTATCCTAAAAAACAAAGCAAAGAAATACAGAGTAACAGACGTATACACTTGAACTGAAAACGGGAAATACAGCTGGCCCTTGAACAATGCAGGGGTTAGGGGACACCCACCCCCGTGCAGTTGAAAATTCGCATGTAACTTTTGACTCCCCAAAACGTAACTACTAATAGCCTATTGTTGACGGGAAGCCTTACTGGCAACATCAACAGTTGATGAATACTTATTATATGCATTATATCCTGTACCTTACAATACAGTAAGCTAGAGAAAAAAACATTAAGAAATCGTAAGAGAAAAGACATCTATGGTACTGTACTGCATTTATCAGGAAAAGAAAATCTGCGTGTAAGTGGGCCTGCGCCATTCAAACCCATGTTGCTCAAGGGTCAGCTGTAGATTTACGTGAGGACAGTAAGCTGCTGCTACTATTATCAGATGCATTATTGACGTGATAAGAACTCCGGGTTCATATGCAGTTAGTAAGCAGATAAATATACCTCTGACTGTAAGACTGGGGGAAGCTATCTATAAGGTTGCTGGCGATCTGCCATGAAATTTAAGCTCATTACTGACCCTGCTGGAGAAAACGAGAAAGACTTGCTGAGCTGCCCAGCAGCAGGCGGGGGAGAAGTCACAGCTGTTTCTATCTTGGCTGCCCCTGGCCCTGAAATCATGGGAAAGAAAATAAGAACATTACAACAAAGCTATTAGAAACACCGTTCCAGTGTGTGATTCTGTGCAGTCCCAGCTGTGTGGTGCCACACAGAGGAGCGCAGCCCCAGCCTGTGGGCCCCACCGTGCTCTCCCGACGGGTCAGGTCAGGGGTCAGGGGCCAGGGAAGCGGGTGCGTTCCAAACTCATGCACAAGGCCTCTGAACTTGCTCATTGGCCCTGTCAGTGTTAATTCCAAGCCAACACATGCCTCACCCTCCTTTGCAGAAGAGCTATCAAAATAATTCCAGGGCAGTTTAAATTGAAACCTTTGAAAGTAGTTTTATAATTTTATAAGATATAATTTATAATGAAGTTTTATAATTATGGAAAAGTAATATATACTGAAGGAAAAAAATCCAAAGAGAAATAGATTAATATGCAAAATATCTCTGAGTAGTGACTTCATGGCCATCTGCTTTCTCCCTACATTCCTGTATTTCTCATAGAGGATAGTTTTATATTTAACAAATAGCTTTCTTTTTCATTCCAAAAGTAATACATGATTGCTATAACGCAGTCAAGTGTAGAATGCTAAAAGTGCAATCCAACCTCTTCCTCATGTTCAATTTCACTGTAAGCACTCATGAACAATTTGGGATATTATCTTCAATCTCCCCCTTACTGCTTCACTTTAAAAGAGGGAGGGAGAGCAAACACTTTATCTAAAAAGCCCAAACCAGGGTGCCTGGGTGGCTCAGTCGGTTAAGTGTCTGACTCTTGATCTCAGCTCAGGTCTTGATCTTGGGTTCCTGAGTTCAAGCCCCAAGGTTCAGCTCCACGTTGGGCATGGCACCTACTTTAAAAAAAAAAAAACAAAAAAAAAAAACCCCAAACTAAATCAAACGTAAGAAAAAGTACATTCTCTTCAAATGAGTCTGGGATATATATTAGTAAAATTATTTTAAAAACTACTATAGTGCAATGTGGTGTGTATTAAGGATATTCAATGCAACCTTGCTTATAATCTTGAAAAATCAGAAACAATCTAAACTATCAGCACAGTACTCATAGAACTTAACAGGGTGCAAATCCTAGGCTACAGCTGAAACAGCAAGGCAGAGCTGTGTCAGAGGTGGAAAGATGAATAGAGTGTTTATTGCAATGGGGGGAGGGTTAACATATACAGAACATGCCATTTTCATTTAAAAAACAACAATGAAGTAATCTTCAAGATATACAAATTAAATCATTAAAGGTTGTTATTTCTGGAATACGAATTTAATGGGCAGCTTTCACTTTCTACATTATATGTCTCTTCAATGTAAATTTTTTTGAGCATCTAGCTTTATAATCAGAAAAAACAATGAAGGTTATTTCCATTCTTGATAAAAGAACTATAGAGGTTTCAGAAAAAAATTTTTAAAGAAACTTGTGTAAACTTTTACATAGTATTTTTCGGGGAAATTTTTCTGCCTCCAAAAGTCCTTTTCCTTTGATTATCCAGCAAGTGAAAACAGAAGTAAACGCCCAACAATGAAAGACGATATTTCACAATCGCCGCTACATGATGAATTTCAGAAATGTCTGGGCAAGTCACGCTGTGTAAGATGTATGGGAAGCAAAGTTTCTTTGATTTCCTTAGTTCTTAGGTTCGGGAGTGACAAAAAGCCCTTCAAAACAGCCCTTGAAAGAAGCTGGGATATAGGGTCTTTCAAAACTTTCCGAAACATTAGCCAGAAATGGAAACAAACTTAATTTGAATCCTAAATGATTCCAAAGCCTTTGACAACTCTGCCTAATTTTTCCTTCAGTCAACTTTATTTTTTTTTCTTAAAGATTTTATTTATTTATTCGACAGAGATAGAGACAGCCAGCGAGAGGGGGAACACAAGCAGGGGGAGTGGGAGAGGAGGAAGCAGGCTCCCAGGGGAGGAGCCTGATGTGGGGCTCGATCCCAGAACGCCGGGATCACACCCTGAGCCGAAGGCAGACGCCCAACTGCTGTGCCACCCAGGCGCCCCTCCTTCAGTCAACTTTAGATCCCAGTCAAGATTGCTACACACCTCCTTCTCATGGAGAGCTTAGAAGGCAACAACGGTGACTCTGCACTAATCTAAATTCTAGAATACGACTTTGGCGTACATACTAATGGTTTTCTTCTGAGTGCAAGGACTACTAACTGAAGATAAACCCAGTATCTAGTCAGACAGCTTTCAATTACAGAGAAAGTTAGAATGACAGTATGGCTGAACAGAGATGATGGAAAGTGGGCTGCTGATGTGGGGGGTTCAGTCTCCAACAGAATCTGCCTGGAGACCCACTTGAGAGCATGAATGAAAACAAAGGCCGGAGTCCCAGGTGTGGTGAAAACTCAGAGCTCTGGGCCACACAAGAGCCCCGAAGCAGAAAGTAACACATGCGGAATTAACCTTATAAAAAAAGGCGCCAACAGAAGGGGGTGCTGAGGAAGACCCCATATCAACATCAGGTTAAACATCACCTTGTGCTTCAAGGTGGTTTGGGCAACGTGGAACCCTTGAGCAAAGCCTTGGTCGAAGGGTGACTCCAAAAACTACGAATTTTAGTTAAGACTAACTAAGCTTGAGTGGGTATTGGAAAGTACATGAGGTCATGAAATCTGATGCTGACATCACATCTACTCTGCCATCTTTTATCACAACACATCTGTTTTACCTTCTGCACTTTACCAGCTTTGAGTTAGCAGTGTGACCCAAGAGGACTTTTCATCCCTTTTAGTAGAAGAATATAGTTCACATTCCACTCCACTCCCCTCCCCTCTTGACTTTCCAGCAAGGCTAGTGAAGACAACACTATTGCTCCTTTTCAGAAAAAGCATTTCCAGGAAGATTTTCTTCTACTGTTCTCAAATTTCAGAAACCTGCAGAGCTGATAAAGGACTCACTGATTTCCTGGAGATTCTTCATTGACTGAGGCTTTCCAAAGATCTCTTTATTTGATTTCCTATGTCAACCGCCTCCGTGCTCTAGAATGCTAAACTGCTATGGGGGGTTTCTTTCACCTTTATTTTCACTAAAACAAAAATGCAAACTGACCTGAAGCTTTATCACCAGATGACAACGGACTAGACACTGGAGTGGGCCCCGACGGCTTTAGGGAATTTATTAGAGATCCCTGTAACAGAACACAAACAGAACATTTATGTGAAACCACTAACCATCCTTTAGAAAAAAGAAACATGTAAAAGGAGAACATCATTTAAAGTAAGCAAGCATAAACACTTCAATTTAGTTCAATTTTTAAAATCCTTACAATTTAAGTGAGTATTTTTAAGTGCCTGCTGTGTGTTAAGAGCGTATTGGAAGATGGAAATAGGAATATCCTGCAAGCTCCAAGAACACAGTCTTGCCTATGTGGCTATTTTCCCAGTGCCCAGCACAGTGCCTGGCACACGAGAGGCCCCGGATTATCATGCAGGTGAATAAGTGAATGAATGAAATGGGTGCTGGCTCTCAATAAATTTATAATAAAATAAAAAGCAAAACTGTTTAACTTCCCCATCTCCAGGGCAATGTTCCTATACTCATGTGTTATCACTTATGCCTACCCAGGTGTCCTCCAAGGTCAACACGGAACCCTCCAGAAGCATGACCAAATGCTAAATGCTTAAATGCCATTTTAAGTCATGGCAAACTAAGGCTCAGAGCCATATTGAGAACTCCCAGAGGCAAATTCTGATGTTCAATCTCAAACACAATCTGAAATGACTCATCTCAGAGACATGGAGAGCAGCAGAGAAACCAGGTCTCCTTAGGGAAGATTTCAGAGATGGCTTAATCTACCTTTCAGCCATCTCTGATTGTTCTTTTCTGGACTGTTTAATTGTTTACCTGTTTACAATACAACCTATTTTTCTAAGGAACAATGTTTATCAGGCAAGAACCTAAATGTAGATATAACGAAGATTACTGAATAGACAGGCTCTGAAAAACAGACATTGTCGGAGAAAGCCAGAGAAGCCACTCCCCAGACACCGATCCTGAAAGGCGCAGTGTAAAAGCCAGATGGCAAGAAGGTACAAGAGCTGGGCACCAGCTCCAGCATTTCCTGATCATGCGAGCTTGCGTCAGTCACTTGCGCCTCAGCTTCTTCATCAGTGAAACACATTTAAACACCTGCCCCGTTGTACTGCACATGGTTGTCATATGGGTTAACGAAGATCATGCTAAGTGAAGGTAAATTAGAAACCCAGTAACCTGAGCAATGATAACATACTAGAATTGTGACCCAAGACGACTAGATGCAGAATGTCAAACGGCATGAGAAGACGTCAGGTCCCGACTGACCTACTATGTCAAGATCGGCATAAATTATAGGGAAAGGTTCACAGGTCTTTGTCGGCCTTATAGTTTGTTTAAACGAAGTCAGGACTTAAAACAGTACTGTCTTCAGTTTCAAAGACAGACACTGCATGGCTGGTCACAAAAGCAAAGGTCAGTAAGTCACCTGCTTAGCCTGGTTAGCAGCTGCTGGGGTCGTCGCGGGGTGAGGGGTCTTGGCTGCAGAGTATGGCATCGAAGAACTGAAAAACACAAAAGCATATGCTCAAGGGAGAGGCACGTGGTGGAGATTGCATTCATCCTTGATCCTACCTTCTATCCAAGAAATGATACCAATTTTGGGTACAATAGGTCAGGGACCCTAACCAAAGTCAGGTGACACTTTTCTGAAGAATAAATTCTTTAAATAAAATCTGAGTCTTTAGCATAAAAGTCAAAGCAGTGAACTTAAAACTTTTTTTTTCTTCCTGAAAGCCTAAGAAAAAAAGTTAAAACTCTTCAGAAGTAGAGTTTTTTCTTATCTGGAGAGTCAGCCTTTTTTATCCTCTTCCTTCCCCCATCGCTGGTTCTAGACTCTGTGGCGCATGCTGATTCTCTTCTCCAAGCCTGAGAAAATGTTCGACAGGATCCATGGGATATATAGGAACTGCTGCGATAAATGGCTCCAAGGTGTTCCTCGAAGAGGAGACAGCAGCCACCCCCCGAGCCCAGTGCCCACCGGGCAGCACACAAGAGAGTCAAAGGCACCGCTATATCACGTAACCTGCACCTTCGCTGCGGTCTGGAAAGTGCGTCCCTGATTTGTAGAAAAGAGATCTTCCGCTAACCTGGAACGCAGTATGCAGTGAACTCTAATTTCAGTAATTGTTTAGTGTTAACGTGTGAGGGAACAGACCTGCTTGCTTAATGCAATCATGGATAAAAGCTCTATTCTTGGTTCCTGGGAGCAATTTATTTATCTGACCTCAGTCCAGAGCTACTTTGGTAAGAACAGCAGTAGTAGCTGCAGGATCTAGTTTTATTTTTCAGAAATCCCCCTAGAATAGGGAGGCTTGCTATTTTTCCACCAAAAAATTAACTTGGAAGAGGAAAGACAAAAATAAGTCCAGGCCTCAGAGAAGAAAATTATCAAATGATGTAACGATCTTACAAGCTCATGACTCTGCTGGATTAACACAGGAGCCCTCCTAAACTTTATGAGATTGAGAGACAAGAAAAAATGGAGTTTTTTGCAATGAAACATTCCCTTTGCTTTTCCGTGAAGACAGAAGAAGCTATAAACGTGTTCTCTGAAGGAACACATCTCTGCTCCCCTGAGATGTTCCACCACAGAGAGAAGGAATGTGGGAGCGGGGTTGCTGGGGCTGAGAAAGCCCCGGGTAGACACGGCCGACCTGGGTAAAGATGTGGTTCGAGCTCATAAAAATCACAAGGGAAATGAAAATCTTTTATGCTTTCCCAAAGACAAACAAAAAAGAAATTATAAGTAAAAATAAAAGCAGCAATTTATCCAACTTTCGAATATTTTTTATGCCCAAAACTTAGTCATGACGTCATGGTAAATTAAACCATGCACGGAATGGGCTGAGTATAATTACTGTTCTAGTTGCTTGTGATAATGCTATAAAATCTCTTGGGTGTCCTAAATCCCCAAACACACAGCATCAGGAATTCACAGCACCTCCACGCTGGGCCACGTGACAGCCCTGCAGAGAAATGCCGCTCAGCGGAGTCCGCTGACAAACCAATGGACTAGATGGGATCGGCCGTGATCCCAGAGAGCAACAGACAAGAAAGGATGACTGAATTCTACTTTCTAGCAGTACAGGCCTGAGAGGGACGATCAGAACTTCATCTGATATGCTCTGTTCCACACCTGAAAACACAAGTCAGAGCACTGCGAGCAGAAACTGGCAGCGCACCAGAGCTCCAAAGAGACACCGACTGCAGGCGTTCACAGATGACATTACACTATTGGCGACACTTAAGCGCTGCTTTAGAAATGAGTAATGGGGTCGTGCAGGTCACGGAGAATGGTCCAATTTGGTTTCTGGAGAAAAACACTTTCAACGGAATGCAAATCCTCTGGCTCCCAGTCCCAGACCACTCTGATAAAAATTAAGTAACAACCACCCCTAACCTATCCCTAGATGTGGGCTGATGTGCCCATGTTGTCGGGTGTGCATTCTACACACGATTATAAAACTGAATTGTTAAGACCGTGGAGCAAGAAAATGTCACGTAGGCCCTATGAACTTTAACAAGGTAAATATACCGTTGTTGTGAAAGGGGCCAACTACTCATCCTTTCACCTACTTCAACATTTTCTTTTTAAGTAAGCTCCATGCCCAACATGGGGCTCAAACTCACGACTCCATGATCAAGGGTCGCACGCTCTATCAACTGAGGCAGCCAGATGCCTCTATTTCAACATTTTAAAGGGCTTAAAAAACAAGAGCCCTGGTTATGCTTTATTTTGGTAATTCTGCATCATTACCATGAGTATCCGTTATATATTCATTGATGACACAGCAGATCTAAACTGTGAAAGCTACTCAAAACTTAACTAATGAACTAGGAATTCTTTGGTAATCGTTTAAAGAAAGGTAAGGCAAGTGAGGAGAAAGGACAACATCTCAAGAGCAACCGAAGAAACAGACAAAACAAAGATCAGGAGAGAAAAGGAAAGCAGATGATAGAAGATACAGAAAACAAAAGCTATCAGTCCATTTTCTCACCTACCAGATGGACAGTCACCCTGAAGTCTGATAACAAATATGACACTCTGGGCAAAGAGACGGGCAAGCTTGTGGTCATACACGGCTTGTGGGAAGATAAATGATACCACCTCTACAGAGTAAATGTGGCGACAGCTGTCATAATTACATCCATGTATGTCCACAAGTACACAGGCGCCTCCGTGGCCTCCACAGTCCTGCACCGGAGAGTTTATCCTACAGATACAGCTAGCTGCAAGCATGAAAAATGATCAATGTGTCCAATTATTTATCCCAGCATCGTTGGTAACAACCCAAGAGGAGCATCCCCAATGTCAGTTAGTGGAGAAAAAAAAGCTATCAGTTCATTTTTAGGAGTTTCTCATGTCTGTCAGTGGAGACAGTAACTACCAACCACTGTTCCCTATCGGTAAATTTTATGTCCTTGAAGATTCAAAATATTTTCCAAAATATCATTAAAAGTCTTCTAACCCAGACTGCGGTTCTTGCATGAATGTCCAGGTGCCAAATGACTTAAATAATGTAAAGTTGGAACTGCTTTAGAGTTCTGAGAAAGGCCTATAAAAACGGGATTCTGTTAAGAATCCATAAGAACATGGAAGATGTTCACAATTAATAATGTTTCATGATTAAGCTGAAAGAGGAGGTTACAAAGCAGTATGTATTCAAACTTCACTTTAAAAAACTAAATTTTCAGAGAATAAAGATGAATAATACGCAGTGACTGAACCTTTGTGATGGGAATAAAGGTGATTTTAATTTTGTTCTTTTTAACTATCTGCTTTTTATAATGTCTACAACGAACACTTATATAATCAGTAAACATAAGGATCAAAGTTTTTTTTAAGGTTATGGTTGTTACCAAAGTTAAAGTGGGTCAACAACTTTAAGTCAGTGAAAGAAAAAACTGTCAACCTAGAATTCTTGGTGAAAATATCCTTTAAAAACAAAAGCGATATAAAGACTTTGGCAAACACATGAAAGCTGCAAGAATTCATATCTACACCTGAAGAAATGTTAGAGGAAGGCCTTCAAGCAGAAGGGAAACCATAGCAGACAGAGACATGGGGCTAAACAAAGAAATGAAGGGCACTAGAAATGATAAAACCATCTGGGTAAGCAAAAGAGGTTTTTCTTATTTAAGAGATAATCAACTATTTATAACGACGTATTATGGAACTGATAACACAGGTGGAAGTAAAAACGTACAATGATGACAGCACAAAGGTGGGGAGGGCAGAAATAGAAGAATACTGCTGTAAGATTCTTACACAGTATTTTTAAAAAAGATTTTATTTATTTGAGAGAGAGAGAAAGAGCAAGACTGCATGAGCAGTGGGGAGGGACAGAAGGGAGAAGCAGACTCCCCACTGAGTGCCCCCCCAACCCCCGACATGGGGTACAATGTCACTCGGAGACAAACTGGGGTAAGTTAAAGATGTATACTGCAAACCCTCATGCAACCATATAAATAACACACAGTGTTAGAGCTCATAAGACAACAAAAAAGATAGAATCATAAAAAATACTTAACCCCAAAGAAGTTGCAGAAAAAGAGGAAAAATGGAACAAAGAACAGATGAAACAAACAGAAACCAAACAGCAATATGATAGATTAAAACCAACATCATAAAATCACATTAAATATAAATGGATTAAGTACTCCGATAAAAAGTCACAGATTGTCAGACTGGATAAAAAGCAAAGACCCAACTATATGCTGTCTATAAGAAATACATTTTAAATATAAAGGCACAAAATAGATTCAAAATAAAAGGATGGGAAAAAGATATACCATACTAGCACCAAACAAAGAAAGCTGGATTGGCTACATTAATGTATGAGAAAGTAGATTTCAGAGCAATTAATCTTACCAGGGATAAAGAGGGTCATTTTTATAATGATAACTGGGTCATTTCATCAAAAGAATGTAAGAATCCTAAACGTTTATGCAACCAATAACTAACTTCAACAGGACACAAAAACTGATAGCACTGTTAGGTAAATAAGCAAATCCACAACCATAGTTGAAAATCTCAACACCACTTTCAGGAACTGACAGAATAAGTAGATAAAATCATTGAGAATATAGAACACTTGAATAACACTATCAACCATCTTAACTTAATTGACATTTATAGAACACTCCAAACAACAAGAACAGAGTATGTGTTCTTTTGAAGTGCACAGAGGACATTTACCAAAATGACGGATATTCTAGCTCAGAAGTTGGCCAACTACAGAACAATGACCAACTGCCTGTTTTTATATCTAAAGTTTTATTGTTAACAGCCACGTCTATTCATTTACGTGTTGTCTATGGCTGCATGCAGACTACAGTGGCCAAGATGAGTAGTTGAGACACAGACCACATGTCCTGCAAGCCTGAAATACTTACTGTATGGCCCTTTAAGAAAAACCTTCCTGATCTCAGTTCTTTTTTTTCTCTTTATTCTGTTAACATGATGTATTACATTGATTGATTTTCTTTCTTTTTTTTTCAGTCATGAAAGAAGTCCCAATAAATCGAAAGACTTCGAGTCATACAAAACATATTCTCTGCTCACAATGGAATTAAGTTAGAAATAACAAAAAGATATCTAGAAAACATCCAATTATTTAGAAACTAAATAACACACTTTTAAATAATCCATACGTATACATATATTTTTTAAAAACCCAAAGGATAAATTCAAAAGTATTTTGAACTGAATGAAAATGAAAACGTAACATATTCAAAATCTGTGGGATGTAACCAGAGTGGATCTAAGCTAGAAGGGTATAGCACCAAATGCCTGTGTTAGAAAAGAATGGTCATAGATCAATGACCTTAGTTTCCACCTTAAAAAACTAGAAAAAGAAGAGCAAATGAAACCCAAAGCAAACAGAAAAATGAAAAAAAAAAAAAAAGATAAAGTAGATAAATAATGGAAAAAAAATCAGTGAAACCAAAAGTTGGTTCCTTGAGATGAATAAAATTGATAAACCTTTAGCCACACTGATAAGGAGGAGAAAAAAAAAAAAAAGATATAAATTACCACTAACAGGAAAGATGGAAGTGAAATCACTATGAATTCTAAACACATTGAGAGGCTACTAATATGGGACTGTTATGAAAAACTTAACGCCAACAGATTCAACAACTCAAATAAAATGGACAAATTTCCTGAAAGACCAACTACCAAAGTTCACTCAAAAAGAAGTAGGTAAGCTGAAGAGTCCTACAGCTATTAAAAAAACTGAAAATATTAAGACCAGATAGCTCTACTAGTGACTTCTACCAAACATTTAAGGATGAAATAATAACAAATCTACATAAACTCTTCCAGGAAATTGAAGAGGAAAGAATACTTCCCAACTCACCCTACAAGGCCAGCATTGTTCTGATACCAAAATTGAACAAAGACATCACAAGAAAATCTACACAATAATATCCTTCATTAAGACATATGCAAACAGAATTTTAGCAAATGGAATCCAACCATATACAAGGGCAATGCATTGTTATCAAAGATTGGTTTGCAATCAAAAACCAATCAATGTGACGAGGCTATCAAGACAACTTAATGGGGGAAATAGAGTCTTTTTGACAAATGGTCCTGGGACAACTGGATATCCACTGGCCAAAGAATGAAGTTGGACCACAATGTGACACTATTTACAATAATTAAGTCAAAATGGATCAAAGACCTAAATATAAGAGCTAAAACTAAAAGATTTAGAAGAAAACATAGATGTAAATCTTTATGACCTTTGATTAGGCAATGGTTTCTTAAATATGACATCCAAAGCACAGGCAAAATACATACATACAAACACACATATATACATACATACATAAATAAGCTGAACTTCATTAACATTAAAACTTTTGTGATTCAAAGGACACTATCAAGAAAGTGAAGAACCATCTGAGGAATGGGAGACAAACGATCCATTTAAAAAATGGGCAAAAGATCTAAAGGGACATTTCTCCAAAGAAGACACAAATGGCCAGTAAGCACAAATGGACGCCCAACATCATTAGCCATTAGGAAATGCATATTAAAACCACAGGAGATACCACTTAACAGCCAACTAGGAGGACTATAATCAAAAACATGGATAGTACAAGTGTTGGTGAGGATATAGAGAAAATGGAACTCTCATTGCTGTTGGGAATGTAAAAGGGTGTAGCTGCTTTGGAAAATAGTTTGAACTATGTTTAGCCTAAAAAGCTAAATACTGAATTAACAATTTGATCTAGCAATTCTACTTTTTTTTTTTTTTAAAGATTTTATTTATTTGAGAGAGAGAGAGAGAGAGCGCGTGTGCACACACAAGCACACATGAGCAGGAGGAAAAGAGCAGAGGGAGAGGGACTCAATCCCACGACCCTGAGATCATGACCTGAGCTGAAATCAAGAGTCAGATGTCCAACCAACTGAGCCAGCCAGGTGCCCCTAGCAATTTTGCTTCTAAAACATTACCCAAAATACTTGAAAGCAGGGACTCAAACAGACACTTGTATACCACGCAAGGACAGTACACAATGTCTACATTATTCACAATAGCTAAGAGGGGGAAACCCACGTGTCCATCAACAGATGAATGGATAGAGTATATCCATACAATGGAATATTAATCAGCCATAAAAGGACGGAAATTCTGACACATGCTACAACTTGAATGAATCTTAAAAATTCAAACGAAATAAGCCAGACACAAAAGGACCAATATTGTATGATTCCACTTATATGAGGTACCCAGAATAGGCAAATTCTTAGAGACAGAAAATAGGATAAAGGTTACCAGTGACTGCGGAGAGGGGGGAGTGGACAGTTATTTAATGGCACAGGTTCTGTCTGGGATAATGAAAGTTCTGGAAATAAATAGTGGTGAGGCTTACACAACATGGTAAATGACTTAATGTCACTAAAATTCTACAGTTCAAAATGGTTAAAATGATAAATTGGTAAACAGTAAATTTTGTTATGTATATATTCCACCACAACGATTCTGTTTCTACCATTCCTTACTCTACTCCTTTCTCAATATAAGGACCAGAAGCTTCCTGCTAAAACCATAGGTCATCACAACTTTTGCTGTTTATCAGAGCTCACAGAATTTTACACTAAACGAAGGTGAATTTTACTACATATAAATGACGCCTCAATTTTAAAAAATTTGGTAAGGTTAAAAAACAAAACAAATCAGATCAGGTCATACAATTGCCCCAAAGCATCCAACAGTCCACAGCCAGGTCCTGACCAAGGCTCACTAGACGTTAGAGGACACAGAACTCCGCCCCTGCCCCCGCTCCGACCTTGGCTCCAGGCGCCCTCCCTCCTGCTCCAGCCACCAGCAGCCTCCTAGCCTTCCCAAACTTGCCAGACACGCTCCTGCTACAGGCCCTGTGCTTAGGGCTTTCTTTAGGATACTCATGAGACCTGCCTGCTCTCTGAACTTTCGGTCTTTACTCAAATGTCAAGTATCAAAAGCCACTGGAAGGCAGAATTTTATGTAAGACAGGAAGATCCAGCTTAATGGTGAAAGCAATATGGTCTGGTGCTTCTGAGATACTTTAGTCATTAACCAGGGAGGAGAAGCACCTTCTTTGGCCACCCTCTTTAAAATTGTAGCCCACACCCAGATAACAGTCCTTAAATCCACTGCCTACGTCGATTTCTTCCATCACACCTGTCACCATCTTAAACACTGCATATTTGACTTATTCATTTCACTTTTTGTCTTTCCATGACTAGGGCAGGGTTGGTTGGTTGGTTTTTTTTGTCTGTTTTGTTAACTGTTTTATCCCTAGCACCTAGAACAGTGTATTAAGTATTTAATTAAGGGGCGCCTGGGTGGCTCAGTCAGTTGGGCGTCTGACTCTTGATTTTGGCTTGGGTCATGATCTTGGGGTCGTGGAATCAAGCCCTGCATCAGGCTCCACGCTCAGTGCAGAGTCTGCTTTTCTCTCTCCCTCCCTCTCCTTTTGCCCGTCCCCGCTCACGTGCTCTCTCTAAAATAAACTGATTAATTTTTTAAAAAGTATTTAATTATGCATTTGTTGAAATAATAAATAAATGAACACCAAAATTCCTGAAAGAAATGATGTGTCTGGGCACCTGCGTGGCTCAGTCGGTTAAGCGTCTGTCTTCAGCTCATGATCCTGGAGTCCCAGGATCAAGTCCTACATCGGGCTCTCTGCTCAGCAGGGAGTCTGCCTCTCCCTCTGACCCTCCCCCCTCTCATGCTTTCTCTCTCTTAAATAAAATCTTAAAAAAAAAAAAAAGAAAGAAACGATGTGTCTGGTGTGTTTTGGTAACAACCAAAGAAACCAGCAACCCCACATCATTTGGCCTCCCTCTTCACACTCCACCTCCTGCCAAGGTCTCTAGCCATACTGGCCTTCTCTCGACTCTGCCTCAAACGTGCTCTGCTCTGTCCCAGGTGTGGGCTTCCAGATATTCTGCATCTTCTGTCCAGGACACTCTTCTCTCCACGGGCAACTTCTGGTCACTTTCAGCTAAAGTATCTTTCCCTTAACCAACCTCCTCGTCAGCCCAGACTCAAGCAGACTGGCTCGTTATACGCCCACACTTCTTCATCGGACTTACAGTACTGAAACCAAATAACTGCTTGTATAATTGCCAGTTTAGTGGCTGTCTTCCTAAAACATAAGTGCTGTGAAAGCGGGGACTTGGTGAGTCTTCTTCATGACTGCATCCCTAATACCCAGGGCAGGATCACACTCAGAGCAGATGCCTGGTAAGAAGCCGCAGACGCCAAAGTGACTGAGTAGCTGTGGGTTCACACTAGATCAACCCTCTTCCGTAAAACAGGGTGGCTCATCAATGAATGTAATGGATGAAGCCGATGAACATAAGATACGCCAATGACAGAAATATGTAAGCTCATCTTACGACAAGTCTTCCGTACGATACTAATCACAAAAAGTTAAACACAAAGTTAACTACTTAACATACACTTAAGGAAACTACCGCTTACCAGAATCTGAAAGCAGTTTCATAATGAATGCATTTCTCTCTCTAGCTTTCTTACTGGAAGAGGCAGTAAACGCCAATCTGCGTTTATCAGTTACGCTCAGCATTAACGCATTACTCGACACACGGTTACTAAAAATGAACTACATTCCAGGCACCACGCTGGGCATACAAATTCAATAACTGGACTGGAGTCCAAATCCGTAGGGAAGGGAGAGAAGGTTTCTTCAAGACTCCTCTTCGTTTTTTGTGTCTATTTTTCTTAGGTCAGAGAAAAGGGCAAACTTAGATCTGTTCCTCTGACAAAGTCCTGATCAGAGATCTGTTCAGACGAACCAGTTGAGGGAAACAGAATTTAAGAAAAGGCTAAGTGGGGGCACCTGGATGACTCAGTTGGTTGAGCATCTGCCTTTGGCTCAGGTCATGATCCCAGGGTCCTGGGATCGAGCCCCATGTCGGGCTCCCTGCTCAGCGGGAAGTCTGCTTCTCCCTCTCCTTTGGCCCTCCCTCAACTTGTGTGGTCTCTCACTCCCTCTCTCAAATAAAAAATATATTAAAAAAAAAAAAAAGAAAAGGCTAAGTGAAATCACCAAGAGGTGCTTCTTCTCCATGGTTAATGGCTAAAGTATCTCAGAAATACCAGACCATATTGCTTTCACCATTAAGCTGGATTTTCCTGTCTTATGTAATATTCTGCCTTTTGGTGGCTTTTCTTTGCCTTCCCTACACTAGNNNTCTGGCTACAATTCCCAAACTCTAATGCACAGTTCTTTGCCTTGGAAGTTCACAACAACCACAAATGCCATCTTGGTATAAACAGCATACCAAAGCTTCAAGGTCACTACAAGATAGGAAAGTGGGTAGGCTTGTTTTTGGCCGTTAGGATAGCCCTGAGATAACTAAGAAATTCCTGGAACAGGCAGTGTTGATAAACGGACCAACGAGCAATAAAGAGAAGGCCGGTGGACTAGTGAAGCAGGGCCACTTGATAAGGCCAAAATAGGGCAGTGAGCAGACCTGCTCTGTGGGGTGGCAGAGAGCAGGCATGATGTGGAAAAAAACACAGGTCCCGTGGCTGCTCTTCCTGCCGCGGGACTAATCACCAGACACCAACTCCCTGAACGACACTGGTCCTCATCATCCCTATGTTCAAAGTGAAGAAATGCCCCTCAACTGTGCCCGGGACAGGGTGCGGTGGATAAAGAGATCTAACCTAAGAGAACCTAAGGCTCGGCCAGAAACAGCAAGACTGCAGCAGTCCTGCCCCCTGCAGGCAGTCCACAGCTACTACAGAAGAACTCATTGGCTGAAGCACACTCCAAGTAGCAACATACCCCATCGCTGCAGAGGTGGCCGCGGGATTATTCTTCAGTTCCTGCACATTTACCACTTGAGGGACATTCTTCAGAGTTGATTCAGTTAAAGTACTTACAGCTATTTAAACAGAGAAGAGAGAGGCGTATTAATTTCAGTAAAGGGTCACAAATTCCCGCCATACACAAATGAATAACCAGGACAACAAATTCAAGCAAAATGTAATCTTATTATATAAAGGAAATCTACTCTGGGCAGTTCTGCAGCTCTGTGTTCAATGGGAGAGCTGGCCTACTCCATTCATAAACATTATGGGATGAGGTTTTGTGCAATTTAATCAAGTGTTCTAGTTTAGGAAAAAAGAATTCCCTGGCCAGCTTTTATAGAGCAGAGCTGAGCTACCTGCAACACTGTTGGCTCATCCTGGAAAAGGGCAGAAAGAGCTAGAGGATGAGCAGCGTTCAGATTAAGGATTTCTGCCATCCATCCATCCATCCATCCATCCATCCAACCATTCTTTCACACGGGCGGCTTATTATTGCCAGATTCTGTTAGGTGCTGGGAATACAAAAAAAATGTCCAAAATACGGTTTCTTCTCTAAAGGAGCTCACGGCTTAGCGAGACAGGCACATGAATAAGGTGGAAAATGGAGCCTGGACAAGAGGCCTGAATTAAGGAACGGCAACAGGGGTGGGCGTGACACCTCATCTATCTTAGGTGTGTCAGCTCGCGGGTCTTTTTTAGTCCTGTCATTTCAAACTGCGCTCCAAAACACTTAATGACATTTTATAATTAACTACCAAGAAAGTATGAGCAAAGCTCTTGGATCAGTTTTTTGGCACCGCTGAACATGGTGGCCAAGGGGGGGCGGGGGGTGCGACAGCTCACTCACTCCCTCCTTCAGAGAAGCGAGCAGGCTCGTCTTGCCTATGGCTGCACACACTGCATCTTTCACGTTCAAAGGTGCCTACACCTTAGAGATTTTTTTGCTTCCAAAATGATAACAGAGATCACACCACCTCCTGCTGAGTGGAATAATCCTACACCCTGGCAGATTTTCCGTTTATAATCGACTCCATCAGCTTGATTTGGGGCCTATTCAGCACAATGCCAAGATCCTGCTTCCTCCAAGACTTCTATTTTTTCAGAAGGCTCAAAGGTACCTCTTTTTTTTTTTTAAGATTTTATTTATTTGAGAGAGAGAACATGAGCAAGAGAGCAGAACCAGGGGGAGCAGCAAAGGCAGAGGGAGAAGCAGACTCCCTGCTGAGCAGGGAGCCTGATGTGGGGCTCAATCCCAAGACCCCGGGATCATGACCTGAACTGAAGGCAGCCACTCAACCGACCGGGCCACCCAGGTGCCCCATCAAAGGTACCTTAAAAAGTTATCTTGTTTGTGCTGTTTCATAGCTATTTCAGATGCTTTAATAAGGGTTTTAATATTTGAACTTTTCTTAAGAATGCTTTTATAGTAACGGTAATCTTTTTTTGTCTAAATCAAACCACTGTCTCTTTAGTCTTTTAAAAAGAACTGTCCAAAGTGATATGTGTTCTGAGCAATGATAAAACTAAAAAATTATTTTATTCAACTAAAACAAAAATATTTGCTTTCTAGCAGAGTTTCTCGACTTTGGCACTACTGATATTTTCGGCCCGGATAATCCTTTCTTGTGGGGGTGTCCTGTGCATTTGAAGATTTTTTGCAGCATTCCTGACCTCTACCCACCAGATGCCAGCAGCACTGCCAACTGCTAGGAAGGAGTGTGGGGTGCAAAATAGCCTCCACTTGAGAACCACTGGCTTGTACAAACTGATTACTAGTGACAACTGAAGCCCTTGAGGCCAACTAGCTAGAAATCCTAACACAGGAAGTTCTGGATAACCACAAGGCATTGACAAATGCAAGTGCTGACGATGACGAGCTCATCAGAGTCTCCATCTGTAAAGGCTACACTGGCAACCTAAGAAAACAGTGTGCTGAAACAGAAAGAGCACAGGGCTGGAGGCCGGGTTCTGCGGCTTATTGGCTGGGTCACCTTCACTCTCCCCGAACCTGACATTACTCGAAAGCAAAATGGGCACACTAATACCCACCTCCCAGGGTGGCTGGGATCCTTAAGACACCGAGAGACAATTCTAATGTTATCAAGTGATCTAACAGCAAAGATTAATTTGGGGCTCAAAGCAGACATGATTCAAAAGTAGGGATCAACCACCTCATCCCAAAACCACTGATTTCCCCCTCGACTGGATGAGGCGGGTCTAATACCTCCCCTTGAACTGAAAAAGCTTCAGCTCTAGTCTCTGCCTTCTTGGGACCCGCTCCCCAAAGTGGTGGGAGGACTGTCCCATCAGTCCTCTCTTCTCAAGGGCAGCAAAGAGAGCCAGCTGCCTCCTGGGACCTGCTGTGCTGGCCTGCAGTGGCCGCGGCTCACGACCGTGTCTACCTGGGGCCTGGCTGGCCATCTGACGTCTCAGTGCTGCAGCGGCGGCTGCCTGGGGGGCCGAGAGGCTGTGGGAAGGACCGGGGGCACCATGTTTCACGGTTTTTGTGGCAAGCATTGTGCTATCAGCCCCTTGAGGAATGATTTTGCTAGCAGACGTCGACACTGAAGGAAAAAGAAACACTAAGTGAGACAGTTGGTCAGAGAAGAGGAATACACAAAAGTGAAAAGTGGCAAGTCCTCCACTGTGAAGTTGCAGGGAAAACGCTAAGGTTAAAAATGCTTAAGCACGCACACGGAAAAGTACCAGTAAACTCACAGGCTGGCACTTCTTTCAAAGATGCCACATGCGATGTGCCTGCCCACTTCTATTAGCTAAATCCTTGACACAAGCATTTTCTCTGATACGGACTGAGATTAGAACTTTCACGCCAACGCAGGTCAACTCCCTGCTCTCTTCTCGTAAGATCTCTCCATTCGAGCGCCGCCCCATGGGTGTTTGTTCTCTGTTAGAAGTCCCTTCAATGTGAAGTCCTGACACTGAACTGGAGGTGTGACAGCCCGATACCGGTCACCTCTGAGAGCCAATACTGACACCAAGCGTGGCAGCCGGCAAGTTCCGGGGCAGCATATGGCTACAAGGAACGAGCTGAAATGATTTAGGATTTGAAAGGCATGAGTGTGGATGTTGCTTTAGAGCGAGGCAAACAGCCTCCTCCTCTTACTCATGAAAACCCCATTTGTGTGTGTGTTTTTGTTGTTGTTTTTTGTTTGTTTTAATGTATGTATGTAATCTCTCTACCCAACGTGGGGCTCGAACTCATGACCCTAAGATCAAGAGTCGCATGCCTCTCCGACTGAGCCAGCCCGGTGCCCCACACTGGTATTTTAGAAATACCAGCTTGACTCAGCAGAAGAACTGGGCCAGTGTGAGCCCTGCAGGGCCCCTTCTTCCTGCCTCTTTCAGATGTTTAGAATTCAGCTTCTAATTTCTGGACTATTAGCAGAGAGGGGCTGGACTTAGTGGTGTGACAGTATAACAGCCACGTACGGCTCCTCCAGCAGACACAGACCTAACAGGGAGCCCGCAGTGCACTTACTGGACGTTCCCATCACGCCAGGTGAACCATGAATCAGGTGAGATTTAGCGAAAGGCGTTGCCTGCGGCAAGACACCGGGCTGGATGGAAGGGGTGCGCACCACAGGCGCGTGCCGTGGGACCTGCGCCACCGTGTCATCGTCTTTACAGGACGCCCGCGTGTCTTCGCTCTCCAAAGACTGGGAGACGGACGACGTGGAGCTGGCTTCATCCAAGTCTTCATAGTATCTCTGAGATAGGAAGGCTGACCGGGACAGGCTGGCTACCAAGCCCAAAACAAAACACAAGTTAGACGATTCGAGTAAGTCTGCAAGCTGTGTCATTTTCACTGTCGATACAGAAATACCCAGTTTAGAAACACTTGAATTACAACTTCTTTTAAGTGGAAGAAGCTGTCGTGGAAGGTGAACATACACGGTTTGCCGGCCCTGCTCCAAGGAAGCTTTGAGAAACCGAGCGGTGTAGGACAGGAACATTCTGACTGTCAAACAAAATCTGAAGTGAGAGACAGAATGCTTGCTGTGCAGGAGACCTAGAGCTGCAGCCACAAGTTCTCACAGACAGAATACCAACAAACCTGGAAAGTACCAGACAAGCTTGCACAGAAGAGCCTCTCGCCAACGACAAACTTCTAAGAACAGGTCACACGAACTGGGGAAGACCGAATGTCCTCAGTCTCCACGCCTCCAACATCCCCAACCCTCAAATGATTCTTTTAAATCAATCAGGTTAAAAAAAAAAAATTCCTGACTGAAACTAATTCTGACTTTCCCTCTTTTTTCCGCTTCTATAAATGATGAAGTAAGGCCTCACACTAGTTTGGAATACATAGGACTACGTGTATACTAGAAAAAACACAAACCAAACCAAGACCTAGCCCTTTCTAAAGTTACTTAAAAGCACTGCTACTATTAACTGACTTGGTTGCCTGACAGGCACATCACTCTGCAAGATTTTATTTGTCGCACTCACCAAATGCAACTGAAAACCCATGCTACCTGCTGGGGCTGCGGCACTGTTCAGCTTGGCGGTCATTAGCCATATGTGACTATTTAAGTTAAAAATAATTAGAAGTAATTAAATGAAAACTGCAAGTCTTCAAGCTTCACCAGCCACGTGGGGCTATCATACTGGAGTGCACAAATACAGAACATCTCTCATCACTGAAAGTTCTACTGGACAGCACTGGGCCAGAGTATTTTCATGCAAGTAAATAGGCAGCAGGGTTACTTGGAAATTCCATCCATAACCACCAGCACCGCTAGTAAAACTGCAGTGCGTATCTTCTGAGAACTTATTTGGTGCCAGATGCGATACAAAGGATCTACATAAATTATTCCATTTAATCCTCACAATTATCCTATAAACGAAAAACTGCTATTATCAGACTTTATAATTAATACTTAGAAAGATTAAGTATTTGCATAAGGTCCTGAAGCTGCTAAGTGGCGGACCAGAATTCAAATCTAGCTGCATCTGACTTGAAAGACCATGTTCTTAACAATATTACCAAACCCTGTGCTGGGAGGAACGGTGATCCCATGACCTTTGCCCCTGGGGCCACACCATGGTTACGTTTCCTCACATGGCAAAGGGATGTTGCAGACATAATCAAGGTTACTAATCAGTTGGTCTTAAAATAGGAAGGATATCCTGAATTATTCAAGTGGGCCCAAAGTAAAATCTCGTGAGCCCTTAAAGGCAGAGAGAGGAAGCAAAAGAGGAAGTCAGAGAGCTGAGGCCCGAGAAGACCTCACCGTGCTCTTGCTGGCAGGCATATGAAGGGCCTGGGAGCACATGCCAAAGAAACACGGACCTCAGTCCGACAGCTGCAAGGAGCTGAATTCTGCCAACAAGGGGAATGAGCTTAGAGGTGGCCTCTTCCCCAGAGCCTCCAGATAAGAGCTCGGCCCAGCCAACATCTTGACCTGAGTCTGGGAGCCCGGAGCAGAGGACAGAGTGGAGCCACACTGCTCCTGGACTCCTGTCACGCACAACTGTGAGAGCATAAATAGGTGGTACTTCAAGCCACTACATCTGTGGTGACTTGTAACGCACAGAAAATAAGTAGAAACCCCACATTTTCTTAGGGCCATACTGCTCTAAAACAGTTCTCTAAAATCTTAGTTCCTGAGAGGTAACAGCAACGAAAGACAATTCCCATTCATCGCCTTCAAGAACTGGATAGAGACTGCCATAACTATGGTTAACTCCCAAGGTCTGATAGAACCCAGGAGGTCTCGTGTTTCCTTCCTTCATCTTTATTGATGCCATTCACTGACCTTGGATGGAGGGAGATCCACTGCGTGAGAGATGCAATGGCTATGCTCACTCACAGAGGCCAGGAGCCTGGCCTGCCCACTCTCCTGATGGCTCTGTCTTCACAGCTGATATGCCCGCTCCCTGCTGGGATCAAGGATGCGGCTACCTTCCTGGCATTAGAAAAGGGGCCCCACTGAAACCTAAAGAATCTTATTCTGCATAAACCCTAACTTAGGTTAGAAAAGGCAGAAAGCCATGTTAACAGAAAAAAAAAAAAGAAATCATCATCTCAGTAGACACAGCAAACCTCCCATCTCATGGGGAACTACAGATGCCCACTCACCACTTTAACGGACTCTGCACTGGAGGTCCTAGCAAGTGAAATAAGGTAAGAAAAATAAAGGACCAAAAAAAGAAGAAACAAAAGTATTAGTACCTAAAGAGACTACACCTGTTCCCATAGAAAGTTCAAGAAATAGCTACGTACATTATTTGAATAAATGAGTTTAGCTAGGTTGCTGGATACAAAGTCAACACACAAAAAATTCAATATATTTCTATTATCACATCTAACATAAAATAAAACATAAAATGAAATTTAATGAAGAAAATCCACCATTACAGCAACATCAAAAATATTAAACTCATAGGAATAAATCTAACAAAAGATGTGTATGTTCTTTACAAAGAAAACACTGAAAGAAATTAAAGACACAGATAAAAATACACCATGTTTAGGAACTAAAAGATTAACACGGTACAAATGCCAATTCCCTCAAGTCGATCTAGAGATTTAATACAATTCCAATAAAAATCGCAACTTTTCTTCGAGGGTTGAGGGGGACAGAATTTACAAAGACAATTCCAATATTAATATGGAAATGCAAAGCACCCGGAAGAGCCAAAATATTCTAGATCATGGGTCAGCAAACTAAAACCATGGGACAGCTACCTGTTTCTATAAATAGAGTTTTACTGAAACACTGACATGCCCACTCATTTGAATACTGTCTGTAGCTGCTTTCCTATCACAAGGGCAGAGTTGAATTAGGTACAACAGAAACCATGAGACCAGCGAGCCTAAAATATTTACTACCCAGCCCTTAAAGAAAAAGGTTGCCAACCACTGTCCTAGACTGCAGAACTTTCTGTGACAATGAAATTACTACTATCCTGTTACAGTAGCCACTAGTCACATGTGCCTACTGAGCACTAGAAATGTGGCTACTAGGGTTGTATAACTGAAATTTTAGCTTAATTTAGTTTTTATTAATTTAAACAGGCTACTGTATTAAGACAGCACAGCTTTAGAATCTAGAAAAAGAACCGTGCTGAGATTTATTTTAGTACAAGGTAATTAAGGCAGTGTGGTAGCAGTGGTTTCTAATCACTGTATGACACCAAGAGACCTACATATAAGGATAACTGATTTACAACAAAGGTGGCCACAAGCGGGGAGCAAAGGAGTCTCTTCAGTAAACATTACCGGGACAATCCGATCTCTAAACACAAAACACGTGAGCCATACTTTATTTCTTATGCACAAGTCAATTCCAGACAGTATACGCAAAATGTGGTATACCCATACAATGGACCACTACTCAGCAATTAAAAGGCATGAACTACTTACGTATGTTATGCGTCATGCGCGAACCTCAAAAACATACTAAGTGAAAGAAACCAAACAAAAAAACTACATATGATTTCATTTATACGCAATTTCAAAAAAAGGCAGATCCCTACAGAAAGAAAACAGATCCGTGGCTGCTGGGGGCAGAGGAGGGAATGACTATAAACAAGCACGAAGAAACTTCCTGAGTGGTAGGAGTGTTCTAAAACTGGAATGTGGTGATGGTTACACAATTCTGCAAGTTTAATAAAAATCATCATACTCTACACTTATAAAAGATGAATTTTCTAATATGTAATTATACCTCGATGCAGCTGTTTAAAAGAAAATCAACTCCAGGTAGATGGTAGATCTCAATTTGAAAGGGGAACCATTAATATTTTCAGACAATAAAAAAGTGCACGCATACTCCTGTTACCCAGCACTAGAGAAGGATTTCTTAAAGAGAACATAGGAAGTACCAACTGCAAAAGAGAAACCTGGTAAGTCTATTTTAAAATGAAGCACTTCTGTTTGCCAAAAGACATCATTAAGAGGGAAAAAAGCGAAAAGTGAGTACCTACAATCCATATAACCAACAAAGGGCTGGAATCCAGAATGAATACAAACTTTCATAAATCAGTAAGACAGATTAACCAATAGACTGATGAGCAAAAGATGCAATCACGCACTTCACAGAAGTCAACTACTAACCAAATACTTAGTAACACATACACAGGTTACACAAAAGTAGTTAAAAGGAAAAAGACTGACAATATTAGGCTTGGCAAAAATGTAGAAAACTGAGATAGTCATACGTTGATGGTATAAGTAAAATAAGCTGGTACAACCACTGTGGAAAACCGTATAGAAGAATCTACTAAAGCTGGGTGTGTGGACAGAGTAGGAGCCAACAATTCCATTCCTGGCCACGTGACCAAATATAAGGAGTACACATGTGCCCAAAGATGTTCAGAACAACATTCTATTCTATCACAGCCACAAACTGGAAACAGTAAATGTCCACTAAGAGGAGAACGGATAAGCAAATGTAGCACATTTATACAGCCAATCACTATGCAGTAACAAAACAAATCACAGCTTCCCATGCCAGCATGGGTTACTCTCACCAACCTGATGTGGAATGAGAAAAATCCATCCAGAGAATAAATGCGTGGATATGCACGGCCTGCAAAACCCAAAAAACAGGCGACGCCAAGTGACAGTGTCTGAGGAGACATTGCTCAGGTAATAAAACTGCCAAGAAAAGCAAAATTAAGGAGACTGAAGAGAATGACAACTTAACGCAATGTCCAATCCTGGACTGGATCCTTGATTTTTAAGAGAGGTGCTATGAAGGTCATAAGAGGGACAGCTGGCAAATTGTGAGTATGGACTGCATATAAGATAACAGTGTTCTGTCAATGTTAAATTTCTTTCTTTCTTTTTTTTTTTTTTAGAGATTTTATTTATTTATGTGACAGAGAGACAGCCAGCAAGAGAGGGAACACAGCAGGGGAGTGGGAGAGGAAGAAGCAGGCTCCCAGCAGAGGAGCCCGATGTGGGACTCGATCCCAGAGCCCCGGGATCACGCCCTGAGCCGAAGGCAGACGCTTAATGACTGCGCTACCCAGGCGCCCCTGTCAATGTTAAATTTCTTAAATCTGATCATTGTATTATTGTGTAAGAGAACATCTTGTTCTTGAAGGGCACATGCTGGAATACTTAGCAGTAACAAGTCCTGTCTGCAACTTATTTTCAAATAGTTCATCAAAAATAATAATAGAAAGATGTGTACTCTGAAAACTGTAAAAAACTGATGAAAGAAATTCAAGACGACAAAAAAAAAAAAAAAAAAAAAAAAAAAAAAAAGGAAACACAGGGGCTTCTGGGTGGCTCAGTCAGTTAAGCGTCTGACTCTTGATTTCTGCTCAGGTCATGATCTCAGGGTCCTGGGATCCTGAGCTTTGTGCTCAGCGGTGAGCCTGCTTGGGATTCTCTCTCTCCTTTTCCCTCTGCCCCTCGCCCCCCTTGCACGCACACTCTCTCTCTGAAATAAAAAAATAAATCTTAAAAAAAAAAAAAGAAAAGAAAAAAAGAAAGACATTCCAAGTTCATGGATTGGAAGAACAAATATTGTCAAGATGTCTATATTACCCAAAGCAATCTACACATTTAATGCAATCCCGATCAAAACACCAACAGCATCTTTCACAGAACTAGAACAAATAATCCTAAACTTTGTATGGAACCACAAAAGATCAAAAATAGTGAAAGCAATCTTGAAAAAGAAAAACAAAACTGGAGGCATCACAATTTCAGATTTCAAGTTATGTTACAAAGCTACAGTAATCAAAATGCTATGGTACTGGCACATTAAAATAGACACAAAGATCAAAGGAACAGAATATAAAACCCAGAAATAAACCCATGCTTACGTGGTCAATTAGTCTTTGACAAAGGAGGAAAGAATACACAATGGAAAAAAGAGAGTCTCTTCAACATATGGTGTTGGGAAAACTGGACGGCCACATACAAAAGAATGAAACTGGACCACTTTCTTACGCCACACACAAAAATCAACTCAAAATGGATTAAGGACCTACATGTGAGACCTGAAACCCTAAAAATCCTAGAAGAGAGCACAGGCAGCAATTTCTCTGACATTGGCCGTAGCAACATCTTTCTAGATATGTCTCTTGAGGTAAGGGAGACAAAATAAACTATTGGGACTACATCAAAATTAAAAGCTTCTGCACAGCAAAACTAAAAGACAACCTACTGAATGGGAGAAGATATTTGCAGATGGCATATCCCATAAAGGATCAGAATCCAAAATACATAAAGAACTTACACAATTCAACACCAAAAACCAAACAATCCAATTAAAAATGGGCAGAACAGACATTTCTCCAAAGACATACAGATGGTCAATAGACACACGGACAGATGCTCAACATCACTCATTATAAGGAAAATGCATTCAAAACTACAATGAGATACCACCTCACATCTGTCAGAATGACTAAAATCAAAACCACAAGAAACAAGTGTTGGTGAGGATGTGGAGAAAAGGAGCCCTCATGCACTGTTGGTGGGAATGCAAACTGGTGCAGCCACTCTGGAAGACAGTATGGAGGTTCCTCAAAAAAATAAAAAATAGAACCACCCTACAATCCAGGAATTGCACTACTGGGTATTTACCCAAAGAAAAACACTAATTCAAAGGGACACATGCACCCTGTGTTTAGTGCGGCGTTATTTACAATAGCCCAATTACGGAAGCAGCCCAAGTGTTCATCAATAGATGAACGGATTAAGATGTGGGGTGGGTGTGTGTACAGACATAAAAGAGAATGAAATCTTGTCATTTGCAACAATAAGGATGCACCTAGAAAATATAATGCTAAGCGAAAAACGGAGTCAGAGAAAGACATATACCATATGTTTTCACTCATATGTAGAATTTAAGAAACAAAACAAACCAACAAAGGGGGAGAAAAGGAGAAAGGAGGGCAAACTAAGAAACAGACTCTTAACTATAGAGAATGAACTGCTGGTCACCAGAGGGGAGGTGGGTGGAGAATTGGGTGAAAGAGGTGATAGGGGTTAAAGAGGACACTTGTCATGATGAGCACTGAGAAATGTACAGAATTGTTGACTCACTGTATTGTGCACCTGCAACTAATATAACACTGTATGTTAACTATACTGGAATTAAGATAAAAAACTTAATAAATATATTAAAAAAATAATAACAATAATGTGAGCACGTGTGGTGGAGAGGAGAAAAATCAAGCAATTGTGACCAACGCTACTGGGAAATATGGGTGAAGGGTAAGTGGGTGCTCAGTATTATTCTTGCAGCTGGAGTTTTGAAATTTTTCAAAATAGCAAGTAAAAATTACAAATATCAAAAGGAAAAAACCAAGCAAATAAAAGCAAAGGCATACTTTCATTAACGTTCATACAGTGGTACCTCTTGGGAGCAGGAAGTCTGGGGGGCACAAGAGGAGTCTAGGAAGTTGGCAATGACAAGGTTCTGGACATTTTTGTGTTCTTTTCTGTACATGTGTTATAGTTCACAACTTTAAAAATTAAATGTTTAGGGGCGCCTGGGTGGTTCAGCCAGTTAAGTGGCTGCCTTTGGCTGAGGTCCTAGGATCAAGCCCAGCATCGGGCTCCTTGCTCAGCAGGGAGTCTGCTTCTCTCTTTTCCTCTGCCCCTCTCCTCTGCTCGTGCTCTCTCACTGGATGGCTCTCTCTCTCAAATAAATAAAATCTTTAGGGGCGCCTGGGTGGCACAGCGGTTAAGCGTCTGCCTTTATTTATTTATTTATTTATTTATTTATTTTTATTTTAAGATTTTATTTATTTATTTGACAGAGATAGAGACAGCCAGCGAGAGAGGGAACACAAGCAGGGGGAGTGGGAGAGGAAGAAGCAGGCTCCCAGCAGAGGAGCCCGATGTGGGACTCGATCCCAGAACGCCAGGATCACGCCCTGAGCCGAAGGCAAACACTTAACGACTGCGCTACCCAGGCGCCCCAAACTTTTTTTTCATTAGTCACATGGCTTCTTTTCCACAAGTGCATTGTGCCATCATTCCCTTATCAGCAGTTTTTTGCTTTATTTCCTAAGTAGTTCCCCCTACCCGAATACAATTCTACTCAAAAGCCCATACAAATTAGACAAGTAAAGCATCTCCAGACAAAGCGGAGGCCTGGGTCCCTGGTGCCAGCTCAGGCTCCTCCAAACCCTTGGGAAGCACCACCACATAACTGAAGGACTGCAGAACACAATGTCAGAGCCACGGCAACTACCTTGAACTGCCCTGTCCAGTATGTATACGCTGCTCCCTACTCTAATATTCAGATGCACAACAGATTCTGGGGACATTTTCTCTATTTCCTATTAAGAACTAAAGGAAAACACAAACACGGATACACACAGACTCCTCCTTCCATCCTACTTCCATACCAGGTACTCCATGTGTGATACTAAAAAATTCAGGACCAGTTCCCTTTACCTGGAGCAGTGGATCTCACTGGGGGGGTCTTCCTCTTGGCCAAGAAGTTTCTCAGCTGTGCTTGTTTCACAGGGGACAGTTTAGCTACAAGAAATTCATGAACCCGTAAGTGCTTAAGACTTGGTTTTTAAGAAGGCAACAGAAGAAAACACAGAGTTAAAGAATGAGAAAAATGTGTTTACCTGGCACTCTGGACAAGGACTTGGTGTGAGATTCTATGGTGGTTTTCAACAAAGCGTTACGGAGACTTTCGAGGTCACTGTCAAAACTGAAAAAGGATCATGTTATATACAAACCAACTATGATGTAAGAAATCTCCCCAAATATAAATGTGAGAGATGAAAGGCTCCCCAACACAGAAACAGGAAATCTGACCAATCAACCAACATAATCAATCCAAAAGGAAGAGATTACAATCTCGAACACCCTCCCTCCCCAACCCCCAGCGAACACAGCACTAACAGAGCTGTAGCACAAAGCGCAGTTAGAACGTACACATTTGGCTTAAAGGCAGAAACATTAAATCAGCCTGGTAACTTCAGGAGTAAACTATCTAACTGCCAGGCCTGAAAGTTTCTACTCAAACAAAATGACAAGTCTGAGCTTCTAGACACGTTAATCAATCTAATTCTACCAGGTAATTTTCGAAAGAACAGAGCTATTTCTAGAGACTCTGCCACGTCTACGGGCGCCTGTTTCATTTGGCACGCTTAATTTAACTCTCCAATCATCCCCTGAGGCAGGTATTGTTACTCCCATTTTTAAGCCAAAGGAACAAAGGATCAGAGAGGGTGAGGAACCTGACCAGGATCACACAGGCAACAGCAGTCACTTTCAAACCCACATCTGAACTGCTCTACGACTTTTGCGCCTGACTCCCGAACAGTTATCTATTCCTTCAACCACATTCATCGAGTGCCAGTAGCATCGACAGGCCTGTTCCCCTGCACACCCATGAGTGCCGCTCTGGGAGGTGACATCCGAGGGAAGGCTCCACTGGGAGGTCTGGTTATAGAGACGGAGCTGCTGGAGACTGTCCACCAGGTGATTTAACCTCTTCCTCTGCTGGTTGATGATTTCCCGGTTGTTGGCTAGGGTGTTAAACAGGGTCTCCCGCTCTGGCACAAGCAAGCGTCTGTTGACAGCAAGGAGGAAAGAATTCAACATGAATGGTCCAAGTACTACAACTTTAACAGTGAAAGAATAAAATGGAGAACCCCCGGTGGACAGGCAGCATCGGGAAATTAACCAGAATATAAAAACGGGATGAAAGCTTCACAAGGAAAATAAAGAATGAGGAAGGAGAAGTTTAGGGTAAGTAGGCTGGGCCTGTAGCAAAGGCCAGCAACATCAGACAAAACCTCACAGAGATTCCGGGGAAGAAAAGGGCGGGGAGTGTCAAAAATGGGGGGGGGAATGCATTCAGCTACATACTTAGGGTTTGTCTATTTTCCTGCATGTCAATTACACCAAGAAAAAAAAGCCCTGGGGTCCACTAGAGATCTATGGGAATCAGTCATTTCTTCAGGGTGCTGTTAAGAAACACTGGGATAAGATCTTGGTGTAGGAACAAGGAGGTACCCCACCTGAAAGATCTAAAACAAGAAAGGAACAACAGGCCCTTTCTTTCTGGTGACAGGGCAGTTCAACATAAATTTTTAAAAAGGCATTTCAGTAGGGTACAAGGTAATATTTAGAAGGACTTCAAAACAGAGATGCGCTAGAAAAGTACAGATTTATGAACTTAAACTCTGCAGAAAAGAACTTAAAAAAAAAACATGTAAAGTAGAAAATCCACGGTTGTCATAAAGGGGAAGAAAGCCTGGTCTCTCTGTTAGCATCATATACTTTGTAAGAAGCAACTTACTAATTGGCAGAGAGCGATCCATCTGTCACGCAGAACAGAAGGCTCCTGCTGTCAGGTCAAGCCAGTCCCTCCCACGCGCTTGAACATGAATTCAGAACCAGCGCAGTGAGCTGGGAAATCTCTAATGGGGATCGACTGCCCAGGGGACAAGTGCCCAGGCCACAGAATCCTCCCCCAGACCAGCGTCTGCAGCATCGAGGCTCACCTCCACCTTCCCCTACCTGTGCTCCAAACTGAGGCTCTCAGGTCAGGTAAAAAGCCTTCCTCTGTGTTGTACAATATGACATATTAAATTCTGTTTACTGAATTTTAAGCACACTCTAGCCCAGCCCCTGACATCACACCCAGCTTGTCCCACTTACAAGTTCTGTGATCCCACAGAACAACAAGTAAACAGATCATTTCCCAGTTTGGTTCCTTACAGGCCTAATCACAATAATCAAGTGTAGGTGTTTCAGAAGCCGAGCACTTTGAGGGCTCATCTGTTTCTCGGCTTTCCTGTGGGCACTTCACTGTTCTCACGAAGTATCGCCTTCTATTCCTTCAGGGAAACAGATGGCATACAACCAAACATCTGGGGACAGAAGACCAGGGTAGTACAAGGTTTTCCTGCGCCTCTCTTCCCAGTTATCCACGCTAATTAGGAATGTTTTCTCAACAAGAAGATTTGGAATATACAGAAAAGTATAAAAGAAAAATTTCTCTTAATCCCATCTCACAGATATAACTGAATATTGTGACAGATTTATTTCTAGCCTCTTTTCTATGTTTAGACTTCCAAACTGAGATCATCCAGTATGATTTTTATCTTACCTCTTCCATATTTTCTGGGGGGAAAAAAATTCAGTGGTTACACAGTACTCCACGTTAAGAAAAAAATGTGACTGGACTTATTCAGCCACTCCTCTAACTTCTAACATTAGGTTGAATCCAACTTTTCACTGTCCTAAATCGTGCTGCAATATAAATTCTTTTATGTAAACTGTTGCAAAGGTTGCTATAATTTCTGTCGAACAGATTTCCAGAAATACAGTGACTGGGTCAAAGAGAAAGAACCACCGCCGGGTTCTGAGTCAGGGCCCGTGGCGGATGAGCGACCTCGCTCACTTTTGTCTTTTCTTTTGTTCCAGATGCCGGTCCCATTCTAAGTCTAGCACGTCGTTCACATCTTGGACAGCAAATCTCACGTATTGATGAAGGCGCCGAATTTCCTACAAGAAAAGGCGAGAAGGCAAATGACTTGAGTTTTCCGGTAGCTGGAGGAGGGTGTACCAAAACAATCAAAATAATCATACAATATTTCTATACCGAGAACCATACTGAACAGAGAAAATAAAAGAGGCTTTAATATAATCATTAGAACGTTATAATTAAAACAAAACAACAGAACTCAACCTTTTTAACTGCGACAGAAGCAGCTACCAACACAGGCAAGCAGGTTGGGTGTGCCGGCCTAGGGCTCCGGGGAACACACGCGGTTGCTTATTCTCATTTGTCAGCTCCTATAAAGTAACTCAGCACGCTCTAGGAATGTTCCACTGCACTCTGTTGCTCCAACCACACATCCATTTGGCTTTTGCTCTCCCACCCATGAAATTAACTATAATACAGACAAAATTATCCTACAGAAGTGCTGAAAATAATTCTGAACCTATCTATTCATAGCATAGGACACGTAAGTCTTCTTACCAGTTAGGAAAAACTCATCTCTTCTCAAAGAATAGTATCAGCACTAGACAGGGAACTGACCATTCACTAAAATTCACACCGATTTATTTGAGGCCTGCAGTAATTTTCTTTAGACTTCAGTCTGGTGTTAACTTTCATGGCTACACAACCCGACTCTCAAAAATGAAAAGTGAAATCAGGATGAAGCATTCCATTAAACATGTATACAGAGAAAGACAATGTGCTATACGCTAGGAATAAGTTTTTACACCTGTACAAAGTTCTTACTGTGCTTAACTGTATTTTCGAAATTACTTTTGGCTAAGGGTGTACGCCCTGAGTGAAAAAGAGCAAACTGGCCTTTCAGAAGAGCCGGGCTGATTCCAGGAAGCAGTAGTAACCGTAGCACCAGGGATAACTCGCAGCTCACTACTTGGATGGCTGCAGGGAGGCCCTCTCCTTTGAGCACCTCAACTGCCGCCGTGCCTCGTGCGTTCGCGAGCTGCTGCTTCTGAGTGCCCTCCCACTCTGTCTACCAGAAAAGCCAACTTCTCTTTTAAGGCCTGTCATAGAGACTTCTTCTCTGTGGCTTAGCTGCTCCCTCATCTGCACTGCCATAGCAACAGATCCCACGTTGTATTTCTATGTTCCCCTTTCCACTGCCACTTATCCAGCTGCGGGAACGGCCCAGAGCGGCACAGTCCAGCGCGGCACAGTGGGGAAGAGCACGGGCTCCGCACCAGAGCCAGGCTCCAGCACTGATTCATGGGGACACCTGCGCAGTTCCAGTATCTGTTTCCTTACCCTTCTTTTGCGCATGGTATGTGCTCGATAAATGCTATTATTATCTGCTTAAGTACTGTGAAAAAAAGAAAAGCATTTCCTTTTGAATGGGGGAAGTGTTCCCCCAAAAGCTGCATGCTTTTCTTTTAGTTTGGACACAGAGCAAGAGGTGAAAACGCACGGAGGAACAAAGTGATTCTAGATGCAACAGGGAGGTGGTCGTTTGATGAGTGGCAGGCAGGGAGCCTGCTCTCTCTTGCTAAGACAGTAAACACCCACAGTCCTCCAGCAACACCACAAGGGCTGAGAGACACAGCAGGGGTTCCTCAACCTCTCCAGGACAAGGATCACTTCGTTCCTTTTCCTACTACCAGTCCATTTGCCAGGTATGGGATGGAAATGGCAGAAAGCGTAGAGTCTGCGGTCTCAAACTCCCCGAGGCAGGAGGGGATTCATCACACTCACAGACCTCACATTCTAGGGGAGGAAGTTCAGAGCGGCCACCTGTGCACCATTTCCCACCAGGACTCTGGGCAAATGTGAGGAGGGAGGAGGTGACCCCTCTAAAGACTGTGATGCTACAATTTTCAGTAAATTGAAAGACGAAAACAAAAACCAGATTTGGCTACAACAGAGAATAAGAATAATTATAAATGAATGAGAGAAGTAACTTTGCTGAAGTATGGTGTACAGGAAAGAGCCCCAGCAGGTGGAGCTTTCCAACTGTTCGCTCGTACTAACATCATCACCGTGGTCAAGCTCCTGAGACCACGGAGCCCAACTTCCTCAACTGTGTAATGGTATCAGTAACTCTCATCTTGCAGTGCAGGTGAAGTCTAGAAATAATGTGTAAAACACACCCAGCACCGTACTTAGCGCTCGAGTAACTGCGACACAAAAACTTATTATTTATGATCTGATTTTTAAATATATATTTTTCAATGGTAGGCTTTCTACCAAGATTACACTTTAATCAAGAATTCTAATGTTAGTTTTAACTCTACAAAACATGAAGTGGAAAAGTGCTCTTTTCCTGGTCACAGCCAAGGACACCTATGGAAAGTGGGCAAATTATTCACAGGAAATCGACAACTTCCTAAGGGCAGGCACCCGCACCAAGACCTCGCAAAGGAGAATGACCTGCAGGAGTCCATTTTAAACAGCTCACTTGGGCTGGGTTCTCCTACCTGGAGCTGGGCTTCGCTCTTGGGGTCCAGGGGTCTCTTATAGAGCAAGTGCAGATACCCCGAGTCACAATCCCTCTCGTTTTGTTCCCTGGCTTCTTCCACACCAGCAAAGCCCTCGAGTAAAGTTGTTTTCAGGGTACTGATATCTCCATGAAGAGACTAGAAAAGGAACAAGGGCCGTATTGAGACAAAGAGTGGCATTTCTGAGAAACACGCCTTTCTGTCCGGATCAAGGACAACTATTTGGTGTTTCTCAAATAGCTTACATGATGCACCTGTGAGTATTCAAACAGAAATTCATACAAAAAAGAAATGCACTGCTTGGAAGGGAAAATACAAATATTCACTTTTTTACAGTTATTTTTTCTTCCTCATTGAAAAACCACATATTCTAGTGACCAGAAACTCAAAGAGTAAGAAAAGCTACTGACAGTACCTACAGTCCCACTACCTGGAGACAATCACTGCCGACACCCCAGAGAACTCTCCTCTTTGCAAGCATGTTTTAAGAGCGGGGCTCTGGAGGCAGACAGGCCGGGACTGGCACACGGCAACTGGGTAGCTCGGGGCAAATTATTTCACCTCTCTACGCTTCAGCTTCCTGACTTGCAAGACAGACAGAGCAATACCACCTACCAAACAGGACGGTTTGAGATCAGCAGTAATACTTGGTATTTCTATACTGTATATGCTCTTAAACCTAACTCTATTATAACCTAACAATTTATTATAAAATAAGGTAAATTTTCAAATATACCTAAATTAGAAAGTATAATAGACTTTTATGGAATGGCTGGTATAGGTCAATGGGGTGGAAACTATTATTCCATTTTCTATATGAGAAAACTAAAACCTAGAGTAGCAACATTAACTTGTCTAAAGTCATATAACTTGTTAAGTGCCAATGAGAGGATTTGAACTTGGGCATTCCTAGGTGAACTACCCATTGTTCTAAAAAAACAACACTGGGCCCTTGGAAGAATGGAGTGCTAGGAGAGCAACAACGAAGTGCAATCCAACTCCGGAAGAACGTCAGCGAGCACAGACCTCCGTGGTCTCTTTAATCTCCAAAAGGAAGGTGTGCAGGTCGTCGGATTCCGTTCGCAGCATCTTCATCTCCTCCGAAGCGCCCACTTGGAAACAGGCTTTGGAAGTCCGGGCCTTCAGCTCTCCCAACTCCTTCTGAAAGTGTGCAATCTGTGGGAGCCAGAAAAGAGGAAGGCCCTCGGTCTGAACGCTGTCACTGCTCCCGGGCCCTCATAGCAAGTGGCCCCCGGGCACACCACGGCTGAACACCAGGACAAAACAGTCATGCACAAGTCTGCACTCGGAGCCACGCCAGGCGCACGCTCAGAGCTACTTCTGGAAAAAATCTGCAGGAACGACTTTACCTCCTCTCCAATTCCAGCCATCACAGGATCTGACTCTTTCCACTGATGTCCCTGTTTTTCTGTGACTGGAGGCTGAAGTGACTTCGCCTGAAATGGAAGGCACAAGGTTGACAGACGCACCCCCACCACACGTATGGCCTCTTGAAGCAGCTGCTTCAGTGCCTGGCACCCTCACAATACAGTCACTACTCCCTCACCCGTTCTTTTGAACCCATACTGACAGGGTACCTTGCTGTGAGGCATGTTCCAGACAGTGGAGAGAGAGGTGAACAAGACAGAGGAGGTCCCTACTCTCCTGGCAGTTAGGTTCTCCTGGGCCAAGACAGGTACAAAGTAAACAAGTCAGATCATTCCAGCTGGTGATAGTGATAGGACAAAAGTAAATAGAAACTTAAGAAGAGAAAGGGGGCACGACTGGAGAGAAGGCCCAGAAAGTCCTCACTGAGCACAGTCTCTGGACTGAGTCCTGAGGTAAAGCAGAAACTTATGGAAAGTTCTAGGGGAAACACCTTCGAGGCAGCGAGGGAGCAAGCACAGAGACTGCGAGGCAGGAAAGAACTCCGGCATGCTGAAGGCCAAGAGATAAAGTAAATGTGGGCCAGAGAAGTCAGGGAGGGAAGTGGAAAGGGCTGGGCAGGTCATGTACGACTAAACCAAGGAGTCTGGATATTTTTCTAAGAGTGCTGGAAAACTACTACTGGAGTTCCAGGAGAGTTTGTTCTTTGATTTAGGATTTTAAAAGATCCTTCTTGCTGCTAAATCGAGCACAGATGTCAGTGAGAGGGAGAAGAAATAGGGAGACCAGTCAGGAGGGTAACAAGGCAAGAGATGACAATGGCCTGAAATATGATGCTAACAGGGGCGAGAGATGTGGATTTATGCCACGCACCCGCCCCATCAGAGCACAACTGACACAATCTTCCGCTAGGAAGGACCAAGGGGAGCTTCTGTTAAATAGAGGGATCCAGAATGACTTCTGGGTTTGGGGCTTGAGGAAACCACCTGGAACAAGTTCTGGGGGAGACAGAAATCAAGAATTCTGCTATAGAGACATTATAACTTGAGATGGCTTTTAGATTATTTGATACCTACAGCAATTACCATATAGAGGATTTTCAGACTGCATAAGCAATCAAAACAGCAAACATTTATCTAATAAATACCACGTGAGTTGCACCATGACAAAAGCTAGACCTATAAGCTGGGCACTTACTACGCACCCCGTCAACACCAAGCATTTATGTAACAAGTCCCACAAGGCAAGCATTACGCCAAAAGCTAGACCTGTAAATGGGGCATTTACTGTGTGCCCTGTGGGGGTGTGTGCTGAGGGCAGGAATGGGGCTGTGGTTGGGGAAGAGAAGGAAAAACCATGACTCTGGTCCCGAGGGCATGCAAATCAAGTGGGAAAGTGACATAAAATTCTCTTGAAGTTAAACCATAATAATAAACTGAGGTGACGGATTGTAAATCTAAATATGAATAGAAAATAATAAAGCTTTTAGAAAAACACAGGAAGATCTTTTTGACCTTGGAACCAGAACACACAAAGCACTAATCATAAAAGAAAAAGTGACATACTGAACTATATTAAAAACTTGTCATCAAAAGACACCACGAGCAGAATGAAAAAGCAATTCACAGAGAAAGTATCTGTGTTATCTGTGTCCACACATGGATGTGTGTACCCAACAAGGAACTCTTACAGAAATCAGTAAGAAGACAGACAACCCCATAGAAGAATAGTTATAGACTTGAGAACAGACACACCATTAAAGAAGATATTCAAATGGCCAAAATCACATGGAAAAAAGACTGAATTGTAGTGGTCATCAGGAAAATACTAATTAAAACCACAAAATACGACAATAAGAAGTGAAAAATAAACCGACGAGGATCCGGAGCAGCTGACTCTCACATGTTCTCGGTTGGCATTTACTGAGGAGAAATATACACGTATGTTCTATAACCCAGCAATTCCACTGCTCGGCGTGCGCCCAGCAGAAATGCATACATATGTTCACCCCCAGACCTCAACTAGCATGCTCACAGCAACGCTATTCGCAATAACTTAAACCTGGAAGCAATACTTGTATAGCCACCCAATGAACTCCATACAGCCACAATGATTGGATCAATCTCACAAACGTAATGTTGAGCCAAACTGCCCGATACAAGAATACACACCGTGTGATTCCACTTTAGAGAAGGTATGAATAGGCCAAACTAAGCTCCGCTGTCAGAAATCATAGCAGGGAGCCCCCTTCGGCAAGGGATGAATAACTAAAAGGACACAGAGGAAAAATGAGGGAGAACTCTGGGGTCCTGGTCACGTGCCATTTCTTATCTGAGTGTTGGTTACCAAGGTGTATTCAGCTGGTGTATGGGAATACTTTTTCCCCCCATGTGTATAATATGCCAATAAAAAAATTAAGTAAAATAGACTGAGATGTCGTGGATAAACGGAGATGTTTTGGAAAGCACAGAAAAAGAGGGCACTGTATAGATTTCTCAGTTACTTTGGGAACGAGAGAAAAAATCAGGCGCTACAGTCTTTTCAGACAGAGAGAGAATACAACAAAGTGAACAGCACAGTACGGACAAGCTCAGGAGCCAGCAGAGAAAACAAGGCTAAGACTCTGGGATTGAGATAAGTGGCTTTTAGAAGCACACATTACAAATGTTCCAAGCTCATATTTTAGTATTTCCCATCACATAGCCCTGAGCACTATTTCGAAGGCATGAGTTCTAAAACACGAAAACCCATTTTATTATAAACACGCATGACGGGCAGCAGATGAATACTCACACCATGGTAAGTCGGGCCTGAACATACCTGGGGAGAGCCTGACTTTGCCACTGGAGGGGTTATCCTGGGTGACTTCTGTACCACTGAGGGCACGGGGCCTGGGCTGCCCTGAGTAGACCGCCCTGCTGGAATAAGACGTCAGAGAAAACAGACAGCGTTTCTTGCCATTATTTCTCCCAGCATATGTGTCCTTCCCTAAAATCTAAAAAAAAAAAAAAAAGCTTCTCGGTGTCCCCAGCCCCCTTCATGATTTTTGTTATTGAGAGTGACACCAGTTTGTTAGGCCTGTTCCAAGATAACGAAAAAACATGTAATACATTTTTAAGTTTTCAGTAGTACGTTTTAGATGGGAAACTCTTTTATAAAGCAGGTAAAACTGGAATGTCTCTGATAGCAATAGGTATGTGCATGTTTGTGCAGGCCCAGGAGGCTGGCCATTTGGCCCATCCTTACTCCCCAGAGACTCCTGTTGCACCCCTGGGAACTGGGGACAAAGTTCAAATAATCCCATTACCTTATAAGAACTCGCAGGGTCTTCAGGACCCTCCTGGAAGCTTCTAGAACAAGTCTTGCTCTTTTGCACATTAGAATCACCCAGGGAGCTTTTAAAAAACAAATATACCAAAAACTCATACCCAAACCTCACCTCCAGAGAGCATGATTGGACTGTTAGGGAGAAGATCCTCCAAGGAGTCTAGAGTGCCACTGGAACTGTAATCCAATAACCCAGGACCCTCCAAACTTTAAGAACTAAATAACGGCAACGGGGATGGGGGTGGGGATCTGGGTGGTGAGCAGTGGAAATGGAGACCATGTATGTGCATCACAGTTCAAATGTTCTCGCCTACACTGAACACAGATGTGAAAAGACTAAGGCAAGACTCTTTAGCTTTCTGGGTCATAGACAGACGTCTTTCAGAATTGGAGGAAAAGTCCTAGAATGAAGTGACTTTGGCAAACTCCACAAGGCAGTCTTTTCTCCTGAGCAATAGGTAAGATAGGTAAGAGATATGATTTCAGGAATTCCCAGCTCAGTGCCTGCTCAATATTTACCAAGATAACATTATTCCTGACACTCAAACACTCAATGTTTACCCAAACATGTCTGGCTACGTATCATCGCTGACATTCATGAAAATAACCCACTTAAAAACTGAGACACACCTGCAAACACCATCTAACCACATGAGCAAATTCATATTACTCGTGTCAGGACAAAATGAAATCATGTGACATGATACGCATCACCTACGTGGTATTACTGCCCAAAACTTTTATTTATTTATTTATTTTTTAAATTTTATTTATTAATTTGACAGAGAGAGACATCCAGCGAGAGAGGGAACACAAGCAGGGGGAGTGGGAAAGGGAGAAGCAGGCTCCCAGCGGAGGAGCCTGACGTGGGGCTCAATCCCATAATGCTGGGATCACGCCCTGAGCCGAAGGCAGAAGCTCAACGACTGCGCCACCCAGGCGCCCCTGCCCAAAACTTTTAAACAGAATCTCATCGTGTGGAAACAATCAAGTCCAAACTGAGGGACCGTTCCCAAACTACTGGCCTGACCTCTCCACAAACGTCAATGCTGAGAAAGATGAGAACGGCTAAGAAATATCTGACACTTAGACTAAAGAGAAAAAACTGGAATAGAACATGTAGTCCTTGACTGGAGGGAAAAAGCCATAAAGAACATTATTGGGATAATCGTGGAAGTGTCAATGTGGGCTATTGATTAGATGATGGTTACACTTCCTGAGTGTGATAACATATCACGTACCCCTGTATTTATGAGATATGTGCTTATGTGTTTGGGGGTGAAGTCTCTGCAATTAACTCTCAAGTATTTTATTTAAAAAATATATGCTAAGGGCGCCTGGGTAGCGCAGTCGTTAAGCGTCTGCCTTCGGCTCAGGGCGTGATCCCGGCGTTCCGGGATCGAGTCCCACATCAGGCTCCTCCGCTGGGAGCCTGCTTCTTCCTCTCTCACTCCCCCTGCTGTGTTCCCTCTCTCGCTGGCTGTCTCTCTGTCAAATAAATAAATAAAATC
>NW_024424119.1:55067138-55136598 GCF_017311325.1 Ursus maritimus | reverse complement strand
ACATTTGCTCGTGGAGTTGTACCATGCACTCTGATCCAACCTGGTTGTAAGAACTATTTCCACTTGTAATTGTTATTTAATACACTTGCTCACAGTACGGCTGAGTGTGAAAATCACAGTTGGCCGTCAGAAGCAGTAAGCCAAAGAGTCACCGCAGGCTCTTCCTCCTCTATGGAACCTCACGAACTGTTCTGTAACTGCCCTTCACGCAGGGCAGGCTCCACATGAAGACAGATGTCACACTACAAGAGACTTCCTTTTGAATCATCAAGTACACTCAGCTCCATGAGAAATGTCGGGAGAGCCAAGCGTGGCAGCAGGGAGGCCGCGGCAATCCTCCCAACTGAGAGTACGACCGTCAGAGCTCATCAGTGTGCGATACAGGAAGCGAGAACAAATGATCTAGTCTGACTACGGTGGCTAGGCTTCCTAACAACTGAAACACGCAAATGTAAGAATTCGGAGCTGAGCTCTGGAGCAGTTGGCTTAGAATCATACCTGATGCCGAGGGAGAGACTGAGGACTTTGAAGACATGGAGCCAGGTGGTGCTGAGAGGGGCGTGGGGTGGCTGAGGGGTCCAGAAGCAGCCGGCTTGGAGGCAGAGGGGAACGGCAGCGTCGCGGGCGCACCCTGGGAGCTGATGGCAGGAGTGGAGGGAGCCACGGCAGTGAACCTGAAACGGCGGCCCGACTGCGTGAGGAGCGTGCGTGCTGAGGCTCCTTCACACTGGTCGTGAGCAATGCCACCAACGGAGGACTTACTGCTCCTACGGTTTTGCCTTTGTGACACATAAATGTTTAGCTCTTTCTTACAAAAGGTGAACGCTCCAAGGAAACATTTATCTTATCTTCTGCGTATTGAGGAGTAAACCACTCCATGAAAATAACGAGCACCTAACATGAGGGAGAAATGAAGTCTGTCAGGACGTGAAATGTTTTTCTTTTATCAAGCCAAGTGGAAAAAAAAGGAGGCTGGGAGTCCACTGTACTCAGGAGAGGCTAGTACTGTCCTTCTGCAGAGGCAATTCCTGAGAGCTTGCTTTGGGGCGCTCACCTTCTCTGGGGAGTGAGAAAGGCGGAGGGGAGCAGATCACCGTCTTTGGGACGCTCAGGGACATGGAAAGTTAAGTTTTACCTACAGAGCAAAAGCCCGAAAACAATCTAAATGTCCAGTGTGAGCTGACTGGCCAGATACACTTCAGTGAGGCTACGAAGTGGAATCCCAGGCAGCTGTTGGCATGAGGTAGCTGTGTGACAATGGCAGCAGCGGGGGCGACAGCGAGCACCGCCTCCGTGGCAACGAGAGCCAGCAGAGAGGAGAGCGGGACAGGTGGGAGGGTTGCGAGGTATCAGGGCCCACTTTCTGCAGGAGGCTTGCATTCCAGCGGGGAGAACACAAGCAGCAGATAAAGAAGTAAAAAAATGGGGTCTGAGTGAGCTGGTAGGACCCACACGAGGAGGAAACCGAGGACCACGTTAAGGAGTCTGGACTGTCCTGGAAGAGCAATGAGAAGCCCGTGGGGACCGTCAGGCAGGAGAGTCAACTGATGCAGGTACAACTTCATAGACCACCGTGGTGGCTGTCACAAAGCAGTTCAGAGTAAAGAGGAAAAGGACTACAAGAGATTCATTCGCCCCATTGGACGTATATTCCTTACTGCTTCATTTTTTTTTTAAAGATTTTATTTATTTATTTATTTATTTGACAGAGAGAGGCAGCCAGCGAGAGAGGGAACACAAGCAGGGGAGTGGGAGAGGAAGAAGGCTTCCAGTGGAGGAGCCTGATGTGGGGCTCGATCCCAGAACGCCGGGATCACACCCTGAGCCGAAGGCAGACGCTTAACGACTGAGCCACCCAGGCGTCCCATGCTTCCTTTTTTAAAATAAGTAATATCAGGGCACCTGGGTGCCTCCGTTGGTTAAGGGTCCAACTCTTCATTTTGGCTCAGGTCATCATCTTGGAGTTCTGAGATCCAGCCCCGCATCGGGTTCCGTGCTGGGCATGAAGCCTGTGTGGGATTCCCTCTCCCTCTGCCCCTCCCTTTGCATGGGCACTCTCTTTCAAAAAATATAAATAAAGTAATAAATAAAAATAAAATAAGGAGAATCGCCTACATTTTAAATCTGAAAAAGCAAAAACAAGCATAAAAATATAAACCTCTAATGATTAAAAAATAAAAAATTCTAAGAGACTCTCCTGGATTCCATCCATTGATTAAACACAAATGTTTCCTATTGTTTAAATTCTTACCACTTGCCATTACTACTTTGGGAAACAGGAAAAAGAGAAAATCTATTCGTAACTTCACCCACAGTGACTCTATTTCCAGTGAATAACATGTGATATTTCTACTCATGCCACAGAAGCAGCAACCTTTTTGTCAAGTGTTACTTACTTCTCGCTAAGGTTGACCTTGACCGCAGAGGCTGAGTGTGGGAAGGCAGGCTTCAGTCCTAAGTTTGGAGCAGACACACTTGGCATCGGTGTGCTCTCCAGCGTAGGCTTAAAACCCGAGGATCCAAAGGAGAACGAGGCAGCGGAGGGCGTCATGGGAGAGGCCACAGGGGTGGGCACTAGGGAGGCTTGCGAAGGTGGAGCAAAAGAGAAGGTAGGTGCGCCCGAGCCACTGGAATATGGAGGGGGCTCCCCTGGGACAGAAGCAGATGACTTCAAGGATGAAGAACCGAAGGAGAACACAGCAGGAGCTCCACCAGCAGAAGGCAAAGAGAAGGTGGAGGGGGGAGCAGCCAGCGATGAAGGTGGGCCAGAGACGGGTGCTGCAGGGGCTGGTGTGTCGAGCTTCTGTGGGGCTTGAGAGGAGGTTGGGGTAGTGGGAGTACTCCCTGCAGTGAACAAAATGGAGAAAAAGGAAGGGAGAAGTTAGCAAGGTAACAATGGAGGTCAACATGACAAACAGCAAGTGGAAAGGGGCCGTGGCAGAACAAAGCCGGCAAGAACGGTCCTAGTTCAAGAGGGGGAAAGAAAAGGGAGCGGGGTGGATGGTGGGCTTGCCACCGCAAACTTTCCACATGGTAAGACAGACCAAACTTTGAAGGAAAAAGAGGACAGGGAAAGACGTTAGATTAATAGGACTTCACAAACACCCAGCTGAACCACAGAGGAAAATATGCATGTCTCACCAGTTACAGTGAAAAAGAAACCATTCTGCAACATTTCATAGCAATCAGGGTAAAACTTTAATTCAGACCTCCACTTCATAATAGTCACTAAAACCAGTTCCACCTAAATTAAAGATGTCTACACATACAGAAGGACATGTATGTGTCCATCTCAAAACAAAGGAGGCAAAAAGTGAGGAAGGTCACTGAAGAGTCTAATGACTTGAAATTTAGATGCAACCAAGAAAAAAAAATCACAAAAAGGAAAAGATTAAGATCTGACCAAGTAAAAATGGTTACATAACTAAAAGGTAAATAAACTAAAAAAATCTGTAGCAAATGACAATATGTTTTATGTATTTTTTAAAAAGCTCATACAAATCGAGATAAAGAAATTTCGATACTCTGACACAAGCTGAAAACCTAATGCGAAAAATAATACATTCAATCTGTCTAATCAAAGAAGTGCAAATTTAAATGATGCATATTTTTATTGTTCTCTGAATTATCAAAATTTAAATATGTGTAACCCTGTATGTTTGGAGGGGAAAAATAACCTGAAACCTTTTACACCGGTAGGTACCTAATTCAGCATAACCTTTTAGAAAACACTTTAGCATTATGTCTCGAAAATCATAAAAAATGGACTCAGTAATCCCACTTCTAAAAATAAAGCCTACAGAAAGAACCTAAGACATGAAAAAGACATTTATTACAACCCAAATGGTAAAAGATATTCAATGGATTAGTAAGCACTCTTTTAAATGAATCACGAAGATTACGTAAGAACCTAGAAACACAATTTAAATTAAAAGCCTGCACGCCAATGATGTATACAATAGGATTACAGCTATGAGGAAAGATGTTTATGAAAAAAACCCTAGAAGGGAAAGGTAAGTTTAAATATTTCTCTATTTTCCAAACTTTCTATAAACATGTTTATTTGCCAAATTCAGTAACTCAATAAATGAATAAGAAAGCAGTGTTTTTTATCAATACATTTATGTTAGTGGATCTTGATTCTTCCAAACTGTCTGAGCTGACTGATAATTTACCTTCACTGTGTCAAAAGTAATGAAACACTTAGGATACAGGTATGAAAATACTTCTGATAAAGACCCCAGTAAACTGCCACTTTTACGGAAGTATAAAAATGCTTATGTAGTACTTTTTTCACACAATAAACATGGAACCAGTGACAGCTTACTTCTTTAAAGACACAAACAGATAGATGTTCGTCAATTCTACACACGTTTAAAAGACCAATGTGAAAAGTATATACCAGACCCGAAAGAAATCAGAGGCACTTTCCTAAATGAAAATAGAACTGAACATATGAAAACCCACGTGATCATTCACCCCAGCATCCGTGGAGCTGTATCGTGGAAATGGGCAGAACCATTAATGTCTCCTGGACCCACCGCCTAGGCTTTAGCTACTGCTGCCAGGCTACTTTCTCCCCCTTCCAAGGCTCTCTTCCGCTCATCTGAACACGGCTGCCTCCTCTGGACCAAGTGTGAGGGAAAAGGGGGCTTTCTCTAGGAGAGGCGAACAGTAATGCTAGCCTCTGCCTGTGCTCGGGGGTTTGACGGACTAGTAGCAAAGTCCTTCACACACAACTGTGCTCAGAAACAAACATCATCCCGCAGGCTCCCAACTTCACAGGCTGTACTGCTTGTGAACAGACAGACCATGCAACTGAGTGTAGACAGCGTGTGGTACTCGGGAGCACTTAAAGAAAAACAACTCAAAGAGGATCCACTGTAGGTAAGGAGATGCCCCAGCACGAGGCTCACACAGGCTACGCACAGTCACCTGGCTTCCTACTTGGGGTCGTGCTGCCAAATGTGAGGAGCCCAGGTGTCCTGGCGGCTCTAGAACAACCCACTCTGCACTGGGAAGCAGCAAGAAAATATACCGTCAACTTATCCAACCCAGCTGGTCAACATGCTTTCTCTTAGAGAACTGGTTACACCACACATTTTTTTTAGCCAGAGATAGTTATATAGTCACAGAATTCAAAAAGAGAAATAGTGGTGAAGTATTAAAATTTGGAACAATCCTCTTTTAAAAAGTTTAACATTTTGTTCTCACAAGTGATACACTGTCACTGTGAAAAATGTGAAAACACAAATTAGTGTTTGCGAGCGTGCATTTATGTGTATAAAGAATATGTACCAAAATGTTCACTATGACTGTTGCTTGATGACTGATGGGCTCTTAAGTGATTTTGTATTTTCTAATTTTCCTCCAATGAAGGTATACAACTTAAGCAATATTTTCAAAGAGGAGGAGGAAAAAAAAAAACCTAAGGAAAATTAAATATAAACAAAAACAAAATCTCCAATGTTCCCACCACCCAGCTATAACCACTATTTAGATTTTAATATCCACCTTTCTAATATTTTCCCTATGTATATACCTTCTTCTCAGGAGAGAAGGATCATAAAGTATACAGTGCTTTTTCATGATATGTCCCACTAGCGCTCTGTCAACAAATGCAACATTCTGAAGTTACATGGCATTCACTGTACGCACATACAAGCACATACTTAAGCAATCCCTCAGGACCACACATGTCTGTAGGATTCCGACCATATAGTACAGGGTGCTGTAACAGGATATTGTTGGTAGATAACCTGATGGGCTCCCTCTGGCTGGGCTTCCTTTTCCCTAAAGTAAAGGTTGGAGAATACAGCTTGTAGGGATGCAAGAATGTGCGTGTGTTCAAGGAACAGTCCCTGCCTCACTAAGACAGACTGCCCCGATGAAGAGGACCACTACGTGTCCCTACACAGTGTGCATTCTTGGCAATGGTCCAGAACCAACCTCTGGTATTCCCTCTGTGCGAGAGCAGGGAGAGACACGTACCTGACGACTTGGGCTGTCGTTCTCCTTCTAATGAGAGTCGCTCTGGCGTCTTGATGAGGGACCTAACCCCAGGATTTTGATTGATCATATAAAATGGACAAAGCACACCATCTGTTGAAAGTAACATAAGAACCGGAGCGGGAGGAAGAGTCTTCTCATCATCTGTTAAAAAAAGAAAGCGCAAGTGAAAAAAGAGCCAAGGGATGAAGGGCCTGGGTGGGAAGGGAAAGACCACCCCGAGCGAGAAGGGGTGTAGCGGACTCGCCCCATCAGTAGCTCAAGTCCACTTGTTTTCGATTCACATCCAAACAGCCTCTCGAGCACCAGCTCTTCAAGGAGAGCTCCTGCCGTTATCGACTGCCACCGTCCTGCCGGACCCCGCACGGAAGCGCCAGCAGTCCTGCAGCAGCCGTGACTGTCCCTAAGCTCCTGCGATTTTTACGAGTGTCTCAGTGTTCAAGATGTTCCCCTGACCAAGACAGGGGTCTCTAGACGGGGGCCGGTCTAGCAGAAAAGTGACGGACTACACACTTTGGAAAACACACAGAAGGACGAAGAAAGGTGAGTCACACCACTTTATTCATCCACAGTTGAATCCTAAGATGTATTTTGTCAATTAAGAGTTGAAGAGAATCAAAGTAAATGAGCTAAGGAGACCCAATAACCTGACCAGGGAAAGGACAGGAAGGAACTCAACGGTGCTTGATGAGGACACCTGTCTACACTGAAGCACCGAAGAGCAGAGAATACGTGCTCTGCTGCGCGCGTGCAGCCCTGCCACGCTCCAGCAGGGAGAAGACACACTCAGAGCACACACTCAGGCCTGCTTTGGAAGCCAAGTGCTTGAGGGCCCCATTCTCCGTCCCGTGTCTTCACACCAAGCACTGCTACGCAGGACTGGACGAGGGTGCTGTTCCCATGGGGGGCCACCCGGGGACTGGAGTGCACAGAGAAACAAGGGGATGAGATCCCTGTTCTAGATTCCGCCCGTATGTGAAAGCACATACAGATATGCACACACGCACCCACACACGCAGAGTCTGGCTTTGGTCTTATCAATGAATGTCCACCAAGTTAATCCAGCGTCGTCACAATGCACTCTGTATCCATTCTTCAAGTAAAAATGCGCTACCAGAAGTTAAAAGTGCCCCGCAGAGTAGATTTTGTCACAAACGCGCAGAACGGGATTTAAGTATCAACTATGATTAGAAAGATCACTTTTGCACTGAGCCGCACAGGCCATACTCACTGATGGTGATTTCTACTTGGTTAGTATAGTCGATGGCAACTCCCACGGGCAGCGAATCATCACTCTTGTCTGTCACAGGCAGTTCGGCTCGACTAGAATCCTCCAGGAGCCAAGATTCCCAATTAATCTAGAAAAAAGAAGTAGAAGATGAAATGTTATGTTGATTAGAGCTTTGCATTGGTTCTCCCATTACTCAAATAGGAGAGAATAAAAGACAAGTCACTTGGTTTAGATTTACGTGTCGACTAGACTCTGAAATCCAAGAAGATGGTCTAAAAAAGCCACAAGCATCCTAGCAAGTGAGCGGTTAATTTTCCAAATCAACCTATGTGTTCCTGGTATACAAGTGCCTGCCTTGTGTGTAAGTAATCACTATCACGAACACTTTCCGCGGCCACCATCCACCAGGAACCAAGCAGCTTCCTAAAAATGGTGGATGAACCAGTTACCAGCTGCTCCTGGAGATGTGGGAGCGGCTCCTGCGGTCTGGCGCGCAGTGTGGCTTATCAAGCTGGCCAGATGCCCTATGCTCACTTGTCCATGGAGAGAATTATCCTTAGTTCCTGTCTTCTCAGATTTTGGCATCAGTTCCTCACACGGACCCCTCTTCCTGCCTTTGGGGTCCTTGAGAAACCCCTAAGTCTTTCCCATAAACTCCCCTTCTGCTTATGTCTATGCTTGAATGGGCTGTATTCCTGCCAATAAATGATTTCTGATTTTGAAAAATCACTACATCCATCTAACTCTCAGTGTTGACCAAAACTGGGCAGCATGAATCAAAAGGGATGAATGCTCCACGAATAACAGAGAGAAAAGCAAAGAGCTGTTTAGGAAAGGGAACATAATCATACTGCATGACTTAGCTATGGTGCGAGTAACAGTCGTATTCATAATAATGTAAACAAAACTGACCTCAACTTTGAAAAACAATCTGTAGACAAAACAAAAAAGACTTAATGATCACTAGAACAGAATGCAAACAAGTCCCAGTTGTGATTTTGCAAAAGACAAGCCACAGATGACAACAGCCAGGAGGTGGGAGTGGGAGAAGGGGTGCTAAAGGCAAGGGTGGGGGAGAAGGCATTCCTCTCACAGAGTAAAAGGTTAAGAGATACCGCGTATGGCGACACCATAAGAAACAAAGGTAAAAAATATTACTTACAGTTACAAAGGAAGAAAAAACACAGAAGAAACTACAATAGTGCTGAAATCCCACTGAGAGGAAGGACGAGGATTTGAGGGCCATATGTGAGCTACACCCTTATCCGCCACAACAGCTGATAAGGCCTAAAATTAATCATCACTAACTAGTGATGAAGCAGATTATTATTTATTTTTTTTAGAAGTGCGGAGGAGCAGAGGGAAAGGGAGAGAGAATCTTAAGCAGACTCAATGCCCATGGGGCTCGATCTCACAACCCTGAGTTCATGATGTGAACCAGAATTAAGAGTCCAATGCTTACCCAGCGGAGCCACCCAGGTGCCCTAAAGATTATTTAGAGATAAGGAGGTAACCTTGAAAAGCAAAAATTTACAGGGCGCCTGGGTGGCTCAGTCGGTTAAGCATCTGCCTTTGGCTCAGGTCATGATCCCAGAGTCCTGGGATTGAGCCCTGCAGGGAGCCTGCTTCTCCCTCTCCTTCTGCACTCCTCCCCCCACCCACACCCCACTTGTGTTCGCTCCCTCTCTTGTGTTCTCTCTAATAAATAAATAAAATCTTAAAAAAAAAAAAAAAGCAAATATTTACAAGTTAAAATATGTCCCCTCTAAATAGGGCTGGATAAGGATGGGGTAGGGCAGGGGTAATTTTATTTTTTCATTTATAAACCCTTTCTACTACTTGATTTTTTAGCCATGTACATAAGTTATCCTGATGAGAAACAAAAATACAAGTATATTTTAAATGTGTCAGTACATAAAATAATTGTGCTCTTAGGAAACTGTTACTAAAGATAAGCTAAGACTTCACATCAGACTGCTAAACTCTGCCCTGTGACTCCAAAGTGGCCCACCCTAGACACTGCGAGAGCCACGCACTTACAGTGGACTACCCCTACACCCCGAAACGAGGGATAAGTACTAGATGGTTCGAGAGGCATAAGTATCTGTGTGGGGGGTGCACACAACATTTTTACACTCTAGGCAGAGTTTTAAGAAGAAAAGTTTCCTGGGACACCTGGGTGGCACAGTCAGTTACAAGCCTAACTCTCGGTTTCAGCTCAGGTCATGATCTTGGGATCGTGGGATCGAGCCCTGCATGGGGCTCTGCACGTGGTGTGGGGTCGGCCTGAGTTTCCCTCTCCCTCTGTCCCTCCCCGCTGCACATGCTCTGTAAGGTAAATAAATAACTTTTAAAAAAAAAAAAAAGAAAGAAAAATTTCCCTTTCCTCACGTCCCCCTGTGGTCACTCTGCATAACGTAGCTTGGTTTAGGATGGCTTACCACAATCACCTCAGCCCAACTCCTCTCTGCAAGGAGGACAAGTGCAAGAAAGGAGGCGGGCGCTTACAGACTTGGGTGTTTTTAGCTCTCTGGTGGTTTTTCAAAGTGAAACAGAAAGTACCGCTGGTGAGTCACAATTTGGTTTGATCTGCACGTTTCTCTCCATTAATCAAGGATGGGTTAGAGGCGACTGAACAGAAGGGGCAGGTTCAAGCAACAGGAAGAAAAATAAAGATGGTAAAACAGCACAAGGCAGAAAACCCTTCTCCACACCCAGGTGAGCTCCTGTGGGAAGCTGGTTATACTGCCTGTTCCCACAGATCATGAGTGGATCCAGAAAGGACAGAAGGGCTTTTTATAACAGCGGCAGAGCTGCTGAGTCTGAAACCCACGCCTGTCCAACGCAATGTCCAAGCCACCTGTCATGTCAGCCAAGTGTTAGCTTTGCTCTCACCCAGAAACTCACGCAAAAGGATGTGGCTTCGCTTAAACCTTCTCCACGTAGTTAACTCCCTCCAGAATCTTTCTCAGAAAAGTATCCCATAAAAGCGACAAAGAGTGAAATGTACCTGATCTGTCTGTCGAGCCAGGATGCTGACTTCTGTGGAAGCCGCAGACGCCGCCAGCACTAAATCCCTTCAAGGAAGGAAAGCGGAAGACCGTTAAATTGAAACGTTGCAACGGCTCTAACCCAACTTGAGGTTGGGGCGGAATCCATGAGAACTTCTCGAGACGACAAGGAAGAAGGTGAGGTTTTCTACATGGCTGAAGAAAGGTGAGAAGATTTTAGATGTAAAGCTTAACATCTTAGTTCATACGATAAAGCCCTGGAGACTCAGCCAACTGCCTACGTATTTCTGACGAAAGTCAGAGACATAACAAAATCAAGTCGGAATTTCCAATAAATCTACTGCCCTGTAAACAGAATAATCTCTTGAATTTTTGGAAAAAAGCTTTGCTTCAAGCTATCTCTCTTTCAAGGGGAAGCTTTTGCTCTCAGAGGAAAACTTTTAATACATTCCTCAAATGTTAGTATTGTCGTAAGTTTTCACTGGAGTTATTGAGAAAACGGGTTTTTAAGATTAGTAAGTATTTGACCTAGATAATTTAAGATTGGGGAAACAAGTAGTCAGAGAGGCATTATCCAGCATCAGAGGAAAATATGTTCAAGGGCATCTCAGGTCTCTGTTCTCCTTTCCTACAGAAAAGAATTTCAGGGGCGCCTGGATGGCTCAGTCGGTTGGGCATCTGCCTTCGGCTCAGGTCACGATCCTGGGGGCCTGGGATCGAGTCCCACAGCTTGCTTCTCCCTCTCCCTTTGCTCCTCTGCTCCTGCTCTCTCGCTCGCTCTATCTCAAATAAATAAATAAAATCTTAAAAAAGAAAAGAAAAGCATTTTGAAGTCAGAACAAAGCGATGCAGGTGGGACCCGACAGAGAAAGGAGGGACCCCTCCTGGATTCTCAGCTCACCATTCTTCGATGTAACTGAGGTAGTAATGGTGCTGCCTCTCCGTGCAGCTGCCATAGCAGGGCTCCATGAAGTTCACAAAGATCTCTGGGTGCTTTTCTTCTTTTTTCTACAATAAACAAAAGGAGAAAAAAAAAAATCCCACGTGCAGTTATTCTACACAGTTAAGGATCTCGAAAAAGAAAACCACTTATAAGAAAATTCACTCAAGGGGCACCTGGGTGGCACAGCGGTTAAGCGTCTGCCTTCGGCTCAGGGCGTGATCCCAGCATTCTGGGATCGAGCCCCACATCAGGCTCCTCTGCTGGGAGCCTGCTTTTTCCTCTCCCACTCCCCCTGCTTGTGTTCCCTCTCTCGCTGGCTGTCTCTATCTCTGTCAAATAAATAAATAAAATCTTTAAAAAAAAAAAAAAAAGAAAATTCACTCAAAAATCTATGTCCAAATACACAGACACACTATAAAGGCCGAGTTGAGCAGTCGGGCAATATGAATGGTGGCCACTGACCGAACTGGATTCAAACTGCTTTCTCACTTTCTGGCCATGGGACAGGCACGGACAGATTACTAGGCCTCTCTGATACTGTTTTCTCATGTCTGTAGTGGGCCTGCTGAACTTACTCCACAGGCTGTCTTAAGTGTGGAACAAGATGATACACATAAAGCTTCTAGCCCAGGACATGGAACCTAAGAGTCAATAAACGCCAGAGCTAATATTTTCCCTGGGAAGAGAAAATCTTCATGAGCTCTTGAAATAAGGACCTCAATAGACATATTTTTAAAATTCAACATTATCCGGAGCCCAAGACTTAATAAAAACAAGGCCCTTTTCTACACGTCACTGGCGATGATTAAAAATGGTACCACTGCATCATGACACACACGGGGGGCAAATGGGAGCCCCACTGGTGGGAGATGCATAAACGGCTATAACTTTTCCAAAAGACACTTTGGCAATGTTTTCAAAAGCTTAGCATATGCCACTCAACCAAACTCATTTCTAGGTATGTATCCTAATAAACATAATCACATAAAAGGCACACAAAAGAACACATCACGGTATTCCTTAGAACAGGTGAAAACTCAAAACAACAGTGAAAGAGCTAAAAAAGTTATCTGTTCAAAAAGCCAAATATAGATTGTATCCACTGACTTAGAAAGATGCTTACGATTTACCACTAAGTAAAACAAGGTTGCAAGACAGAATAACTCCTGCAACTCCCACTTTTATTACATTTAGACATTTATTTATGTATTTTTAAACGTTTCCTCTGGACTTTGAAAGCCAGTGCTGATTTGAAAATATAAGCTCTACCTCATTTGCTTTTTTTTTTTATAATGCCACTGCAATTTAGTGACATTTTGTAGATCTTGTTATTAATGTTCTTCCATGTTTTCACAGTGACTCACACCCTCAGGTCATTCCACTCTCTGCTCAAACGGCTCCTCCTCAGAGGCCTTCGAGTGCCCAAGCCACACGGCACCTCTGTCATCATCTGCCCCATACCCTTCACCGCTCCCTCCACCACCCTTATCACTCCTTGATCTACACTTATTTACTGACTAGCACACTCATCAGAATGTCAAATCCACAAAAGCAAGGACTCTGCCCCTGTCACCACTGTGTTCTCAGCTTTAAAGCAGTGCCTAGCACCCTGCAGGCATTTGAAACATCTGATAAATATAAATAAGTGAAAGAATTTTAAAAATCAAGGTATTTTCTTGCTTTTCTAAAACCTCTTTATCAGGTCAACATCTACCAGGACTCCCAGTTTATGGCGTAAGCAACAGCAACTTTTAGGATTTTTTTTCTCCTTATGACTAAACAGGAGAATATGCCGTAAGCGGACACCAAAATTTTGGCCCCCAGGCCCATGGTGCAGCATTAAAGTTTTACACTTGAAGTTGTACCATCCCTGCCAGCAAAAGAAGGAAACTGAAGCCAAAGCCTTGAACTTTATTAGAGGACCTCTATGACTCTCAAAGGACAAAGATGTCCCTTTCACACACATACCGGGAGGAGAGCCATCACCACATCTGGAGAAGTTTCCAAGGTCCCATCTGCAGCAGCGTATACGATTGTGAAGACGTAAGTACCAATCCACAGCACATCCAGAACTGAAACACACAGACCCTAATGAAGCACCTTATGTTCGCAATAGCTCCCCTATGTTAAAAAAGTAACAGCCCACGGGTAAAAAAATCAGAGTGCTATGGTTTTAACAAAGGTCTCGATTTCACGGACTAAATATAACTCACAAATACAAAGAATTCAAAGCCCAAATTCGTCCCAAAGTAGTATTTTTGGTTTTTGGCAGACTGTAAGGAGGGCAAATTTTGAAATACTAATAAAAAATCAGGGTTCATTTACTGTGATTTACCACGAGACACAAGTGTCTACCAGAGGATTATTGTCACGATGACTTCATTAGCTAACTGTAAGAATGGGAATATTCACTCAGGAGGTGCTAACACTTTCCTGAGCGGACATTTAGCCGCGTCGCAGGATGTGAAATTTCTATAATACTGTCACCTCATTAAAGGTCGACCCAGTAAGAAAAGCAGGCGGGTTACCTCTGACAGGATGATCCGACTCATAAAACGGCGGACAAGGAATGACTTTTTTTTCCTGCAAAGTCTGAAAGAGATGGGGGAGGGGAGTGTCAAATGACATAAACCTAAACCAGCGAAACTCTGTCAAATCCAGTCTGCTCCCCCAGACACCACTGTGTTTCATCTTCCCAGCCAGGAGAGACTGAACTCAGGGAAGAGTGAATGACTACGTCCAGGACCCCATCCTACTGAAATCTCCCACAAATGTGTTCGGGCGTAGAGAGAGGATGCCCAAGGCGATACCATACGCACTAGCAAAGCCACGGCCACCAGTAATGGAACAGAGAAGTGCATTATGGTACATTCACACAGCGGACTACTGTGCAGCCATTCCAAAGAATGAAGCAGCTCCATATATAAGACGCTGGAAAAAGAACCCTGATAAAGTATTAAGTTTAGGGCAAAAAAGGCAAAGAGCCGACCAATAACAATAAGCCAATTATCTTTTTACAGGCTGATGCCCTAAAAGGATATGTACCAGATTTCACATAACAACTTTTTTTGCAACAACAAGAAGTAAAATCTTAACCTCAAACCCATACCACTACATTCCCTGCTTTACACCCATGGAGAACAGTCTCTCAAGGAGGAATGCACAGCAACGCAGGCCTTGGTACTGCCTGTGGACCCCTCCTTCCCACCCAGGCTTGACCGAACATGTATGGATTCTTTGTCAATTTATGTTGAAGAATATCTGTGAATATTATCTCAGGATGACCACAGGGAGGGGATGACAGAGTGACAGGGGCATCCACTGTCTTGGGTGCCTACAGTTGGAGAAATTGAACCTTTGAGACGGATTCAGCTAGCAGACAAATAATGCTATCCTTCAACTGTTTTGCTGGAGTGTTTTTATGGAATGGATTGGGAATACAAAGTTAGAGAATGTTGCATAGAGTATGATCAGTGGGTACAGTAGACGTGTAAGCATCTATACACAGACTATTTGTATAAGCATCCAGAAAAGTCTGTAGACTACCACTAAATAAAACACAGAGCGTGCCTCTACAAGGACTACGGGATAGAAAGAAAGAGCTCCACTCTTTCCTGCATTCACTTGTTTACTGATGAAATTTGTTTGAGCGAGCATAAATTACATTTTAACAGGAAAAACACCAATGAGCCCCCAAACCATTCCCAAAAAACAGTGGGTAACTTAAGCAAATGTCTCAAGTCCAAGGCAAGACTTACGGGAAGATACTGGACCACGGTTCCATTCTGCTTCCCCACTGCCAGCTGCTTTCCTTTGGGGCTCCAGCACACTGAGCAAAGAAGAAAATGCTGCCAATTAAGAACTGAAGAGAATGGTGCAAACCAATGAGGTCTGTACTGAAACAGCCACATAATCACCACTTCCCGTTCCTCTGTCAGTCCATGGAAGACTGCGGGATCATCCTTATTTGGCAAAATTAAAAAAAAAAAAAATCATTTTGACGATACAAACCAATTATGATGTATCCCTGGGCCATTAAATCAACTTCTAAAAATGTTTTTTCAATGAAGTATCATCCAGAAAGCTGGAAAGTACAGAAAACTCTATAGTCTTTAGATAAGGAGAACAGAGGTTTTCAAGTATCAAGAAATCATTCTCTTACTCATATTCGGTATTTGTAATGCTTTTCCATGATGGTACAAATGACTTTCAGTGTACCATCCATCGTCCTTGCAGTTCCAGAAGCAAACATTCTCAAAAACACATTTCTAAACCAGCTGTACCAAAATATTTTTTTTCTCCAAAAAGCCCACGCACATTCAAGTTAAATCATGTCTGCTGTTTGGCTTCAAACACCCACTATGGAAATAAAGACTACTCTGCACTTCTATCAGACAACTACAGATACAACAAAAAACCCCATTTGCGTTTATTTCCAGAAATTAATTTTTAAGTAGATTACCATTACTGTATGTTATGGAGTGAAAGCCTTTATTACCCACCAGATGTTACTGCCACTGTGGAAGGGAGAGTCGCACACACTTTCACTGTTTCTGTGATTTGTAGGACAGCAATGCTGCCATCAGCCAGACAAACTGCCATCATGGAGGGAACAGCGGGGTTCCACTTCATATCGATCACCATGCCTCCTGCATCTTTCAAAAGCTTATGATAGGCAAATGGGCGTTTTTGCTGTTTAGCCTTTTAAAACAAATGCCCAGAAGCAAAAATAAATTGATAAATTAATAAATACACAGACATTTAATAGTTGAAGAAAATTATCAAATATGCACGTTTTCTCAAATTACAGTTCCCTTTTCTCCGTGACCATGACCAGAAAAAAAAAAAAAGAGCTCTACACAACAATCTATTTGTTACAGACAATTTCAACACAACTTTGAAAAATGGCAGTCCAATTATTCTAGCACACGGGAGGGACTGCCAGCAGGGGAATACACAAAAATATAATAATTGGTAAAAAGCAAAGACTAGATTAAAATCTTGGCTCTGCTTCTTAATAGTGTTGGGTCCTTGGATGTGTAAATTCTTTGGGCCTTTCTCTCCATCTATGAAATGAAGACAACACACCTACTTTGTGAGGCCATGGTACGTATGAATGAGGACAAGGCATATAAAGCACCAGTATAGGACCTGGCAAACAGTCAGTATAAATACTCAAATTACTGACAATTATCATTATGAAACTGCTTGGAATGGAAGAATACAGCCAGAGGAGGTCAGAGACCTGGGATGTAGGAATTTGACTTTTTTTTTTTTTTTTTTAAGATTTTATTTGTTTATTTGACAGAGAGAGACAGCCAGCGAGAGAGGGAACACAAGCAGGGGGAGTGGGAGAGGAAGAAGCAGGCTCCCAGCAGAGGAGCCTGATGTGAGGCTCGATCCTAGACCGCCGGGATCATGCCCTGAGCCAAAGGCAGACGCTTAACAGCTGAGCCACCCAGGCGCCCCTCTGACACTATTTTTAACTCTACAGCCTTGGGCAAGCTACCTAAGGCTCGCTGGGCTTTGGCTGTCTCATTTGTAAATGAGAAAAAATACCTTGGGGCAAATGTTATGAAATAATTTATTGAAGTCCCTTCTATCTCAAAGATCTATGATCCTACAGTTAAGGACTTTTTTAAAACCCATACTTCGATCTAGAAAATGACTCCAAGGGTCAACCCAGAAATTTCTAGGTTATGATTCAATACCAGAAAGTCTTTTTAGGTCTCATGTTGACACTACAGTTTGCCAGTAGCTTACCTCATTTGAAAATGTGCGAACATCAAAAAAAGCGATAATGGAACCATATTCACTGGACATCATGCACACGGAGAGTGTGAGGTTATCACAGCTCAGGGCCAGGTGATGTATCGGGAATTTCATAGGAACCAGCAAGCCTTGAACTTTTTCAACTATGAAAACATTTAAAAAAGACAAAGCAGAAGCGTAAGCCACAAGCCCTTTATCCAGGTCTATGTGAAACAATTTTCACATCTACATTGATACCTGGTTATGCAGATAAATCTGTTTTCTTACAGATGTACAGTGATGCATTAAATTTCCCAGATTCTTCCTCACATGACCTAGGCAAACTGTGGCTGTTGCCCTTGTTAAAAATAACATCCTGTACTCATATTTTTGCAACAATGCGTCCTATTTGTTTGGATGGTACTATTGTGCCAACTAAAATGCCATGCAACAAAACCCTCCTCCTAGGGATCCAGAAACCAGGTTCAACTGAGCAAAAATAAAAGCATGGCAGAATGATCAATTCTTCTTCCTGCTGAGCTCAGAGGAACAACTCGCCAAAAGGACCAAAGGGAACAAACAGAAAGGCTTCCAGCATCCTATCTGGAACTTATTCTTCTTAGGGATCAATGTGAAGACTAACAGCAGTTTTAATCTATATACTAGAATGATTTCTTGGGAAGGACACTACATTAGCACTTCGCCACACTCCTCTCTCCACCGTGCAACAAAATTAAGTAACTTACCTATCTTATTGGGATCGTCACCAGGTTTATTTTGAATCAGAAGATTTTTAGTAGGAAAAATCTGCAACCCACTGGCTCCACCAGCAAAGACCAGGCCATACTTGTTGGACACCGCAAGCAGACTCGAGCGTTCCTTGGGCAACTCCTCAGGTGAGTCAAAGATTCTCACCTTCTTCAGCGCTCTAAACTGAAAATCCTATTGTTGAGGGAAGAAACCATGATCAATTCAGGATAAGAGGATATTAAATCATGTCTGTCATTATACTCCAATAGCCCTAATTCCAGTACAACCAAAATAAATATTACCCTGAGGCCAAGGGCTGTGTGGCTCAGTGGTTTTTAAGCTTCCTGTGCATACTGTGGTACGTGGCACAGGATCTTATTAATGTTTACTGAATAAAATAAAGTTTTAAAAATTCTTTCATGAAGCCTTCCTTAACTAATCCAGCTCACACTGATCTTTTCCTTTTCTACTCCTAGTTTATTGTCCTAACCACCGCCCATGCTGCACTTTATAATTCATAATCTTATCCTGTTTGATGGTATGTATTGTTTCACAACCCAGGGTGGTGCTTAATAACTGTTGTTAAATATTGAAAGCATCACCCAACTACAACTACGCTGTTAGCCTGAACTTCCAGTGCAGTACTCAACAAATAATGACCACAGAATGATAACCATATCCCAAAAGAACTGGCTTACTTGCATTAAATACAAAACAAAATTCCATCACAGAAAAGGACAGGTATGGTCAATCTCTTAATATTCAAGACCTGCAAACACACCTAGATGCTATAAGGACACCTAAACACAAGTCCAAAGCCCTAGGCTGTAAGGCCAGGCATGGCTTGATGTGTCTGCCTCTGAGACCTCACCTCACAACACTCTGCTTTCCTCCCACAAGTGCACCATTACCTCTGCAACATCCAGGGCCACCTCCAACCCAGACCTGTTTCGTTTCCGTTTCTTTCAATGCTCATGCTCCTTAGCACTTCAGGGCCTAGGAGCCTTCCCCAACCTCCTGTCAATGCCTGACTCACCCAGTCTTCCATGAATACATCTATACGCTTTCAAAGACAATTTTCAGTGTGTACCACCTCTTCTTAAGAATTCCCTAAGTTTACCAATCACTACATTATATTGTACCATATATGGGTGATTTTATTCAATTCCAAATCTACCTTAAGTCAAGGTGTCGGTAAAAAGAATGTGAATCCCCCTTTGCTTACATTCCCAAAGGGTAAAAGCCAAAGACAGCCTTTCTCAGCCTTCATTTTTGTACACTTGTGGTGTTTTGTACAGGATCCCTAACACAACCCACATAGTAATTTCCTTAGATTTGGTGTTTTACACATAGGTGCTAAAAGATGAACTGAAATACTTCTTAATTCCAAATGAGTAAGGTGACCAGAAACCCACAGCTTTCCAGACGAAACCACACAGGAGTAGAATGAAATTTTCAGTACTTTTGTAATTCTCATCCTGGTACTCCTAAATATCCTATTTGGGACACAGGGGTGTGGAGAGCCAGTGGGATGAACAGGCACAGGAAAGCTTTCCTTTCTGTTATGATCAGTAACTCAAAGGGAGACTTGTCATCTTCCAAGTCTGTGGTTCTGAAACTTTTTCTTCCTTCTGCCCCAGCATACCTGAGAAATTGGCACACTCTCATTGGGTGGCTCACCACTTCGCCCACCCCCCGCCCCGTCATTCTCAACAAAGAATCACTACTCTAAATATGGGATGGATTACTACTCCCCAAACGCATTTCAGTGACGGGTTCAATCGCCTAAGAGCTTCCCGCAACTTACTCATAACCGTCATTTGGATCACCCGCCCCTCTCTTCAGTTCCCTGACTTTACGCTGATTTCCAATACCAAAATAGTTCTCCTATTCCATTCAACTAAAGGTTTTGTAGAAAAGGTGATGAACCCCGGCTCTGCCTTAGGCGCGCCTGGACCCTTTTACAGAGGTAGTATAGTGAGTGTGTACGAGAGGGTCTAAAAAAACCACCTCGCTTTCAGCCCCTTTATCAAATGTGACTTTGGGTAAGCTACTTCCCCAGCCTCGTTGTGCTCCTCTTTATTAACAACTCCTCATAGGGCCGCTGTGATGAGTACCACAGTGTCTGGCACACACTGAACGCTCAATAAACAGTAATTATTACCACGACTCCGACCACCACATGAAAGTAACTAGGGTAACTCAAGTGGCGCGCACAAGACCAACAAGGGACAGAGGAACTGCATTCGCCGGGGCTACTGCGCCGGCGGCACGGCAAAGTACAGCAGGACGCGCCGGCGAGAACTCTGAACGCGGCAAACTGTTCAAGCAGGAGGCGGGAAGCGGGACAGCCGGCCCCCGCGCGGCGTAGTTCAGCGGGGCTCCGAGGCAACGCCGGGACTAAGGAAGGGAGGGAGGCCCCGGCCAGTCTCTGACCTTCATCTCCCGCTCGGGGATCATGGCATCCATCTCGTCTCCCATCGCGCCACCCTCAGTTGGTCGAAGCAGCCGCCGCCGCCGCCCGCGGCCTTGCCCACACAGCCCAGGCCGTTCCGAGGCCAACTTCCTTCCCTCACCGCTGGCAGCGCGCAGCAGACTCCTCATTTCCGGCGCGCTTCGGTGACGTCACGCGCCCCGGGCCGTCGTGCGGTCGGAGGAAGCTGAGCCACCCTCTGAAGTCGCGCGCTCTCCCGGCTACCGCTTCCCATTGGCCGGGTAGGGGGCGTAGCCCTGGGCCGACGCGCCTACGCCCTGAAGGGCCCAGGTCCCGCCCCCGGCGTCGCGGCTGGGGCGGGCTGGCAGCGTGTTGGTGTGTGTGGTTGTTTGCGCGGCGCCAGCTCCATCTTTCTGCGCTCCTTGTGGCGCTGAAACCCCGCAGTAACCATAGGGTGTACGAGGTTATTAACAGTCCCCGAATGACGGGAGTTAGGAACCTGACAAACATCTCCAGGGGGCAGCTCTTGAGAGAGGCTTTGGAGGTGGGTGTGGAGGAACAGAGGTTCCGAAAGTGGGCGGGTGGGTGGGGTCTCGGAGGACTCTTCGGCTCTAAGCGCGAAGGCTCAAAGGGGCAGGGCAAAGGGTACCAACCATCAGCTTTGTCTACTCCTTCCATGGTAATTTCCCGAGCAAGAGCCTGGGCACTGCGCAAAACACTTCAGACGTGTTATTTAAGCTCCAAGACATCCTAGCTACTGAGGGGTTTATCGTTGTCATTTAATTGATGAGAAATTAAGAAAATTCCCCAGTGCCCCTCACTCGCAAAGTGGTGAAGGCAGGATTAGAATTCAGTTTGTCCGGATACGTTGATTGATGACAGTTCTCCGTACAGGTGTTTGTATCGGAATTATAAATGCTCTAGGACAGAAATTCTTAATCTGGAGCCTGTGGGTTACCTGGGGGGGTATTTTCTGCCACTTACTGTTTGGTTTTCAGCAAATTGCTTATCTGCTCCAAGCCTGCGTCTCATTTAAAAAATTTTTTAAAGATTTATTTGAGAGAGAGGGCATGATGGGGGGGGGAGAAGCAGACTCCCCACTCAGGTGGGCTCCCTCCTTGGACCCCGAGATCATGACCTGAGCCAAAGGCAGACGCTTAACTGACTGAACCATCCAGGCGCCCCCCTGCTACTCATTTTTAAAATAAGGATAACATGCGGCGCCTGGGTGGCACAGCGGTTAAGCGTCTGCCTTCGGCTCAGGGCGTGAACCCAGCGTTATGGGATCGAGCCCCACATCAGGCTCCTCCACTATGAGCCTGCTTCTTCCTCTCCCGCTCCCCCTGCCTGTGTTCCCTCTCTCGCTGGCTGTCTCTATCTCTGTCGAATAAATAAAATCTTTAAAAAAAATAAAATAAGGATAATGTAACAGAACCAGACTTACAGGGCTGTTGTGAGGAGTAATGAAGTCCAGCACTTAACAGAGCCTGGCACGCGGGACACATACATCAGAGCTGTTACTATATTAGCTATCTTTTCTGAATTTGCTGAGCCCAGGAACTGTCCCCAAAATACACAAGTCAAGACACTGATAAGTTCGTCTGTTTTATTTCTAGTCGGTAGAGATGATACCCGGCGCCACAGACACTCACATGCACACACACACACACAGACACGCTTCATCCACCTGAGTGTGCCCGGCAAACTCCTTCCTTTTGAGTCACAGGGACGAAGCCATACGTGGCGGTCCCCGAGTTGCTGGTTACATTAGTTAGATTTGGTCTTTCAGAAAGAAAACAGCTGAAGTTCTAAGAAGCTGAGCCCTTAGCCAGAGAAGTAAGTCCCAGAGCCAATAGCCACAATCTGAAATACACGCACCCCCCGCCTTTCTAGGGACCACTCTTGAGCCCCTCTCCCTCCAGGAATTGAGTTCTAGTAAATGGTGGAAGAACTGGTGGTGTTTCCCAGGACACTCCCCTTCCAATGGGAGAACTCTTTCCTGCCCTTTCCAGAAGCTGGGGACACACCCACTTGTCCCCCTCCCTTAAATCTTCCTGCAGTCTTGTAAACTGTGGAACCTGTTGAAATAAGCGTGGTTGCTTCTGCCTTCCTCTCCGAGTGAGGAACGGGTACACTGACTATAATGGTTAGTTATGGAAGGTACTACCTTGCTCAAAGGTCTCAGCCTGTCCTAGAGAAGAGAGGCCAGTGGGAAGGGGTGGGGACAGGCAGTCGTTCGTCTAATGATCTGGGGGGAGGGAGAGGCAGAGGAGGTGGTGGGGTGAGATTTTATATTTACAGGGAGAACTGTTTTTGCTGGGGTTTAAATTTCAACTAGGCTTGTGCATATGAAGCGACTCCTTAGGCTGAAGATCAGCCAGTCATGGCCAAATAATCTTGTTCCAGGAACTGGTTGAGACCAGTGGATTGACCCAACCTGGGCAATTCCCCATCCCCTAACTGCTCCACTCCCTCAAGCTGCTGTAAGGGCAGCTCCTTAAGCCCTTGATTACGGGTCACTAAGCAGCTGCAGGGGGCCCACACTGACTCCCACCTCCAACAGCACCCTGACATTTCCACTTAATGTTTGGCGAGGGCTTCACCAAGACTCTTGCTCAGTCTTGGGCCCAGGATTGCAGTGCAGTCACCCCACAGTCCCCTCTTTCTTAACATTCATCTTACGGGTTGTTGTCTGGTTCTGACTTCCCCACTAGACTAAATTCCATGAGTGTCCATTTCACTCTCTGGTTCTTAGCTCTTGGCCCATAGCAGGTGCTTAATAAGTATGTTCAATGGACGAGTGCATCTAAGTCCTGAGTGGGCAGGGTAAGGGACTCCAGAACACAGATGGGGTCAGGGCTGGGGTCCCTGCTCAGCCAAGATGGGGGTAAGTGGGACACTTTCCTGCATGAGTTCTGAGAAGTGGCTTGGCGGAGAAGCTCTAGGGAAGGCAGAACTGCAGAGGCAGCCGGGCCCTCACCCAAACCCTGGTGCTGACATGGAGGCACTGGGAAGGGTGAGTCGTGGCCCAGGTATTGACCTAGAAGATTGCCCCCCCCACCCCTTCCCTCGTTTTCATCACTGAGACTGCCCAGAGCAGAGAAGAGGTTGGGCACGGCATCTGAACAGCTGGGTTCCAGTCCAGACTTCCATCTCCAGATTAACCCCTTGGCAAGGCACTTAATCCCTGTGAGCACCAGTTTTCCCACCTGTGAAATAAGAGGACAGGTCTAGCAAACCTACAGAGTGGATCAGAGCTCTCAAACCTTGGGAATCCATCATAAGGAACTCCAATCCAATCCCCAAGCTCAAGGTTTTGGGTGAATGGAAATGGGTTAGAGGGCAAGGCACATGTCAGGACAAAGTGGGGGGACTTAAAGCTTATAATAGGTGGTCAATAAATAGCCACTGAATGACTGAGTGAGTGAATGAATGAATGAATGAATGGAGTAAGGTGGCAAGGCAAATCGGGGAGCACAGTCAGGTTTCAAGCAGACTGGGATCAGAAAGGCAACCTTCTATTTCTCAGCTCTTGGCTTATTAGTGGTGCTGACGGTTTGCCATGAGCCTTCTATTCCTCCTTCTCCTATCCTGCTGTCCTCAGCATCCTCCCCAAAAGGTGGCACCAGACCGAACAGACACCCCTCCCAAGGCCCCTCGCCTCCCTTCTACCCCCAAAGCCCTTTGCTGCCCTCACAAAGGACACGGGGGCTGCACTTTCCCTCCGAGCTGCCTGTAAAGGTGTGGCTGCGGGCAAGGCCAGAGGATTCCTTCTGGAACCTTCCTGAAGGGCTCAGATTGCCAAGCCCCTCTCTTTCTCTCCTTCTGTCACCTCCCCAAGGATGAGAAGTGTGGGCTGAGGGAGGAGGTCAGTGGGGGAGGTGGGACACAGTGGTCACGCCCTAGATGACACAAGAGCACGGAACCACAGAGCTGTCTGAGGAGAGCCTAGTTTCCACCCCAGGGTCTTCTGAAAGTGGACTGTGGTCCTCACCAGGGCCAGGCCAGCAAGCCTGGACTTAGCTCAGGGACCCTGGAAGGACGGACTATGCCAGCTCCAAGCGTGGGGATCACAGTCTTCCAGTCTTCCTGCCGTGGCTGCCCCCTCCAGGTTTTGGTTTGATGTCAGCCCTTCTGCACAGGGAAGAGAGAAGGAGGGAAGATGAGAGGGAGGGTCCCCAAGGCTCAGAATTCCCTGGCCCAGAGCCGCTTTAAGGCAGATAATTTGTGCTTTACAAAGAGATCACTGATTCTGCTGATTGAAACCAAAACAAACGCATGACGACCAGACAAAACAAATAAGACAAATCACAATGAATCAAGAAGGGCAGCAAGATCAGGGGGGAGGAACGGGGGGCGGGTCCAGACGGAGGTCCTCAGGGCAGGCTGGCAATGTCTCTTTCTGGAGGGGGGCCAACTGGCTTGGGGCTGCTCTCGTTGGCTTTTCCTTCAAACATCATGACTCTGGTTTGGAGACAGAGGGGGGAAAAAGCAGGATTAAGATTCCTTCCCTCATCCAGGGAGAGATCATCCTAGCCCTCCTGTCTGCAGGGTCCTCAACCAAATGCCCTTGCCTCCATTCTCCAGTGGGTTCTTCTCTGTGTGGAAGGGGCTCTAGCCCCATTCCACAGAACAGAAAACTGAGGTACAAAGATCTCTGTAAGCCATGCGTCTTCCCCTAACCACGCTGCCTGAAGGAGGCAGAGCTAGGCTGGGCCATGGCTCTGCTCAAAACCCCTTCAGATCTTCAAAAACCTCCCAAGGTTTTAAGAGTAACATCTGGGGTGCCTGGGTGGCTCAGTTGGTTAAGTGCCGACTCTTGATTTCAGCTCAGGTCATGATCTCAGGATCGTGAGATTGAGCCCCAAATTGGGCTCCACTCTGGGCATGCAGCCTGCTTAGGATTCTCTCTCTCCCTCTCCCTCGCTCCCCCCCCTCCACTCTCTCGTTCTCAAAAAAAGTAGCATCCGGGAAGTTAGAGGATAGGGGTTCTGGATGGAGCCTCTGGAGGGAAACAGCCTGATTTGAATCCCACCCCTACTATTTCCCAGCTGGTAACTCAAGAAAAAGACAACCCCACTCCCCACTGATGCTCAGTGTTTCCATCTGGAAGTACGGATGCCAAAAGTGCCAACAGCCTAGAACTGTTTCAAGTACCCCACTCTTCCTGTAGTCATACCTTGGCTGGGCTCTTTCTGACCCCTGGCTATAAATCCCATCCAAAGGGCGACAGTCCACAAGCAGGCCACCTCTGAGCCGATCTGCACGTCCAGGCCCTCCTTGACTTTTACCCTTGGATGTCGAAAGGACACTTCCAACTTAATCCATCAAAAACTCAACTCCTGATTCCTGCCTTCCCTGCCGGCTCTTCCCCTAAAGCAAACAGCAACCTCACTCACTGCAGACAGATAGGATCATCTGACTCCTTGTTGCCCTTTACACCCCTATCTGGGCATCGAAGCAAGTCTTCCAGCTCTGTCTCCCTAATCATTCCCAGTTCCAGCAGCTTCTGCCTACCTTCGCTGCTTCCTTCTCCAGGCCGAGTGGCCTCATCTCTTGCCTGCACAGCCTCCCTGCTGCCACTCTCAACTCTGCCGCAGCCAGAGGCTTTTAAAAGTCAGCCCCTAGCTTACAGTCGTCCAATGGCATCCCTCCACATTAGTGCCAAATGCTAAGTGGGACCGGGACCTACAAGGCCCCATGTCACCTGGCCCCTGCCCGTCTCTGCAAACTCAGCCTTCACTCACTGCACTCACTGATGGCCAGACACACTAGCTTCTGTGTCGTTCCCTTGAGCATACAAGCACAGTCTGTCTCAGGGCCTTTGCACTTGCTGCTTCCTCTGCCTGGAATGCTTTTCCCCAGATCTTCACAGGGCTCATCTCTTTACATCTCCCGCCCTCAGGGCTCTTGTCAAGTGTTGCCTTCTCAATAAGATCCTCCCCGCCCTCTATCGCACCCCCTGTTCCTCTCATCCACTTTGTTTTTCTCTGTACGACACCATTGCGATCTGGCGTTTTAGTTTTTTGGGTTTTTGATTTTGTTTTTGTCTGTCTCTTGCCATGAGAATGTAAGCTCCATGAGGCCAGCAAATCATGTGTCCCCAGCACCTAGAATAATTCTTGGTACGTAGCTGGTGCTCAATCGATATTTGCCGAATTAATAAATGATATGTCTAAGGAGTCACTGGGTAGACCAGTGCCTGCCACATAGTAAATGCACAAAATCTTAGTTTTCTACGAGCATCGACACTCCTTTGCTGCCACCTGGGGCGTCTGGCATCCCAGGTGTACTGTGGTCTGACCTTGATGGTTTTCCCACGACACCTCTTGCCCCATCCCACCTCATACTCGAAGCCCCGCTCATGAGCACTTCCTCAGCTTCCTTGGGCCTCGACTTCCCCCTTTGTAACAAATGAGGTGGTATATTTTACATCCGTACGTTCAAAACCAGAGACTCTCCAGGGAATCTCTCTGCAGGGGGGGGGGGGCAGGAGCTGGGAAGTGTGATTTTGGCCACCACATACCAGGTGTTTGCCAAGAGCCAGGTACTGGGCAGGGGGGCCTTGCTATGCCTTACGTCACTAGCCCTCAGGAAAACACTTGACACAAGATACATATTATCATCTCTCGCTTACAAACCAAGAAACTCAGGCTCGGGACCTAAGGGGATTTGCCCAGGGTCGGTTAGGGGGCAAGTAACAGCATCAAGATTTGAACTCTGTCTCCCTTCAGAGCCGGTCGTTAACTATATTACGCTCTCCACAACCCCGTGGGGGGTGGGATCACTTTACCAATGAGGAAACCCAGGCTCAGAAGGTTTCACAGTAGATAAGATTTTATTTATTTATTTGAGAGAGAGAGAGCACACAAGCAGGGGGAGGGGCAGGGGGAGAGGGAGAAGCAGACTCTCAACCGAGCAGGGAGCCCGATGCGGGGCTCGATCCCAGGACCCCGGGATCATGACCTGAGCCAAAGGCAGATGCTCCACCCGCTGAGCCCCCCAGGCGCCCCCACAGTGGATGTATCCTCACCACCATCATTCTACTTCCTGAGTGCTCATTCTACCGGAAGTTCTGCTGCAGGCCCATGTTGCCTGCGAGGTATGGATTAACGTGACCATTCGACAGATAAGGAAATCGGGCTCAGAGAAACCAAGCACCTCGTCCAGCAGGTCACACGGGGAGTTCCCTCCTGGCTGGGCCAAGGCCTCTCCACGCACAATGACTTTGCCTTCTGAGGCCCCAGGAGAGGCGGGAGGTACTCACAGCTTGAGGACAGCCGACCGCTTCCCCAGCATCATGTTCACAAAGTCTCGGTAGGAGATGGTGTCGCTGACCCCACCTGTCACCTCTGAGATCATCTTTTTCATCTCCAGGTGGGTCTTGGGGACCCCGAGCTTCTCCATCATCCTCTTTAAAGACATCAGGTCTGCCAGAGGAAAAGCAGATCCGTCAACTGGAGATAGGCCGCGAGCAAGGAATGAACCCATCACACCCTCCCCTGCTCTCCTCAGAGGGAGTATAGATGAGTGGTTAGGGACATGGACTTGGGCTGGAATCCAGCTCTGCTCCTCCTCGCTGTGGGACCTTGGGCAACCTACTTAACCTCTCTGAGACTCTGCCCCCCAAAGCGGTAAAATGGGTCAATGGGATCATCTGAGAGGGCACGATGCATGAGAAATACCCGGCACAAAACAGGTGTTCAGTAAGGGAGCCACTACTCTCCACTGTTATGTCTGCTGCGCCCCGAGTCTAGGGTGAGCCGTGTGCCCGCTGCTCCAGCTCCCCAGGGAGTCACTGCCCAGCAAGGTGGGGTCAGGCTGTTGGCTTGACCCGAGGCAGGGAAAGTCATCCTGCAGGGTGCCGCAGGGTGCCGGGGGCAGCTTCTCTCCACCTGCCCCTCCCTCCCAGCAGTCCCAGGGTTCCGCCCCGCTGGCAGGGCAAGGGGGCCAAAAATACCCTGCAGAGCAGGAAAACCAACAAAGGAACAAAATTCAAGGAAAACAAGGGAGGCACCAAAAAGTCACTCCAGTCCACAGAATCGCAGCCTCTGACCTCCCGGCTCCCCAGATCTTAGGCAATTTCCTACAGATCGTTCTGTGAACAATGGGTCGGCAAATGATGGCGGGAGAGAGGCGGGACAGGGGGCTGATTTTCGGGCCAGGGGAGTGGTGCGACAGCTCACCCGAGAGCAGGACAGACAGGACTGATGCCAGACCCCAAGGTGCCAGGCTGTCCAGGGCATTTGGAAGAAAACTAGGCAGCACTCTGCGGGGAAAAGTGAGAGGTCTCCCACACGCCGCTGGCCAGACTCGAAATTGGCAAGACCTTTCTGGAAGGCAATTTGGCAAGATGCTTCAAAAGCCTTTGACCCAGAATGTCTAATTCCTGAGATTTACTCTAAAGAAATAATCGGCGATGTGGACAAAGATTCATGTACAAAGATGCTCTTCACAGGACTATCAGAAGTCGTTAAAACTGCAATTGTCTAAATGGGAGGTACTAAGGCATTGGCTGAGTAAATGACAGTCCGGCCCGCGATGGAATATTATGCAGCCAGTAATTATATTTCCAAAGAAAAGTTAATCATATGTCAAAACACGTACAATATATTGGTTTTTAAAAAGGAGGTTCTAAAATGGTTCTAAAACTGCATTTGTGATTGGAACAAAAGGTGGAAGGTTATAAACCAAAATGTTTAGAGCAGTTCTTTCTGGGAGGGAGGATTGTGGTTGGCTTATTTTTGTCTTTGCCCTTTATTGCGTTTTCCAAAGTTTTTTATGATGAAAACGTATTAATTTGGTAACCCCCATTTTTTTTTCCTGAAGGAAAACAAGGATAAAAATATTTAAAAAGGAGAAGAAGGAGACGAGACAGAGGAGGGGCTGAAACAATGCAGCGGCAGCAGCAACACAGAGCTCAGGGCGAAACGGAGGAGGGAGAGCCAGTTTGGGAAGCAAAGGCTACGACTTGGACCCTGGGCCACCGCTTCACCACCACGAGCCCCAAGCGAGTCAGTTCCCCCTGCTGAGCCTCGGCTTCCCTGTCTGTGAAACGGGGATAATTAAGCTGGCCTTGATCATGTGATAGCATTACTCGTGAAGGCCAAGGTATGGTTTGGACCTAAGGGCCATGGGACCGCGTTTGTCACCCCCCACGCCTGGATCACACGATACAATCAGGGTCTGCTGGAGGAGGGGAGCAATGTGCTCAGAAGCCCCGTGTCCAGTGCGGGACAGCGTACAGGCCGTCAAGAGCCCGAGCATCGCCAGCCCCAGGCAGGGGTGGCACCCTCTATCCTGAGTCCCCGCAGCACCCAGCGTGGAGGGCTGAGACATGCGCAGGGAGGTGGGTGGGAGGGAAGCAGTGAGGAGAGGAGTCTGGGGGCCGTGGATCCAGGGTAGAAGGCAGCCAGGCTTAAGGGGGGCTCGCTGGCCTGGCCCATGGGGGAAGCTTCTTACCCACACAGGTGGGTCAGGGGGGCTCTCTGGACCCTCAGAGCCTCCACCCACCAAACGCCCTCCTCCCCTTGCGCCATCGAGGCCTCACTTACCAATCTCGCCTTCATTGTTCAGGTCAAACTCCATGTACTTCTCTGGAAATCACAGAGCAAAAACTGGCATTAGCTCAGAAGCAGGGTCCCAGAGACGCCCTTGAGGGCAACTGGCCGGGTCCCCAGGGAGCCCACCCCATCCTCCTCACCCCCTCACTTGGGAGTCTTGCCGTGAGTCCTGTCATCTCAGCCACTGTCTTTGGAGAAAGAGCTCGCCCCGCCTGCCCCCCTGTCCCATGGGCGCCGTGGAAGAAGGTGCTGGGGCCATTCTGACGCTCTCCTAAGGAAGCCAGCTGCTGCTTCCCGCCCGGGTCCCCACCAGCATGAGCTGGCTGCCTCACACTGGCTCCAAAGTGACTAGAACAGATTCCCAGACCGATATACGGATGCAGTGGCTTTGGGAAGGGTGGGGGCAGGAACTGGTACATTCTAGAGTGTCTCAGGTGATTCTGACCGGCAGCCAGGTGTGGGAGCCACCAATTTAAGGCGTCCCTGTGGTTCTGCACATTTTGGGGGGTTGTGGGCACCACTGAGAATCTGATGTTCTCCGGAGAGAAATGCCGTGAACTGCCCTTGACCCAAAGTGGCACAAACAGTGTCCAGGGGTACACAGACCCTCCCCCCGCAAGCCTCACCTCCAGGCCTTGAGTTCAGCCTCTCTGATCAAAGGGTCCAGGGAATCTCCAACAGTGAAGGAGGATATGTGGAGCAATGAGCTCGGTATCCTCTGACAAGGGCGGCATGTGGCCCTGGGCAGGTCCCCCCCCCCCACAAAAAAAGCCCTCAGGGTTTACTCTGCACTGAACAGCCAGTAGGAGAAGGCCAAGGTCTTCCCAGCGGCCTGAGTGGTCCCTGTGATCTTCATGAGAATCTGCCCTCCAGCCTCTCCAGCTGCCTCTTCCTCCCTCACAGCTGCAGCCCCTGGCCCCTACCTCCACCCCATCCCACCCCACCCCACCCCACCCTGCCACACTCCTGCTGGGGAGGGCTGCCCCTCTGCCTGGATGTTCCTCCCAGGTGTTCTCAGGGCCCTTGCTCACGCCTTCAGGGCTCCCCAGCCTTTCTGGTTGGGCACGGCCACCCCCACAAAGCCCCTTCGGCCATCTGGGTGCTCAGCAGCGTCCTTCTCTCCCCCCCGCCCCGCTGCACACAAGCTCCTTTGCACAGGGTTCTCTGTGCGCTCCCCATTGTACCCCCAGGCCTGCAGAGGGGCCGGCACGTAGTAGGTGCTCATTTGGAAGTCAAATGAATGAGTGAGTTGAAAACCTTTACAGTCCCTTTGCTTCCAAGCTCAGTTCCAGCGGTTCCAGTCCACCCTAATGGGCTGTGTCCATCCTATGTCCCAATGAAGACAAGGAGAGGAGATCTCTGTCTCTCCTCCCAGAGCCACCTCCGGAGAGGGACCCCCTTGGTATCCAGAGACAAGGGAATGGACCGCTGCTGCTTTGCGTGGTTCTCCTATGGGCAGCGGCAACGGGTTGGTGGAATGGGGCAGGGACGGGGGTGTCTTTGTTCTAATTCTTTTTGTTAATGTAAACAGCCCCATTGCATAACGGTTCAGAGCGGGGACTCTCTCTCTGGAGAGAGACCAACATGTGATCAAACCTTAACTCAGCCATCAGAAAGCTGTGTGACCCCACACACGAGACCCCGCCTCTCTGAGCCTGAGTTTCTTCATCTCTAAATTGAAGCTCGCACCCATCTCCTTCCTGGCTTAATTGGGATGAGCTGGGGCGCTCACAACACCGCATTCGAAGTGCTTCCCACGAGGTCAACACTCAACAAATGCTTCGCCATCGGTGTCCTGCCTAAGGACAACGAAGCTGTGAGCAGCCTGCGGAGCACTGGGCAGGCTCTTCGCCTTGAAGCAGGGAGGATGTCCACGTTGCCAAGATGGGGGGGAGGGCGCATGCGGCCTCGAGGATATTCTCCGAGGTCCTCCAGCGGCCAGGGCTCCCTGCATGCCGAGAGCATCTCCCAGGCAGGAAAGGTGGGTCTGCCCTGCTCCTTATGTGCACAGCTCCTCTCCTTTCGAGCTGCTGGCTGGGACCCAAGCGCCAGGGCCCGGAACAGAGGGACCTTTATGCCGCCCCCTCCCCGCGCGGGCTCCCGGGCCCTGTTTTCTTTTCATCCCGTGCTGCTGGGATTCAATGGGCAGAAACTCTGCCCCCTGCCCCACTGTAGCGACACAAACGTCCATTCTGCACAGGGGCTCCCGAGCCGCTCCCCCGCGGAGGGGAGAGGCCAGGGCTGCTACAAAGGGCTGATTGTGTGCTGGGGCCCCAGGAGCGAGTAGGGTCTGGGCAGCAGCGGACAGGAGCCAGCCTGAGCCCTGCCTGCTGGGCAGCCGGGGGGTGGGGGGTGCTGCGCGCAAGGGTGAGGGGCCTGGGGTGGCATGGAGGCAGGTAGAGGAGCCAGTGCCTGGGCCTGTGGCTGGGCACCCCATCTCACAGCCCTCCAGGAGGGCGTTCTGGAAGGAACAGGGGGCGTAGGCTGGCCTTGTGGGGTAAGGAATCCTATGTGCCAGGCGGCCAGCCCCGCTCTCCCTGGAGGTGGGGCAGACAGCCCCAGCTTACCTTTGAAGGCAGCAAGCTTTTCTGGCAGGTTCTCTTCATCACTGTACTTCTGGTCGCAGAGAAACTCCTTCGAAGGTGAAAGGACAGCGCTGAGCACCGGGTCAGCAGGCAGAACTCACTGACATGTAGGCCCACAGCCCCGTGTCTGCTCCCACGCCAGGTGGCCGGGCTTGGCCGGGGAGGGCAGGAGGAGCCAGTGTTTGTCCTGGCCTCTTGTCAACCCCCAGAGGCAGGTCTGCAGGAATCTGCCCTGTGGGCAGGAAGTACGCTTGGTAGCCCGGGGTGGGGCCCGGAGGGTCTGCCCTAAACACCTTCAGCCAGCCTCTGAATTACCAGTGTAGGGACCTGGGCCTCCTCCCCCAGGGCACCCCAGCTCCAAGATCCATGAAGCCGTGAGCCCCAAACACAAGCTGTCTGCTTTCCAGCATTAACTTCTTAAGAATGTGACCCTAGCTTATTAATTCCTCCCTATACCTCTATTGTTTTATCTGACAAATGGGTAGAATCATCACAGCTACTTCTCAAGTTCGTAAGAGAATCCAAGGAGAGTGTACGTCTCTTGGTATACAGCAAGTGCTCAATAAACAGCAACTATTGCGTTATTAGTCTCTACTCTAGCCAGAAAGATGATTGTATGTTGCTTGGGACGTCACTTACTCTCTCGTCTGTGTCCTCACCTGTAAAAGAGGGCCACCTTCCCCTCAAATGATGCCTTTCAGAACCAGAGCGGGAGGGGGAGGGGTGCGGGACACGAACAACAGCCTCCAAACACCAATCCGCATGCTCTCTTAGGCTCTCCCAGGGGGCCCACAAGGTAGCTACTATCATTACTCCCATTTTACAGATGAGGGAACTGAGGCTCACCCAGGCAGAGCTTCACCTCGGCTCCGACTCCCATAGAGCCCACGTCCTTAACCCCGACACTTAAAGATGGGCAGAGAGCAGGCATTCATCCGGCTTCAAAACAAAATGCCACCAATCGGTAAGCACCTGTTATGCGGGGCACAGCGCCAGGCAGCTGGCTCGCCTCTCGCTGATCTTCAAGCTGCCCCAGAGCCTGTGTTCAGATGGGGAAGCAGAGGGCATGTTTCCATCCTAGCACCGGACTCCGCAAATCCCCTCTTCCCTGGACCTCGCTTTCCTCATCACTGAGCAGACCGGACATGGGCATTGCCCCTCCTTCAACAGTTTTTGAGGGACCACAGGGTACATGGCCCTAGAGGTTCAAGGCATCCATGGAACAGGTGAGATCAGGGAAATAAGGTCCTTACTGTAAAACCACAAGAAGCCCACGTTTAAAATGATGTTAAATGTTACCTGGATCTGTCACTCCATCTGTTTCTAAATTCCTGCTGCCAGGTACCACTCACTGACGACCAAGTCTGTACTCACGCATCTCCTAGAACACAAGACTTGCCAGTCTGCTGTGTAAACCCCCAAGAGCTTTAATGTAGGAGAATGAATACGAGAATAACTGATGATAAAGTGCTCTGGGTTTGGGTCTCAGTCGCCTCCTCACTAGCTGTGAAATGGGCACAAGGGTACCCATCTCCTCGGGCGCCTGCCCCTCAACGGGGATAACCCACCTAGTGACAGGCTGGTTCGTCGGCGCTCAAACAGCAGCGGGTAGGACAAAGTGCGAGGCAGACTATGATCCCTTTGGGAGTTCATGTTCCTCCACATTGACTCAACCCCCCTGGACAGAGAAGGAGTATCCCCCTCCAGCGTGGCTCCCCTCCTTGGTTCTGGGGGCTCCGTCCGACTCCTTGAGCCCAATTTGCCTGGATCCCTAGAGGGGGTCGGTACCTATCGTGGATGGGCTCTGGCCGGTGCAGGATTTCTGCTTTGGGAGGGCACTGTGCTGTCTCACTAGGGTGGAAACAGCCAGGCCAGAGAGGTCAGATGACATGTCTGAAATTCCTGTACCTAGGAAGGCACAGGCTTCGTTTGGAACCCGATTCTGTTGGACTCCAGGGTCCAGGCCTCCAGCAGCCTAGCAGAGAGCAACCCCAGGGCCCACGGTGTGATCTGGCCACAGCCTGGACCTCGTTACCAGGTGCCACGCATGGTCCTGCCTCCACTTAGCCAGAGCTGGAAGCGTCTCCTGCAGCCTGGGAGGCCATCCTCCTTCTGGCTGGCTCTGTCCAGGACTTCTCTTCCTCTTGGCTCCCTCTCATAGCTCTTCACCGCCCCACCCCATTCTCTGACCAAAAGTAGGACAATTAACTCGTCTGTGGCCCCGAGCAAACCGGGCACCACCCGGGGTCACAGGTCCTATTATGTGCACAGCAGAGGGACAACTAGGTCAGTGGTTCCCGGACTTTGGGATAATGCAGAAGGAAACATGTCCCCAAAAAGTAAAAAATAGAGGGAGGTGCTAATACAGGGCTGCCAAGGTTTTATTTTGCCAAGTAGAGACTCAAATAATCACCACTGACAGTTGCCATGAGTTCAAAAAAGGACATTTCAGGGGCGCGTGCATGGCACAGTCAGCTGAGCGTCCGACTCTTGGTTTCGGCTCAGGTCATGATCTGGGGTCCTGACGGCGAGCCCCGTGTCGGGCTCTGCGCTCAGTGTGGAGTCTGTTTGTCCCTCTCCCTCTGCTCCTCCCCCTGCTCTCTCTTTCTTGTAAATAAAATCTTCTAAAAAAAAGGACATTTCGTAAAAGTAGGAAGTTCATAATTGTTCAATGGAATCCATTTAGCCTATGTTCGGTTCACCGCATTGCCTCCGTGTTCCCTCCGCTTGACCATTTTGGGAACTGGAAAACCTTCATGGGGGAGGCACAAGGGTACAGGCCAGGCCCAACATCTGGGAACCTCTGGTGAGAGGCCTGGGGGCCCTCCCAGCTCCCACATTCTGGTCAACCAGAAATCCTGCACCAGCCAGAGCCTGTCCCCAACAGGTAGCAACCCCCTGCAGGGACCCAGGCAGGTTGGGCTCAAGGGGTGGGACACAGCCCCTGATCTCAGAGACAGATCACACACAGACGATCGATCACAGGACGACCAGGCAGTGACTCCTGTTCACTGGGCCCGACCCAGGGCTGGTAGGCACACCAGCCCTGGGGAACCACGCTTATTGTCTTCTCGCCAAAGAAGCCAGTTTTCTCCTTCGTGCTTCTGACACCTGACATGCTGTTTTACTGGGGATCTCCCCCCACCCCACCCCCACCGCTAAAGTGAGTGCCTCGGCCACGCAGGCCTCCTTTCTGGGCCTCCCCCGTGCCAGGCTTGCTCCCAGCTTGGGACCTTTGTCCTTGGCTGTGCCCCCTTCCTGCAGCACTCACTCCCCCACACCCGCATGGCTCTCTCCCTCACCGTCTTCACGCATTGGCTCAACTATCACCTTCTCAAGGAGGCAAACCCCATCCATCCTGCCCACCGCAGTCACCTGCCTACTCCCAACCCGCCTACTCCCAACCCCCCTTATCTGGCCGAGCATCTCCTTTTGTCCAACGGATGAGTCACCTCCAAACGCTATTTACAATGTGATGCTAATTACAAGGGTCTCGCCCATTGTCTGTCTCCCCTCCCCCTGCTATAGTGTAGGCTGCACATAGTAGGTGCTCAATCGATAGCAGCAGGCTGAGTGGATGAACTGAGAACCAGAGAGGATAAAGAACTCGCTCAAAGCTGCACAGCTGCCGAGTGACCGCGCTGGGGTTCACGTCCACAGTGGAGACTGTCTGGGCTCCTTCCCTGCACAGAGCCGAGGAACCCAAGTGACCCAGGGTCGGGGCTGTTGGGAGGAGGCAAGCCTGCGGCCACAGGTGCCAGAAGGAGGGGGTGCTTACTGTCTCATGCCCCACAGGTGCCCAGCACATAGTAGGTGCTCAGGAAACCTCTGTTGAGTGACTGGAGAAGCCTGGCGTTCAGCCCGGAATCACTTTCTCCGCTCTCCGCCCTGACAAGGTGGGGCAGCTTTGCAAATGCGTACGCGTGGGACACAGACCGGAGGGGCTCAAAGAGGGGAATCCCATTTTTCCTTAGAGCCCCAAATGACAAGGGCTTGAGCCACAGAGTGGCCAGGGCTGGGAGAGAGGCATCTGACCCGTTCATGGGTGGGTGGGCAAGCCATGCTGACCCTGGGCTTGGGGCAGCTGTGTGGACCGGGCCCTCGGCAGGGCGCCAGGGAGGGGGCAGGTGGGCAGCAGAAACAGGAGTCTCATTGGTAGGGCTGCCAGCTCCCAGCCCGGCTCCAAGCTTTGCATTCTTGGTTCCTGCTCATGCACAGCCCACAGCCTCCCCACGTCCGGCGTCCTCCCTCCTCCCCCCTCCCCCCTCCCTGGGATCCTTGCCCAGCCTCGGGGCACAGCCAGGTCCAGTGGGCAGGTACCCTGTGTGTCCACGCTCTGGGACCCGCAGCTGGCCTGCCTCTGGGTCCCCAGGCAGAGGAGAAAGGGACAGAAGCCACCGCAGATGTTTGGAACAAAAGCAGAAGAAGAAACAAAAAGAGGGCGAGCTGGAGTGGCAAGGCCTGGGACCGGATCTGCATGGAAATGACTTCGTTTGTCTGTGCCTTGGTGCCTTCATCTGTAGGAAGGATAAAAACGCCTCCTAGGCTTGGCCCGAGAATCGCAGGATGTAAGCAAATACATGGGAAGGACTCACACAGTGCCTGGCACCTAGTAAATACCACATAAGTGTTAGCCGTTAATTACTGGGACCTCCTAACACTTACACGCGTACAATGCACTTACAAAGCCCACAGCTCACCATCCAGACCATCATCAGCTACCAAATAGATTCGGAAGCAAACCCCCTCGCCAGACTTAGGCTAGTTATGATTTCTCTTTCCCCAGTCTGGGTATTCCCATTGGATAGATGGGACAGCTGAGGCCCAGAGACATTGCTCAACTTGCTCAACATTGCAAAGTTTGAACAATTCAAGCAGAGTCTACCTCCCTTCACCATGCCCGCTCCTTCCCTGCTCCAGACAAGGAGAGGGTGGCCCGGCCACGGGTTTCTGGGCAAAGAAAGTCAATACTGAGATTTCCCTTTCCTCTTGGGCGGCTGCAGAAAGGGGTTATTCCAGAGGCCAGGGAGCTGCTCTATAGCCCACCAGGGGGATGGGGAGGCATTCCTCCACCCCCATGCCCCTCTCCACTCCAATGCACTGTCCCAAAAGACAAGTTCTTCCAGCTGCAGGAACTGCTGTCGGGGCTTCCAGGTCTGAGGGGTGCAGGGGCCCCTGGACTCTGAAATGATGGCCTGGTCAGTCCCTCGCAAAGAGCCAGAATCTGCAAGTGGGCAGGAGTCTGGGGTCAAAAACAGGAAGCTGTGAGCCTCAAACCGGAGTGTCCACGGGCAAGGCCCAGGAAGGTGGGAGGACTGCTAAATGCCCACACAGGCCCAGAACCTGGAAGGGACTCAGAGCATCCAGCTCGTCCTCCTTTTTCCATAGCTGGGGAAACTGAGGCCCCAGAAGGGAAAGTCTTGCCTCCAGCCACAGTGGCCAGGTGCAGGGTGTGCAGGGCAGAGGGCTTGGGGAGGGAGGGTGAATCAAGTTGCCGGGGTTCAAATCCCAGCTCCAGCACTTGCTGGCTCTGTGGCCCTGGGCAACTTGCTTTACCACTCTGGGCCTCAGCTTCCTCATCCGTAAAGTACGATCATGATGACAGAACCTCGTCATTGGGTTGATGTAAGGATTAGATGGGCTAACTGCATAGAGAGAGCCTGGCTCCGAGCACACTGCCTAAGTGTTAGCAGTTACTATGATGCGTCTGGATCGCCCAAACTCAGGCCTCACCAAAGGAGAAGCATGAGCAGGGGAAGGGCAGAGACCCACCCACAACTCTCTGTTGTTGCGCCACGGAGTCCTCCTGGTGAGCCTTGACCCTTTGGCCATCCCTCTGCAAGGGCAAGCTTCGATTTGTCCTTGGACACCTGGCGGACTTGGCAGTGATGGGCCATCCACACGGGACACAGTGCTCCCATCACAGCCCCAGGGGACGGCGCCCACAGCCACACCTGCTCGCCACTGCCTCTCTTGGTCCTCTCCAACCTCTGATGCACGTCAGAATCTACCCCCATCCCTGAGAGCCCCATCGAGGCACTTGTGCCCGGAAGGGAATATTTCCAAAACCAGCAGAGGCTGGCAGCCCTCGCTGTGTCCGGCCTTCCGGATCCCAGCCACCTGCCTGCTCCCCCCTCCCCCACCCCCTCCTTAACTCTCTTTCTGGCCTGGTACCTCTAGCACCTGCTCCCGGATGCTTGCTCCTGGCCCTCCGGGCTTGTCTTTATGTATTAGCTGCAGCAAAATTTTGGGGCGGGCAGATATCACCATCTTGGAGGCCGTCCAAGGAGCTGGTGGCTGGAGCCCTGGGCAAAACCCCCAAGGACAGGCAGCACCATACCGGGCCTGGGCCGAGATGCCTCTGACGCAACCCACAGGCTCTTAAAGGGCCAGGGCCAGGCCTGTGCCCGGTCTGGTGGCTGGTGCGCAGCAGGGGCCTGTAACGTGCACCCACAAGGGCAGCAGGCTCACGCTCCCCATGGCAGCTCCGGGGCCTCATCTGGAGGCAGCATCCTTGCCAGCAGATGGAGCAGCTAAAGAAAAACACCCCACACATGACACAAATGAAGCAGACCCGACAGAAATTCCATCCCCGGCTTCCCGTGACACGGCCACGCCAAGGTCGAGACCGGCTGTACCCGCGGGGACACTGAATCCTCGGAGGCTCACGTGGCCACTTATCACCATCTCCCTTATAATATATTAAGGAAGAGCAAGAGAGACGGGTGCCCAGCGATGTCAGCAGGGCATAGTCACCCAGGCAGGGACAGACAGGGTAACACAGGGTACACAGGGCAAGAGACACACCTGCGTAGTACCTGGCTCGGGTCTCAGAGGTCCCCTATTGCTAGGGCAGGACAGGGGACATATAACACCGGGCCACAGATCCCCAGCCTGCCCTGTCCAGCTCTTCCCAGTACAGACGGTGCATGGGCTCTGAAATACCCATTAGGCCCCTAAATGCTACAGGGAATGCCGAGTGCCCTTCACTCGACCCAGGAGGGCTGGGAAGGTGGGCCAGTAGCCAGAGATCTTTATCACCTAAGCAGGAAAGGCCTGTGTCACAGGCCACCTGGCGGACAGAGTCCCCGGCAGGTCACGGGTGCCGTCCGGAGTCGGAATCCCAGCTCTGCCACTTCCTGGCTGGGTGACCGTGGGCAGGTAACTTCACCGAGCTGTTTCCTCATCTCTAAACCGTGAGCCTGAGTAATCCCTGTCCCATGGGGTATTTACAGATGTCTCCCGCACATCTGTCTAGTCAAGCGCTCCATCCGGAGGAGTCGCCGAGATGATGCATGCCAAGTACTGCGCACGGGCCAAGGCACGACCCACGGTCTCTGTTAAAGATCCTGGCCCCTGGCCGCTTCGAGATGCAGCCCTCGCCCTCCCCTGGGCTCCTCCCGCTCAGTCCCGACGGTGAGGGCACTCTGCAGGGCAACCCCCCCGGCCCCACTCCTTCTCTCTGTCCCTGTGGGAAGCTGGAGAGAATTCGTCCCGTTGCCATATAAGGCCAGGCCTGGCTGGCCCGGGGTCACCTGCCATGCCACCAAGGCTCAGGGAATGTCAGCTATGTGGGGGGGGGGGAGTAGGAGGCGCGCGCACGTCCTGCCCCCTTCAGTAGTGCCGAGAACACCCACACATGCTCACGCGCACACGCACGCGTGCACACACACATGCCCACGCAAGGCAGAGATGGGGTGGCTTCAGGCAATGTACTCAGCCCCTCTGCGTCCTGTCTTCTGTAAAATGGGAATAGACACTCACGAGATTAGAGTGAGCGCTCGGTGAGATAATGCCCGAAGCACTCCTGGCACGCTGCCCAGCTCATGCCAAGTGCTCAGACAATGATCACAAAAACTAGAGCAAAGCCAAAAAAAGTGCATTTCCATGCAGCCCCCCAGGACCTCTAGGTCCACCCAAGTCTCCTTCTATTTTTGCTCCTGACCCTTATAACAACAACAGCTAAGACTGAGCTGCCCTGCTATCCCCTGGGGCCAGGCTGGGCTTGGCCCCAGGCAGCAGCCACAGAGGTGCTCAGACACACACAGCCAGTGAGTCACGAGGCCCCATCCTCCAGTCGCTCCTGCTTCCGTAGGGCCACTGGGAAACCGCTCCGTCCGGCCCCCCAGAAGCTCTGCTCCAGTGGCGGCAGTGAAGCTGCACCCCAAAGAAAGGCCGCTGGGCTGCCAACATGGTTCCCTCTAGAATCCGCCCACCCTGGGGAACTTCTGCTGTGGTTACGGTCATGGGTGAAGCGGACTCAGACCCTCAAACAGAGCGACTCCCTCAGTCTGCAAAGAGTGCCTGTCTGCTCGTCTCCACTGATTGTCGCAGGGACTCGGAACAGAGCAGGGATCATCGCTCCCATCTCAGGCAGGGAAGCCTAAGCGTCTGCCTCGTGGAAGGGTCTGGCCCAAGCTGAGCAGCCAGCATGGGCTGTGGCTTGTCTCAGACCTTGCCCCTGGAATTCCACTGTCTGTCTTTAAAAGAGCACCAAACAAACCGATGACAACAATCATAGCTCCGTGCTTTACGCAGATCATCTCGCTAAAAAGTCACCACCACCAAACTTCCATTATCTCAAGTGCGTACCCAAGGTCATAGAGCCAGTGAGCGCTCTGCCCACCCCTTCACCCCCACTCAGGACTCCACACGATGGGGGGGGCTGTCCCGACCTCCTGTGGGGGGAAGCAGCTCAAACTTCTGGTTTGACCCTGGAGTCCCCTTCCTGTGGTTTGATCCAACAGCCCAGGAGCAGCCCAGGTTCGCATGGTTGGGCTCCGAATAGCTTCTGGGTAGGGAAAGGACAGCAGACCGCAAGCTCTGTCACCGGCTCTGTGTGTCTGTGTGGCCTTAGCCAGCTGCCTGCCCTCTCTGGGCTTCGGGGTCCCAAGGCGGTGACACATAGCCCCTTCTTGCTCCCTTTCTCCAGTCCTAGCACTGTTCAGATCAGCCCCTGAGAGCCACGGCCCTACCGCCTTCTGAGCCAAGCCAGTTCACCGCCCAAACCACCAGTGTAGCTTACCGCACCCCCCCCCCCCGCCCCGGCTTCCCCCCGACCAAGGGCAGGACTGGCATGAAAGTCCCACACATTCTCAGCAACTGTGTTTTGTCTCACCGTAGTCACCTCTCCCCCATCTCCAGCTGTCTCTGGCTCAGGGTCCTGCGGGCTGTGGGTGGATTCAGCCAGCTTGGAACCCGCCCTGTCGAGTGGCCCAGGGGGCTGTATGAGGTCAGGGTTCCAGGCTTCTGTCCAGAGGGCAAGAGCAGCCAAGACCAAGGGCGGGCTGGCTGCAGAGTAAACTGGGAGGGAGCCCAGCAGCCTCGACCCCTGAGAGCCCCGGCCACACGTCCAGTCTCCCTTTCAGCTGCGTTCAAGATGGCACCAAGAGGCAGGGTAATGATGGCACAGAAGGGACCAGAGTTTACTTGGAGGGACCCTGGGTCCCCAGAGCCCTGCTTGGGATTCCTACAGCCAGCGGAAAGAAATCAGATAGACTGCCTCGTTCCAGACACTTCAAAAAATCAAGGAGGGAATTAAGACTGCAAACCTTGGCAAGGAGAACTACTACAAAATACGACAGCTGTACCGCAGCCCCGGGACCCACCTCCACATCGCCTTGACCCGGACCCTGCAGACCGTCACCAGCTTCCCATTTGGGGACTCTGAGCTGGGCTTACAACTTGGGTGCCCAGCAGCTGAGGGAGCCAGCAGGGGGAATGCCCAGCCTTGTTTCAGTGGGCATGCCTGTCAGGAGGGGATCTGGGAGACGTCTACCTTAGAAAAGAATTCTAGCACCGTCCCCAGAAGTCACCCCTCCTGCCAGGTGTTGGACCACATACACTACATGCCTTCCCTCGGTGAGCCCTCATGATGACCCCAACTTCATTCTAAGATCGGGTACCTGATGGAGGCCAGGCCCGAGCCCAGATCTCACAAAACCCCAAAGCTCGGGCTCTGCTGCTTTTGAGCTTTGGCCAATCTGGGCAGACCCTGACACTTTTCCTTATTTTCTAGAATTTACGCGGTCATTAAGCAAACGTTTAAGGAGCTCCCATTGTGTGCCTGGCAACAGCAGATTTCTATAAAGAAATCCATGAGGTCCAACAAGAAAAGCATCAAGTGTCTCAGAGAACCTTTCCTAAAAGCTGGAGTGAGAAAGAGCTGGGGGGGGGGGGCTTGCATTTTCTGTGGGGGAGGGAGCACCATCCTGCAGTCTGGACCCCGCGTTCTAAAGGCAGCCCCGCTTGGACTCGCTGTGCCATCTCGGGGGAGCCACCTAGCCTCTCTGGGCCTCCCTTCCCTCCCGCGGCCGTACTACCGGGGACTGCTCCGAGACATCGGGGGTCCCTCCCTGAGCCCAATCCTTGCCGCCGGTCCCAGGCGGGCTTCCGGGGAGGCCCGGCCGCGCGGCATCAAAGCTCTCGGGCGAGCCCCACCTCCCCAGTCGAAGAGTAACAACTTGCAACCCGAGACGCGGGAGCCGAGTTGGGCGGAGGGGGTGGGGGCGGTGGAGGGGGACCTACCTGGAATCGGAGGCACGGGGGCAAGGGGCCGAGGGAGGAAACTGGGGGAAGCCCAGAGGAAGAAGACAAGGGGGTTGATGTGGCGGCTGGCACAGCCCCGCAGAAGGAGGGGGGACCTGAGGGGCGCTGGGGTATCTGGGGGCGACTCGCAGGCCGCCCCGGCTGTACGCGCTTACCCTGTTGATCTCGGCCAGCCTCCTCTCCTGCCGGGCTTTGAGCAAGCCGAACGCCTTCCCTCCTGCAGGAGACAAAGAGGCGGCCCGGGAAGCGGGGGTCTCCCCGGGCCGCGCGCCGCGGGCCCCGCCGTCAGCCCCGCGCGCGCAGGTGGCGGGCAGGGGACTCCGCGCCGGGGGGCGGGGCAGGGGCGCGGAACGGCGCGGGGACGGCAGCGCCTACCTTGGAACCTGTTGCTGAGAGCGACCGACATGGTGAGCGCGGGGCTCCCGCCGGCTCGGGGCTTGGCGGCCGCGGCGAGGCACGACGAGGAGGGAGAGGCGCCCGGTCCGAGCTCCGGCGGCGTGTGGCGGCGGGACGGAGGGGCGGAGGGATGGCGCGGGAGGCCGGACACACCCCTCCCTCCCTCCCCACCCCACCCCCACCGCCCGCCCCGGGCCCTCCCGCCCCGCCGCCAGCATCAAAGCGCCTATTATGCGGGACGCCGCGCCCGCCGCCCGCCCCTCTGCTGGAGGGCGCGGAAAATGCACGGCGCGGGGCCGCCCGGGACCTCCCCGGGTCCCTTCCCCGTCCCGGGCCGCGGTGTCCCCAGAAAGAAAGTGGGGACGATCTCAGGACGCACTTGTTGGGGTGGCCTTAAGGATTAAATGCGGTCCCGGCGGCAGCGAGCGAGCGCTCCACCAGCCGAAGCTGTTAGGTTCCCGTGGCCCTTGGCGCCGCACGCGCTCGGAGAAGGCAGGCCGGCCTCCCCAACCTTTACTTTTAACTCTGGAAAGAAAAATGTGAAAACTTTCGGGGTCGGTTGTCTTTGGAGTTGGGAAAATGCATCATGACAACGTGCTACGAAGACATCAGTGATGCTTTAAACCAATCAGAATGATTTGTTTTGTTAATAAAATCTGTTTCTTGAGCACTCACTATGCATCAGGCACTTTGCCAGGTCAGTACAGGATATATTTATGTCGTTTCATTCTCAAAACTCTGTGAAATAGGACTTGGTGTTCCCATTTTACAGAAAAGTCAGGAAGCTGAAGCCTGGGGGACAAGTCCACTGGGATGATAATAACCCAAGCCTCCAGCTCCTAGGGGAGTGGGGCTCGGGGTGCAGGAACCAGGGACTAGTGACAGGGCAGTAATGAAGTCTCATGTCCAAATCAGGACATTTCTGAGAGTGAAGGGTGGTAATCCTAATAATTATGCTGGCAGTCACAGGTACAAGTGGGAACTGTCCTGGGCAAACAGCACACCTGGTCACCAGTAATGCCCGCCCCCCACACCCACACACTGAGTGTGTCCCTGGGGATCGGCTCTAGGACGTCTCCTTCCCCACAGACTTGCCTTCATCTTCACCCCCAGGACTGGGATCCTGGGGCCAGCTGGTAGTCTTTTCTGTGGTTGTCACTGGGCAACAAAGTGGCCAGGTTGTCCCAAGGAAGAGGGCTGGACCGAATGGAATGTCCCAAGGTGGGCCAATGCCAGGGCAGCCGCAGTTCAAGGCCCCACGTCCCCAGCACAGTGAGCACCTGCTTCCCCTAGGTTATTCTTGGATGCCCATCCTCCTCTAGGCTTTGGGTCTGGCCAAGCTGTGTGACCTTGGGCAAGGCCCCCACTTGTTTGAGGCTCAGTGTCCGGAGCTGCAGAATGGAGGAAACAGCGCCTCTCACCAAGCGCTGGCTGTTATAACTTTTATGACTTTCAGGGTGGTTTGAGCAGAGAGTAAAAGCTTGCAGGGGAGAAGGGCTTAGGAATTACAGCCCTCGGTTGATGGGAGACGTCCATCTGGAGGCCAGATTAGGGACCTAACCTAGAATAGGGCCCTCATGACACACTTCCCAGTCCAGGCTCAGATGGCCTGTTGCCCTGGTTGGTTGCGGTGGTTGGCCCCGTCAGCCACTCCGCGGGGCAGAGGCCACCCCACCTTCCAGTGCTCAGCTGCTGGGCTGCCTTGCTAGCCAGATGTTCAACAGCTGCCACATTCCACCCAGCACAGCCCCACCTCTGGGGGCCGGAGAGTGGCTCTGCACACAGCAGGCATGACTGGACCGCATGACTCACGAGATGTCAAGCCTGAGGTACGTCACCATGGAATGGAGAGGAGGCCTATTCCCCCCCCCCCTCCAATTTGGATGCTGAGACTGGGCTTGGCTGAGCCCCACAGCTGGAGTGGATAGGGGTTTAATGCCAAGAGCAGGCATCCGGATGGCTGTGTGCCTTTATCAGCACAGAAACCGGGTGCTAGGGAAGAGGGGCCCCAGGGCATCAGACCCTATCTGTCCCAGGGGTCTTCAAAGAACCTGGGTCTCCTTGGCACCACCTACACCAGACCCCAATCCTCAAACTCCCTCTAGAGCACCAGCCTCCTGCCCCTGTCCTTCCTCTCCTACCTACAGAGTCCCTCCCTGGGTCACTGATGTCCACCACGTGTCTCTCTCTCTCTCACACACACACACGCACCCCTCACCGCCCATGGCCTTGGCTTTCAGCTTGTCTGTGGAGGACCATGCCTCTTCCCTGAATGCTCTCCCCCAACAGATCTGGACGGGTTCAGACAAGCTCTCAGTATATGGCCTTGTACCCAGAGACTCCTCTTATTCTGACTAGGAGTGGGGGGCCCTGGCCTAAGCTGGGTCTGTCTCTCTTGAGAGAAGGTGGAATCAGGACAGTTTCAAGCTTGTCTCTGCGTTTGACCGAAGACATGGGGCTAGAGTGGGGAAACATGGGTGGGGCGGTGGGCTGGGGAGAAGCAGAGGCAGAGGCCGAGGGAAGGGGCAGGAGGGAGGGGACAAGAGAGTCCCCGCCCCAGGCTGTCTGGAGGCTTGGCAGTCTTTCCCACCCCAGGATTCTAGGAGACACTCCCATGTCCTCCCAACGAACTCCCCTTTTTAATTCAAACCAACTTGAAAGGGGTTCAGACCATGTGGCCAAGAGCTTAGACTGCATGCGCTCCACAATCCATCCTACCCACACAGCCTGGGGTTCTGGAGTGATCTGTGCTGGCCAGGCCCCCACCCTGTGAACCCTGAGCTATTGCCTACCCTCCTGCCTGGAATGTTCCCTCTGTCTCCCCACCCTTTAAGGCCTGGCCCAAGCCCTCCTCCTCCTCCTCCTCATTGGTGTCCCTCCCTGAGCCTTTCTGTGCCGGGGGACACTTGATCGAGTTCACGGTGTCCTGCCTCAGTGTCTCCAGCCTGAACCAGAGGTCAGCTGAGGGCCCCTCGCGCTCCCCTAGGCTTTGCCTGACAAACCCCCTGGAGCGGAGGGAAGAGAGCAGGTGCCTGTGGTCATTGGACCCCAGCCGAGCCCTCCCCACGGGAAGACCCTGGCAAAGCCAGTAAGCTCCGCTTTGGCCACCTTCCTGCTACTGCACATGGACCAAGGTGGATCACTGAACAATCTTCTACCCATTCACCGGGTGCTGGGCGTGCGCACCCACATGCCAGGGTAGTGAGTCTACACCAACAGCCGGGGCCCTGCTGCCAACCAGCAGGAGAGGACCAAAGGCATGCCACCCAGCTAGCAAAGGGGTCCTTTATTTTCACATTAAACAGAACCAGTCCATGCTCCTGCCTGTTCCCCCTGCCTGCGGCAAGAAGAGCCATGGGAGGGGTGGTGGGCTCCTGAGGCACGATCCTGGTGCTGAGGGCCTGATGTTGGCGCAGAGAGGGCCCCGGGAACAGGGAGGAGCTCCGGGAGGAAATGCCAGGAATCCCGGGCAGAGGCTGGCGGGGGGCCTGGCCACAGGGGGACTCCCCAGGAGGACAGACTGGAGAGGCAGCCAGGCCCCCACACCCAGCAGGGGCCTCCCCAGGGGCAGGTAGGGCCACAGGGCCTCGGGGCCAGTGTCAATCAGTCAAAGGCCGACTGGGGTCATGGGATCCCAAAGAGGAGCTCCCCCCAGGACCCTAGTCCCCCTGAGGCCCTTGAGGCCCAGCTCTCTGGTTAGGCCACAGGCTGAAAGGAGCACCGGGCCCAGGGCGGGTGATTCCCAGGATGCCCAGACCAAGCATTGCACGGAGCCAGTGATAACCGTGCAGGGGTGGGCTATCCCCTTGGTGGGCCGAGTAGGCTGCACCACGGCCCTAGAGGTCCCCAGGCCTCAGGTTCTCCTGCTGAGACCCCCCGAGACCGCTGCTGAGGACCTGGCACCTCTTGGCCTGCCTGGTCCCTCAGCTGTGCAGAGCGGGCGATGGCGGGTGTCCCGGAATGTCCTGCAGCAGGACAGGGGGCAGCTCTGGGGCTGGGGCCTCTGTCTTGCCAAACCCACCCCGGATCTCTGCAGGTGGTCCCTCCTCAGCCTCTCAGGCACCAGCTCTGCCTGGGTCCTTGCCTTCGAAACAAGCGTGAGGGCGACAACACCGCCCCCAGAATCCGGAGGGGGTGCGGCGCAGCCGAGGCACCGGAACCAGCGGGGACTGAGTGTAATGCGTGCACGCGCAGAGAAACTTGCATACGCGTGTGCACTGTGCACACCGGCGTGTCCCCACAAGGTGTGCCTGTGTTAGGACACTGGGGCGTGCACGTCTATGCATGGCATGGGAGTGCACGCCTGGGTGAACTGTGTGGTACACTCACGCTGGTGGGCATGGACAGGATGTGACCATGCACTCGGAAGGCTAGGTGGGTATTCCCCTGGGGTGGGTGCACAGCGGCAGGCTCTGTGGGTGTGCCTGCAGGGGTGCAGCTGTGGGGTGCATGGGCATGCCCCGGGCCAGGGCCACAGCGGGGGGCCTGGGCGGCCCTCACTGCCAGCTGGCACAGCTCTTGGGCAGGCTATGCAGAATGGCCTCCAGGTTCTCCTTGTCAGCACGGATCTCGGCGAGGTCATTCTCGAAGATTTGGATCTGCAGCTCCTGCTGCTCGGACTCCTGCTCCAACAGCCTCAGTTTCCCCTGCAGGGTCCCTGGCGGGCTCAGTTGCAGCCTCAGGCGCTCCAGTGCCCTCTGGGTCTTGTTCAGGGCCCGGGCTGGGGCTTGATGGGTGTCCAGTGACCCTGCAGAGGGGCCCGGACAGCCTCAGCCTTGGCCAGCGCCCCTGCCGGCCCCAGAAGTCTGTTCAGCACCCCCCCATCCCTGAGACTCTTGCCAGCCCAAACCTTCCAGAAGTCTGACTGCCCACAATCCACTATGAAAGCAAGGGACGGAGAGGGCAGCATGCCTGGTCTGGGCACCCCACTGGGTCCACATGAAGACTCTGAAACTTTCCCCCTCGGCAGCAGTGGGCAACTGTTCATTTTTGTTGTTGGTATTATTGTTATTGATAAAAAGAACGCCCTGGGGACGCCTCAGTTAAGCGCCTGCCTTTGGCTCAGGTCATGATCTCAGGGTCCTGGGATCGAGCCCCACATCGGGCTCCGTGCTCAGCGGGGAGCCTGCTTCTCCCTCTCCTGCTCCCCCCATTTGTGTACTCTCTATCAAATAAATAAAATCTTCAACAAAAAAAAAAAAAAAGAACACCTTGTGTAGGTCCTGAGCCCATTTCCTAAAGCCATGTGTGCACACACGGTCCCCATGACTCCTGCAGGCTCCCACAAATGTGCTGATCCGCCGAGAGCACATGCTTACAGACACCCCCTGTGCCGAGAGGCGGACGGCCACTGGGGTAAAAAGAAGCATCTCTGGCATGAGAATGAGGGCTGGGGAAGCAGATGGGGCAGGAAGGGCTGCGGGCCCCGGTAAGCAGGCAGCGGGGGTCTCGTCCTGGCCCAGCACCGGTTAACCCATTTCTTGGAGTTAAGTACTTCCCAAAGCCTCTCCAAGGGTAAAACAAGGAGGTGGGGCCCAGTGCTCACATGAGAACTTGGTGGTGGTGGTGGCGGTGGCATGGAATCCCCGGGCTGTCACCCCCACCTGGCCTTTGTCACCTTGTCATTTAAGGGTGACATTCAACAGGAAGACGAGGTTCAGCCAGGTGGGAGAACAGTGGGGATGGGGAAGTAAGCTCAAAATGGCTTCTAATCCCACAGGACCCCACTGTGCGCAGGGCTCCCCCGAGCCCCAAATTTCCTCGGCAACGAAGGTGGGGGTTGGAGGGCAGGCAGTGGCAGGAGCTGAGGGCGGGGGAGGTGAGCAGGAAAAGGCATCGGGGAGCTGAGCCCTGCTGGCCTGGGCAGATCCCGCTCCCAGCAAAGACCTCCAGCCACAGCAAAGTCAAAACTGCCTGGGCTTCGAGGAGACTCAGGTTCAGGTTGCAGCCACACTCCACCTGCCCAGCGGGGGCTCCCAGGCAGGGTCCCGCGGGGTGCGGTTCACGCCTGCACCCCCGAGTCAAGTGCAGCACGGGCACACATGAATAAATGACAGCCACAGCCACAGCAGTTTACCCTCGCAGAGCGCCTGCTCCGTGCCAGGCACTGTGGCCAGCGCTCTGAGTCCCTGACGTCGGGTACAGACCAGCGGCTACCAGTGGGCACCCTGCATCTGCTAGACCTGCGTGTGAACCTCAACTTCCCCATGGACTGGCCATGGGGCCCCGGGCACATCATTTAAACTCTCTCTGCCTCAGACTGCCTGTCTGCAAAATGGCAAGAGAATCCAGGTCCTTGCCTCCAGAGCAGAGAATTCTAGAACATGTGCACGCGTAGCTTGGCGTGGGCCTGGCGTGCGGACACAAGGCGGAACGTGGCGACTCTTCCCCTTATTAATAATAAGGGAAAATGTGTGCTGTTATGTAAGGTGACCCTGAGGACGTGACACTAAGTGGCAGACAGTCATAGAAGGACGAATACTGGGTGTGAGTCCACTGACGTGAGGCCCAGGAGGGTCAAGTTCACAGAGATCGAAGAGAAGATGGTGGTGCCAGGGGCTGGGGCAGTAGGGAGTTCACGTCCAATGGCTGTGGTGTTTCAGTTTGGGAAAATGAGAAGGCTCTAGAGACGGATGGTGGGGACGGCTGCCAACAATGTGAATGCACTTAATGCCACTCAAGTGTATGCTTAAAGATGGGTAAAATGGCCAATTCTGTATTATGAGTATTTTACCACGATTTTTAAAAATGCATGCCTACTCTCCCCCCACCGCGCTCCGAGGCCTCAGGCCCTGCTGGGTGCTCGCCCCTTCATCTGAAACGTCTCCATCCTTCCTCCTCCCTGAGGGCCGCTGTTCACGGACTCCCACCATGCAGCGTGGTGAGCACTTTCTAAATTACACCAGTGTTTACTCCCATTTTACAGATGAGGGAACTGAGGCTCAGAGAGGCAGAGTGGTTTTCCCAAGGTCTCACAGCCAAGGAAGAGAAAGCACCAGACTTAAATCGTGGCCTGATTCCAAACCAGCACCTGATTCTCGATGCCATCCTTGCTTTTGTGACATCCCCTCTCCTGCTCTGAAACCCTCAACCGCTCAGGGCCCATCTGCTCCTGTGGTCCCCGCAGGTGTTCTGTCTGCTGAGATTTCCCTGTCTCTCTCTCCGCGCCGGACTGGTGGCCCCAGAAGGCACACAGTGACTCGCTTTGGGACACCAGCCCCACCTCGCACGGGGCCTGGGGCTATTACAAATGCTTGTGGCTGGGGGCGAGGAGGAAACCTTCTCTAGAACTGGGCCTCACAGAAGCTCCTGGGGGTCCCCCAGGGACCCAGGGGTCTCCTTACCCAGCCCGGCGAGCAGCTCCAACAAGGCCTGGATGTCCTTCTCCAGGGAGGTGCGTGATTCCCGGATCTGCCACTCCAGGGCATTCAGCCCAGCACCCATCTGGAGGAGGGAAAGCTTGAACGGCTCCCTGCTGGCTCGGGGGCCAGGAGTCATTGGGGCGGGGGGCTTGGCATGCATACCTGCTCAGCTTTCTCCAGCTCCTGTCTGCGGGCTTGTGAGGCCAGCACCTCCCGGGAGGCCTGTCGGAGCGTCGCCCGCGTCTGGCTGGAGAGCCGGCCTGCCCGGCGGTGCTCCTGCTTGCCCTTCCTGAGCAAGGCCTTGGCAAGCTGGGGGGTGGGCAGCAGTGGAGGGAGAAGGGGATGAATGGACTGAGTCTTTTCAGAGGTAAAGAGCGCTGACGGCCATAATGCCAAGCAGACAACAATTTGAGCCCCGACTCATTCATTCATTCCACAGACACGGACCAGACGCTGGCTAGATACACAGAGCCGGCAGGGCTGGAGAGACGCACATGGATTAGACTTTGGCCCCAGTTAAAAAACAAGAGCCTAGAAGTTTGGGGGGGTAAAGCCAAACAGACCTAGGTGAGAGTCCTGGTTACGTGACTCAAGTCACTAAACTGGGCTGGTCCTCGGGGTCCTCCCCTGTGACACCAGTGATAAGTGACACCAATTTCTTGAGGAATCAACAGGGTCACTTGCATGGCGCTCCAGGGCTCCGAGCCTGGGGCTCCCTGAGCCCTCAGTAAGTGTGGACCATTCAGCATGGTCTACACAGAAGGGGGCAGATCTGTAGGGACCACGATTCACCTACAGAAGGGGCAGTTCTTCTAGGACAGTCCTCCCCCGGGCCCAGAAGGCGGGGACGTCACTGCTGTCACACCGGTGGCCCTGACCTTAGCACTGTCCTTGGCCAGCATCTCGGCTTCCCTGCCCTTCTTCCGGGCACTGGAGGAGACAGACGCTGCGTTCCCCAGCATCCTCTCCGCCTGCTTGGTCTTCTTCGTCACGTCTGCGAGGAGCCTGCCGCTGACGATGCCTGCCTTCCTCCCCACCGTGGCCTGGTCCCTGGGCCGAGGAAACTGCCGCTTCATTTCTGCAAACCCAGGAGAGGCTGCGTCAGCAGGGCGGGCTTACCCCTCAAAGCCTGCCAGGCGGTCAGTCACTGCCTCAGGCCCGCAGACAACGTGAGAGGGGATTCTGGAGGCAGGAGATCTAAGTGTAACCTTCTGAAGCTTGTCTGGGAAACAGGTAACGCACAAGACATACTGTTCAGTGAATTTAAAGATTCATATTATATTATGGTGTTGACTCCAATCGCAAGATTGCGTGGTTGGCCAATGCCTGGGCCAGGGGTGGGAATGGAAGGGGAGCCACAGCACGGTGCCCAGCAAATCCATCCAGCTCTGTTTCTGTATATATACCCCTATTTCTAAAAGGGCTTTGAGGCAGCTTATAGTGATAAGTAGGTCAACAACTGGACCATTAAACTGAAACACCAAGGGCCATATGCAACTGGGGATGAGGAAGGGCAGAAGAGGAGTGGGACATGCCAGAAAATTAGGATAGTGATATTGCAGGCACTGAATGCTCTATTTACCTCTGAGCTTCCTAGCAGCCAAGACAAAAAGGGAAGTATTATGATTTGCATAGGTTTTATTACCTAATAAGAAGTAGCTTTCCTCTGTAAAGAGGAGAGTCCAGAGAAAATTCTAAGGGAAATCAGGAGTACTAATGATAGTCACGTTTTAAAATGAATCAAGCCTTCTAAGGCAGAATGTCACGTAATTTTCAAAGAAGATAATCGGGAAATTAGATCTACTTTGTTTCCTGTACACAAAACTGGTGTTTCTTAAAATGCACAGAGTCCGAACTCGATGGGGTATTACTAAACATCATGAGGAAAGGTCAAGCTTAAATAAAGAGAACCAGGTTTCTTCATTGCAGGACTTCTCAGGACCTTTACTATTGTAAGGCATGCACCGTATGGCTTCAAGAGGGCACTATAGTAGCGACATTTCCTAAACTTATCTGAATACAAACACAACTCGTGGCAGAGCATGTCTTGGGCTAAGAGCCCCAGGGCCACACCCTGGGGAAAGCTGATCCATATTCGCTCAGTGAATTTTCCTTTCATTTTGAATACACACTGAGCACAGACGGACTGGTGGTGAGAGAGGGTGTCTCTGAAAAGGGGTAGGATTGGGGAAAAAAGCCTGGGGTTAGCGGTTTGAGACGAGTCCTTGTGTGGACCACGGTACTGCACCAGGAAGGCAAATTTCCACGCCACACATCCAATGGCGAGAAGGCAGTACCCTGTGAGCTAGTGAGCACCCGTCGCTGGAGGTAGGGAAGCAGAAGTGCGAGAGCCCCTGCCCGGTGAGGGGGTTGCAGCAAACGGCTTTAGCAACCCTGACAACTTTAATGTTCTAAAGTCCTAATATTCTACCGCTAGTATCACAGAATTTACATTCTCCTAAACACGACTCAGAGACAAGTGCTCGTGGCCACACCTTCCCATCGGAAGCCCCCTGGTTGGTGGGTGGCCAGGCCTTCCGACTGCAGAGAAACCCAGAGAACAGGAAGTGCTGACCAGCTCGCCCTCTGCCCCAGAGGGCAGGGGTCCGAGGCCAGAGCCACGTCTCTCAGCGGCAGTGGATGGAGTCGGGGAGGAAAGCCCCGGAGCCGAGGGGACCGCAGAGCCTCACTTCTGGCCTGAGTGAGACCCCAAGGGGCCTCTGGGGCTGCCTGTGTTCCTGCCCTGCCCGGGTCACTGGTGCAGAGCCACAGATAGGGGGTGAGGGGGCTTCTGTCTGGAGCAAAGAGGACATCACCGAAGCCTGTTCTAGGGGGGACACGGAGCTGGAGAATCCGAACACTGGACGGTTTCTATTCAGTGCACCTCTGACTCAGGGATAGTTACCAATCCCTTTCCTTGGTCTACACATCTATAAAATGGGACCGCTTAGCCTCATTTTCCTAAAGTCAAGGAGACCTGGACTGGCATCAACCCACACCCCTTTCTAAAGAGAAGTCTGTCTCCCTCCCTGTGGCCCCAGCTGAACCCTGGAGCGTGGCAGCCCTTTGTACCAGGTGACAGGACCCCCGTCAGAACAGACTAGACCAAGGATGGACGGCCGAGGGCATCAGATTCTCTTCCCATCTCCCCTTGACGGGTTGTGCATATGGTCCGATGACTGACAGCCACGTGGGCGAGACACCCGTGAGTGGTGTGTGACGGAGAGAAGCGGCTGTGGGAGAGGTCCTGGCTGGGGGTGGGGGGTGGGGAAAGGGCTTCTCGGCTTATGCCCCCACATCTGGACTTCTGTCCCCTTCTTGTCCCCAGGGCCAAGCTGGCCTGGCTGAGGCGGAGTATGGATGGCTGTCACGGGCATTTGTGCGTCAAGAAGCCTTGGGCTTAGCAAGGCCTGTGTACCTTCCAGGTCGGCCAGCAGGGTCCTGGCTCCCGTGACAGTCACTGTGGCAGCCTGGACGGAGGAGGAAGCCCGGGTCAGGGCGGCTCTGGCCTCCTGGCGTAGCTGGAGAGAGAAGAGGAAGGCTGGGCGGGGGGTGCTGCAGGCGGGAGACACTGGACGGATGGGAAGAACTATTTCCAGTCTTTGCCGTTCCCTCTCCTCTACAACCCCCCTCCCACCCAAGGACAGCACCCCCCACCCCCCAGGTGCCTGCCTCAAAGGACAGGAGCCCACCTGCGTGAGGGGCTCGGTCTTGTGCAGCATGGCCTGGGCAGTGGCCTGGAGGGCCCGGGCAGCGTCAGTGGCCTTGTGCTCTCTGGATGCGACCATCTTTTCCAGGGCCTGCACCTTCAGGCTCAGGGCCCTGGCCTGGGACTTCTGAGGCTGCAGGGAGACGGTGGGCTCAGGCAGGGCCTGGCAGGAAGGCTGGAGGGGCAAATCCTCTAGCGGGTGAAAGGTGCCCTGGGGGCGGCAATGGCGGGGGCTGAGGGGCCAGGGCGGGGGATGCCAGGTGGGGGAATCTGTCTCTATTCCAGCTCTACCAGTTACTAGAAGTGAGGCCTCCCTGACCTGCATTTCCTTCCCTAGGTCCTCAACCTCAGCAGAAACCCTGGGGTCGGATGGACTTCCACATTCAGAATTTCCCTGACTTGAGAGAAGCAGAACAGTGCAGGCCCTGTACATCATCTGGCACCTTTGGCGGCATCTGGGGCCGCGCTCAGGGTCAGGCCTGTTAACACCTGCACAGGACTCTTCGCGTTCGGGGTGGGGGCAAGCACAGACCCCAAATAAGTGGCTTCGGGCCGGTCAGGTTTTACCCCAAATGTATTTGCAGAAGCTTAGTCTCTTCCTTAAAGTCCAGTTTCTGAGTTCCGGGATTTCAGGATTCCTGGGCAGACATGACCACGCTGATTTATCCGGGGGGCCGACAAGGGAATCCTCTCCCGGCCCGCGTGGACACAGCCTTAGCACAACCTAATGGGCGAGCTCTGACAGAGGACCTAAGTGAAGCTTGTTGGGGGGGAAGTCCTCGGCCAAGGTCACAGATCTGGAGTGGCCGGCGGAGCTGGGATCTGATCCCACGTCTGTCTGGTGCCTTTGCTAATGCCGCTGCGGAGAAGACACCTGGCCTCACTATTATTATCGCGACCAACAACAAAGCCCGGCCAAGGGCTCACTCTGTGCCAGGCAGGCGCTCTGCCAAGCCACGGCGGTGGATTATCTCGTTTTAATCAACTGCAATCTAGTTAAAAATAAGCCACATCATCTGCCTGAGCTGGGCCGCACTGGTCTCCCCGCTGCCGCCTTCCCCCGCCCCCGCCCCATGCCGCGCTTCGGGGCCGGCCGGCCGGGCTGACCAGTGCTGCAGGGGCGGCCAGCGAGGCCAGGCGCAGGGCAGCGTCTGCATCGACTCGCTGCATGGCGGCCAGCGCCCTCTCCGCTTCGGGCAGAGCCTCTGCCACAGCTGTGCCCAGCGCCTTCTGGGCCGCCTGGACCTCCTGGTACCTGAGAGGAGACAGCAGAGGTGGCTCTCGGGAGCAGGACACTGGGCGACGCTTCCCCACGGCTGTCCCCCCGCGTCCCCCACCAGAGCCCTCTTCAGGGTGGGCGCCCAGCAGCTGGCCTTGGAAACTGGCCGCTACTCGGCAGCGTTGGGATGAATGGAAGAGGCAGTAGCGGCATTCATTCCGCTCAAGCACTCTCTTCTGAAGGGGCTGCCCTTGCTTTCCACCCGACAGCCATCTGTTTTGCAAATGTTGGGAGCCTCTGGCTGAATCACTAAGCGGAAAGTGCCTGGTGCTGGAGAAAGGACGGAAGCCCAGGCTCTGGTCTTGGCTCCGCTGTGCCCTTGGGTGATCTTGGGCATGCCGCTCTCCATATAAACGGAGAGCCCTGGGCTGTGTGATCACTCTGGGGCCCCTTTAGCTCTGAGGGGCTGTAGTCAACTGCCTAGAACAGTTCCCTGTCCCGTCCTGTGGATTGCACCCTCCCCGCCCAGCTCCGGAGGGCACTGCTGGGGCAGGGACCTCTGGCCATCTCTCATCTCTCCCCACTTCTCAGAGAGCCCCTGCCCCCACCCGTCCCGGGAGTGGGTCATGTGACCTCACCCCACCAACGCCAGTTGGCTGGGGGCTGGCCACCTGATTGGAGGCGGGCTAATTAGATTCTTTCATCTAGGAAGTCACCTTGGGACTTTTGAGACCTTGCTGGGTCTCTCCTGACACTTTGGCTATGGAGAATATAAGAGGGTCACCCAGAGCAGAGAAGCAGAGGCCAAGCAGGAAGCTGGTGCCTGAGAGGAGCTGTTTGGGGGAGTCTGGGGTGGGGCTGGGAGATGCTGCAGGGGTGAGAGAGGGAGGTGCTGTTCTGGACCCTCCTGGTTCAGGCCCTCGTCCCTTCTCTCCAGAGGCTGAGCTGCACCCCCAGGCATAAGTGGGTTCCTGTAACTCACCACCCAGTGGGCCCAAGACCTCAAACAACCCCCCCACAACCCCACCCAAAGACCATCAGGACTCGGGAAGGAAGCCTGTTCTGGAACCAGTGGCCTCTGGCCAGGCCCAGTCAGCTGCAGCAGGCCAATTCAAGCTCTTACCAAACCTGGGAGGCCTCACCTGTCCTCTAGTTCCCGCTGGGCCTCCAAGGCCACTCTGCCCTCCACCAAACTCCAGAGAAGCGCGTAACTGGTGTTGGAGGCGACCAGGGCCCTCCGAGCAGTGGCCTCGATCTTGGCAGTGGTATCCCTGTGGCTGTATGGAAATGCCAACCTGACCATTACCAACAGCTCACACAGAAGGGGGCCTGTGCCCGAACCCACACCTCCCACCACGTGGGCCTCCCACCATCCCAAACAGAGTCCAGCCCCGAGGGCCAGGCTCCTCCCCTCCCTCTGCCTGACACACATCAAAGGCTGATGGGAAGGGGCCCATGCTTCTGTTCCCGTTACATAGAGCTTATGCCTGCTGTCTTGGCAAAATGATCCACAGGCCTTTTTATCACACATAAAGTCTCAGTTTGGACAATAATGATATGGTCACTCTAATAAACCCATCATCACAGCAAAGGGCGGGCAGGACAGCCTGGGTCTGAATCTGGGCAGGGGGACACCTGTGAGGCTGACCCTGACCCCAGAGCCCCCCTGGAAAAGGGCTGGGCTCCCTTCATGACGGTGCGGGTGGGACCTCACCAGGCTCCCCGGGTGGGGTCTCACCTCCTGGCGAGGGCACGGGCTTCTGTGGCCAGGTGGCTCCAGGTGGTGGGCTGGCTGGGCCCTTCCTGAGGAATCGCCTTTAGAGAAGACAGGGAGAGAGCAGAAACCGCTGGCCATCCCTGAAGGGCAAGGGCCTCGTTTGGTTAAATTACTGGGAGAACCAGACGTGCCAGTTATTTTATAAATGCTGTATAAAGCCTCAAAGTCAGTGCCCAGTGAGCAGAGCCCCAGAACATGGAAGCGACAGCAATGCCCCCCCCCCCACTCATCCAATGGTCATTCGCCGTCCACTGGGAACATGCCTTGTTCTACGTAGACATGATCCCACTGAGTCAGCACAAGGGGCACTGTGTGACCCCCACTCTGCAGATGAGGAAACAGCCTCTCCAAAGAGGCACACCCCGGGCCACCAGATAGATCACCAGATGAGCCCAGGACGGGTGGTGGGGAGGGGCCCCTGGGGTACCAGCGATTTGAGGATGATGGCCGCCTGCAGAATCTCTTCTTCCGAGGACTCTAGCACTGCGTCGAGCTCTGCCAGCTGGAAGCACGTCTTCTCTGCCCGGGTCTGGGCACAGCGGGCACTCCTGCCCAGCACCCGCAGCTGTTCCCGGGCAGCCTTCACCGCACCCTCGAGGCCTGTCACCTGCTCCAGGAAGGCCTCCCGGGCTCCTGCATGAGGCCCACAAAGTCCAGGGGTCACAGAGCAACTGAGATTTCACAGTCAAGCACCACCCTCGGGGCCCCCCATCTGTGCCCTGCACTCTGCCTGGGCACAGCTGAGCTCCATCACCAGACCTGAGCACCACCACCAGTCAATCCCAAGGGAAGAGCCTCGCCATCTTACAGGTGCGAAGGCTGAGGCCCAGAAAAGGCCAATCACAGCCCAAGGCCTCCCACACAGGAAGCAGGCCACAGTCGGAGGACTGGAAGGAATCCAGACCTGCTAGGGCTGCAACAAGCAATTCCCAAATCTGAGACTGCAGAGACACCCCCGCCTCGAGTCAGCTCTGCGATCTGCAGTGTGGCTCGGTATGGACTTCTTTTTTCTCTAAAGATTTTATTTATTTATTTGTTTGTTTATTTATTTATTTAAGAGACAGAGAACGAACATGAGAGAGGGGAGGGTCAGAGGGAGAAGCAGATGCCTTGCTGAGCGGGGAGCCTGATGTGGGACTCGATCCTAGGACTCCGGGATCATGACCTCAGTTTAACCAACTGAGCCACCCAGGTGCCCCTAGTATGGTCCTTTTAACACAGAACATCTGGAGGTTCCCTAGTCTGATAATGATGTTGCTAACGGCCTTTTAACACAGAACATCTGGAGGTTCCCTAGTCTGATAATGATGTTGCTAACAGGTGCTCAGCTTACCTATGTCTGGCTGCTAAATGAGCATAGGTGCTTATGAACATGAAATTACAGAGAAGAATCAATTCACTTTCAAGCGTCCCTAAATTGCAGTGTCCCAAGGCCAGATTCCACCTGGCTCTAATAACAACTTTTTTTTTTTTCATTCACGCATTTATTTTCTATGCTGGGGAGTGAGGAAAATGGCCAATAGTCAAGACGGTAGAAATGTCACCTGTTCAGCACCAGGGACAGCACCTCAATGATTATTGGTCGCACGAGTGAACCCAGCCCCTGTCCTCACGGAGCTGACAGTCTCGGTGGGGCATGGGGCTAGATGCCATCGTCAGAGACTAATATTAACAAGGTTACAAAGTACAACTAGGTTGGGGACATTGAAGGAAAGATTCAGGGAGAGACAAGACTGTCAAGGGAGGGGCCCACGTAGTTGGGGAGGTCAGACAGTCTCTCCCAGAAAGTGACTTCTTCTTAGGACTGAGCCAAGAGCCTTCGAAGCATCCTGAGAGCAGACCAAAGGGCTCCCAGGGACGTGTCTGACCAGCCAGCCCTCCCGCTGCCTCCCGCTCTGTTCTCTCACTGTACCTTGCAGCAGGTGGTGGCCCTGGTAGATGTCCCCCCGTGGGGCCTCTCCCTGTAGAATGTGCAGTGGGCCCCAGGGCTGGCCACAGTCGGACCCCTGCAGCCACCCCTCCATCAGGGTCAGCCTGGCCTTCAGCTTGGCGGCCTGGAGGAATCAGGAGAAGAAGGGTGCATGAGGCTGGTGGCCTGGAAGTCCTGTCCGGACACCTCCCTCTGGCTTCTGCCTGGCCTTTCCTCCCCAACAGTTCCCTTCTCCCATCTCATCCTGGGCGTCAAAGCTGAGGACGCAGCAGACCTTCGAGAACCTGCCTTGCCCACCCCTTCCTCCTAGCGGTCCCTTCCCGTCTCACACCCACAGCACCTGCTGCCATTCAGCCAACCACTTCTCTGCTCCACTTAGAGAGGGATGCGCAGGGAAGCCCCAGGAGGATCTGTCTGTCCTGCTATATTGCAACAGAGCAGGCGCACCTGGGTGCCTGCTGGCCAAGCGAGCGTGCCGTGCAATGTCTCCTTGCACTGCTCTTCTAACCACACGAACGGGAACTGCATTTACGGAGCATGTGCTAGGAGCCAGCCACTAGCGCCCGTCGGCCACACGCCAGCTCACGTTCGCCCTGTAACCACCCTAAGGGCCAGGGGTCGCAGGTCCCAAGCCCTCTCTTCGATTCTAAAAGTCCAGAATGCTCTGAAAAACCACAAGGCTTTCCATTCCTTATATGATGGCAAAATCCAGGTTAAAAAAAAATTCTAAGCTCATTGGGAAGCAAAGCTGTTCTGAACAAGGCTGTTTGTGGCCCTTATTTATTTGTTTGGTGTGACTATCCGCCTGTTTTCCCACAGATACGTCACTGTGTTTGACTGCAGGGACTGGCCTAGGCACTGCTGGGGGGCAGCTTATGCTCAGCGCCCATCATTGTATCTTTCTAGAGTACCATCACTCTGAAGGCTGGCCTCCGCCCCACCCCCAGTCTCAGGGAAGGGGTTGCAGGCCTGTGTCCACTGTGGAATAGGAGACAGACACCGAAACTGACCAAAAGCTAATGGGGACAACGAATGGGGCTGGGGAGGGGAACCCCAGAGCTCAAGCTCCTCATCCCTGCACCACACCAGCAACCTGCTCAAAATTCCACTTGTGCCCCAGAACGGGCATGGCCCTCCTCCTGACCCTCCCCACAAAGGGCCATCTATGGTCTCATCCCCACTGAACTTGAGAAAGTGTGAGACATGGGCCTGGGTGCTCGGAAGGACAGCCGGTGCCAGGCACTTTTCTCCCATCCACTCAGGAGCCAGGGACCGGCAGAGGTGAGGATGGAGTGGGGCTGGCCTCGGTCCGATGGCTGGGTGGGCACAGGCAGAAGGTGACCAGTGGTCCCAGAAGGCCTGAGAGCTGGGGGTGAATGACATTTCCCGGTGCCCAGCACAGAACATGAGTGCTTGGGGTGTGTGTGTGTGAAGTGATGGGAGGTAGGGCGGGCTCACCTCCTCCTTCACCAGGGCGTAGCAGGACGGGCACTCCTGACAGCGTGTGCCGCCGGCCGTGAGGAAGAAGTTGTCCTGACAGCGGTCACACTTGTAGCCCATGAAGCCGGGCTTGCACACACACGTGCCGTTCTTGTGGCACTGGGCCGAGGCGGCGCCCAACGGGGAGCACCTGCAGGCTGAGGGAACCGGGGTGGATGGCACCCCCCATCGGAAACCCCAGGTCCCCGGCATCCTCACACCTGGCTGCTCCAGACCCCCCGGGGCCAGCTCAACTATACTCCTGGGTCCTTCCCGCGGGACTGCATCAGAAGGTCAGAGGTGACAAGGACTGGTTTCAGTGCCCCTGGCTCTGAGAAGCAGCCATGTCTAGGAATGGCCAGGCAGTCCAGCTGTGTGAATACGGACGCTGAGGCCCAGAGAGGTGACTCGATGGCCCCTGCACACGGGAATTGAGCAGTGGAGTCTGGGGCTCGAGTTTGGGTCCCCTACGCTCTCTCACTCCACATTTCTAAGGCTGCTCTTAGAAGACAGGCCCGCAGCTGATCTTTCCTTCTCTGCCACATGGCTGGTGTCCCCGTGGCTCGGAAACCTGAGGCCCCACCCTCCAGGACCCGGGAAGCACCTGGCCTCCTCACCCCGGCAGCCCTTGATGGAGAAGCCGAAGAAGCCCAGCTGGCATCTGTCACAGGCCTGGCCCTCAACCCCCGGGCGACAGGGGCACTGCCCGGTCTTGGGGTGGCACTGGTCCTCCTGGGAGCCCAGCGGGTGACACTTGCAGCTAGGATGAGGAAGGAACCCGGTCAGAGACAAGCTCTGGGCCGCAGACGGAGGGGGGCCTCAGGATCCCACTCGCTGCCGCCGAGGCCCCATAGCCACATGGCCACACGTCGAACAGCTTTCCCCAAGCTGTGTCCCGGGAAGCACAGTCTCACAAAAGTGCTACCTCTGTCCCCTAAAAAAGGCTGTGGGGACTTATAAATCTTGCAGATTATATCCCTCTGTTGGAAAGTCACAATGCAATGAGCATATTAAACGCTCTGAGGAGTCCTGCAAGGAAGAAGCATGTTTGGTGCACTGGACATTTCCCTGGGGTCTTCCACTGCTCCCTAAAGACACCGTCTCAGGTGCTGCTCTGGCCAAACAGGCCAGGGAGCGACGGCATCACTGAGTAGGGAATCAGAGACCGAACTGGCCCCTGCCCACCCGGGCGTCCCTCAGGGCTGCTCTTGGCCTGCGTCCTGGGCTGGCAGGGCCACGAGTCTGACCCCCCAAGGGACCATCCCTTTGTCCCCCTTTGGGGCAGGGCACAGTGTCCCTGGCAGTAGGCCTGGGACGACACATTCTAAGCCAGGCCCCCCTCTGCAGGCTCCCCGGGACTTCTTCCATCCTGGAGACACACCCAGGGCAAGGGCACCCGCAGCTTCACCCCACCCACCTCCGGCAGCCCCTCCCGGGCTGGAGGTCGTAGAAGCCGGGGCTGCAGCGGCCGCAGTCCCGTCCCGTCACATGAGGCAGGCAGGGGCACTGGCCCGTCACCAGGTCACAGGCTCTCTGCTCACTGACTGAGCCCTTGGGGTGGCAGCCGCAGGCTGGGGACAGAAGCAGAAACAGTGCTGGGGAACCACACAGCTCATTGACTCCACCTTTGGGGGTCCAGGAGAAGATAGGGAGCCCATGGAGATGCCTTTCAACCCAGACTCCTAAGCTTTTTCTGGAAAAAGGCTCTAGGGCCGGGCTCAACTCTCACCCCATTTCCTATGTCCTTGGAGAGACAGCCTAGAATCATCAAGGTGGCAGATGGCTCTTCTGAGCCTGCCCTGAGCCCCCGCTGGCTGGAGAGAAGGCCAGAGACCTGGCCAGGGAGTCATGGGTAGACCCCTGTGCCCACTGTTTTGGGGCACTTGACCCTTCTCTCCTGGCCTCCAAAGGAGAGGCCGGCTTCCCCACTTGGAGAAAGGACTCTAGAGCAAGTAAGTTTGGGGGAAACGCCGAGCTTCCCCCTCCAGCACTTCCGGGGGCCTTCCACGGGCCAAGGTACGCTGCGGCCCTCTGAGCGGGAACAGAGGGCTAAGTGCTAACCCAGGCAGGGGAGAGGAACAGCCCAGTGGAAGCCCAGCGGCAGCACAAACGTGATGGGTGCTGTCTGCCATGGACGACAGTCACAGGTGCTAACTGTGGGGCTTGACGTGAAATGCTAAGTTATCAAGGCAGAAAAAAAAATCACAGGATCAGCATTGATTAGATCAAGGCTAAGAGAGACCCTGACCTTGGAAGAGAGCAAATCCTTAGACCTCCCAGACAAGGGGACAGAGAAGGTGAGGAATCTGCCTGAGGTTGCCCAGCCCCCCACAGCTGCTGCCTGGGTCTGGTAGAGGGCACCCCATGCCCCCCCCATGGGGCGGGAGGTGGGTACTCACGCGTGCATCTGTCTGCGGGCCGAGGGGCCAGGGCGCCCCCGTAGAAGCCTTCCTGACAGCGCTCACAGTGGGCACCTGTCGTGTTGTGCAGGCAACGCAGGCAGTGGCCAGACAGGGGGTCACAGTTGCCCACGGCGTTGGGGTCCACGTTCCCACTGCACTGGCACCGCCGGCAGGGCTGGGGAGCCCCAGAGAGCCCCAGAGGGTCCCCAAAGTAGCCATCATCACAGATCTCACAGCGCCGCCCTGGGGAAGGGAGAAGGCTGTGTGTGGAGGAGGAAGCCCGAGGCACGCGGCTGCCGGGTCCCCAAGTGGGGAGGGCGGGTGCCCCTTGGGCCTCCCTGTGCAGCAGAGCATGGGCTCCGGGGCCAGGGCCCAGCTCAGCCATCAGCTGGCTGTGTGGTCTGGGGCAAAGCCCCTGTGCTTCTCTGAACTGGGGCTCCTCGTCGGCAAAGTGGGGACGATGATGGCCACCACCGCCGAGGGCTTGTCACCACCCTCCTCAGCACCACGGCCACCATCCTCTTCCTCAGCAAGGCCCGCAGGGTGCTGTGTGGTGAAGGCGGGGGCTGGCGCCAACCCAGGCCCCCTTCCCAGGGGGTTGCTCCCTCCACGCACAGCAGCGCCCTCCTCCCCCAAAATCCTCCCTCAGGCACATCTCAGCCTGGGCCAGACTCAACTTCTCGAACTGTCCACGCCCACCGAGGGGGCTCCCCTCATGTCTGCAGACCCGGGGGGAGCCAGAAAATGTGGGGGAAGTTTAGGGAACGGAGGCACAGCATGATGGCAGGGTGGGGTGCAGGGTTCCCAGCTGGGACCTGGCTCTGTCAGGTCTTGGGCCCCCCACCCCCGCTCTGCCGCTGGCCATGGGGAGCTGCTTCCAGAGCTCTCCCCAGCCAAGCAGGCATCTGACAGGACCGATGTAATGAGCCGTCCTGAGGCAGCCAGTCACCAAACACACAGTCAGATGTCTGAGAACCTTGGCAACATTATGTCAAGTGAGACAAGCCAGACACAGAAGGACAGACACTAGAGGACTCCACTCACATGAGGTCCCTGGAAGAGTCAAATGCAGACAGACAGGAAGTAGGATGGTGCTCAGGGTGGTGGTGGGGGGGCGGCTGCAGAAGGGGGATGGGGGCTGTTTAATGGGGACCGAGTTTCTGTTTGGGAAGATGAATATTCTGGAGACGGATGGTGGGGACGACCACACAATGCCACTGAGCTGTATGCTTAAAAATGGTTGAAGTGACAAATTTCATGTTATACATTTTTAGCCATAATTTAAAAAGTTATTAATGGAATATACCAAAAAAACCCCACAACCAACCTTTGTGTTGTATGCTTTAAGTGGGTGAATTGTAAGGGATATGAATAGTATCTCAAAAGAGCTGGTAAAGACAATCAGATGTTGAGGGTGGCCCCGGGGTCCTGGAGTGGGGGCTGGGGGAGTTTCTGGCAACATGTTTCAGAAGCTGAAAGTCTGGGGACACCTGGGTGGCTCAGTCGGTTAAGCTCTGTCTTTGGCTCAGGTCATGATCCCAGGGTCCTGGAATCGAGTCCCACACTGGGCTTCTCGATCAGCGGGGAGTCTGCTTCTCCCTCTGCCTCTGCTCTCCCTGCTTGAGCTCTTTCTCTCTTTGGCAAATAAATAAATAAATAATCTTAAAAAAAAAAAGCTGAAAGTTTAATCAGAGGTTTTCCATGTTAATTGTGTATCAGAATCAGCCAGAGCACTCGTTACGCATACAGATTCTTAGGGTCCATCTCGAGCTCCTAAATCAGGCTCTATGGGGCCAGGGCCCAGACGGGGATTTTCAAAAGCTCTCCTGGAGATGCTCAATCGCTCCAGTTCTGCCAGGAACCCACAGCAGCCTGGGGCCCTGGCCATGTTTCGAAAGGTCAGGCCTGCCCTCCTAAGCTGGGCCCTCCCCCATCTGTCACACTCCAAACCCAGGACCCCACTCCTGGAGGCAGGGCCCCAGGGCACGAGCCACTCACCTCTCTGGCCTAGGGGGCAGTGGGTACACACCACCTCCCTGCTCTCTGGGATGGCTGTGCAGGCCGACTGTCCGGGGCACGGACAGGGCTGGCAATCGTCGGCTTGGCCTGTGAAGGGGTTGCCATAGAAACCTGGCAAGCAGCGCTCACAGGACGGGCCCTCGGTGTGGTGACCACACAGGCAGATCCCTGAGGGGCAAGACAAGCACCGGTTATGACCACCTGAGCCCAGAATGCTCCAGAGACAGGGGGCATCTTGGTGGGAGAGGTCACAAAGCATAGCCCCAGCACAATGGAGGTAGGAACCTTCCCAGGTAGGAGCAGCACGGCCTGGGGAGAAAAAGTCTACCACTTACTGACTGTGTGGAGCTGGGAAAACATCTAACACCCTGCCTCAGTGTCCCCACCTGCAAGATGGACACAAGGGCTCTGACCACGAGGGTTTTTGTCAGGATGCAGTTAGAGAGCGCCCTACACAGTCCCCGGCTCACAGAATGATCTGGACTGTTATCGTTGGTATTTTAAATTCCAAAACCTATCAGTGAACCAACAGACGGCACATCTGTGTCTGCACTCCCGGTTTTCCTGCCCCTTCCTGTGCTCTGTTAACCTCAGGAGCCAAAAGCGAGAGGGCCGCAGACCCGGGAGTCTGTTCCTGACAGGAGTTGGCAAGGAGGCTCCCCACATATGGAGTCTACGGGTTCCCAGAGGTGGCCTGGTCTCATAGAACAGACCCCCCGCCTCCCCTGGTTGCTCACCAGGGGGACCATGCAAACCCCCTTCTCCAGCACCTGGAGTCTGCTTGGAGCCTGTGCCCTGGAGTAGGGGGGCACTGCACCAGGGACTGAGGGAGGGGCCTGGCTAAGAAAGGCTCAGTGATGCAAGATCACCGCTTCCAGGAGGCCCGGCAGCACCTGGAGGGGAGGGGGATAGAGGGAATTCAGGAGGGACCATCCAGGGGGGACCATCATGCCTGTGCTGCTTTCTGCTGGTCCCTGCCTCGGCCCAGACCCACACGCTCACTCCTCTTTCTATCCAGTGTGAGCAGCACTGGCCACGCTGCCCATCTGACAGGTGAGGACTTGCCCAAACGGAGCAGGGAGTCATGGAGCGGCCAAGGGCTCTGAGGGGCGACAGACCAGCCATGCATCCCGCTTCCCCGGCGGGCGCTGCCTGCAACAGCGTGTGGAAGGATTAGGAGGCTGCATCTGGGCTCGATTAGTGATGCCTGCCACGGCCAAAGACTAGAGGCCACTCATATGCAGCGCACCTGTCCCCTCCGGCTAGTCTGCAGATTCCCAGGCTGCTGTCCTCTGTCAGCTCCAGGACAGGCATTTCCCAGAGAGCCCCCACCTGCTCCAGGAGGGCAGCGGGGCATGGACCCTCCCACTTCCGAGGCGAGAGGCCCACGGTGTGGACAGAGGCCCCCATTCGGCAGCTCCTGCCTGGTGACATTGGTGGAGGGCTCTCTCTGCGTTTCCTGGGCTACAAGTGGGGATGAACAGCTGGTAGCGAACTTGTGGCTGGAGCAGCTCTGCCACCTACTGCCGAACAGCCTCCCTGCGCCTGGGGTCTCTCACCTGTGAGATGGGACACTAACCGAGCATCAATGATGTAGTATACAGAAAGGTCCCCGCATGGGGAGGAACTGGATGAGTACCATTTTATGAGCATTGATCTTGGTGACCCCTCGTACATGCACACAGCGGACGCTATTGAGGGCATCGGCTGTGCTGGGTGTAGCCCAGGGGGCTTCTGGATGGGGTGCCAGGACTCACCTGTGTGGGGGTCACAAGTGCCATGCTGGTTGCAGGTGCAGGGGACACAGTTGGTATAGGGACCCCCCAGTGGTGTCTCCCTCTTGTATCCTGGAGCACAGGATTCACAGAACTGGCCTGTGTACCCCTTGGGACACGAGCAGGTCTCTACCCAGGAGGCTGGCGGGGAGAGCCCCCGCTGGGCTGATGTGAGCCGGACCTCGGTCAGGAACACCTGGCCTGAGGAATGAGCATAGAGAGGAAGAGGGTTATAGGCACACATTTCCGCGCCCCCCCCCAAGACACTCCTATTCACATACGTAACAGGTGAACGGTCATTGGCCTACATACAGAAAGGTGGTCTGTGAGTCAATTACAATTTTATAAAAACAGACAAAGGGCAAAAGAAAAACAAGGTAATTTTCAGAAAAAAAATTGGATATGGCTGGGAATTTAATGGAAAGACATTTGTTCCCCCGGGTTATTAAAGACATGTAAACTTAAATAACGAGTATACCATTCACAGTCCTCAGGTTAGTGAGCATTTAAAGATCAATGACAGCAGGGGCACCTGGGTGGCTCAGTCAGTTAAGCATCTGACTTCGGCTCGGGTCATGATCTTGGAGTCCTGGGATCGAGCCCCGTGAGCCCCGTGAGCCCCGCATCGGGCTCCGCACTTAGTGGGGAGTCTTCTTCTCCCTCTCCTTCTGACCCTCCCCCTGCTCATGCTCTCTCTCTCTCTCAAGATAAATAAATAAGATCTTAAAAAAAAATCAATGGCAGGCAAAGATGGTGGGGGGACTCATGCACAGGGATATAGGACTCTCCAGGAGATTCTGCTTCTAGTGAAGCAGGAGAGCCCCTATCAGACCCACCTTCCCCCAGAAAACAACTAGAAACTTAGGGCAAAATACAAAACAATCCGTAACCCCTGGAGAAGAACCAGAGCAGGCAGACAGTGGAGGAGGGGGGACACATGCCCTGAGAACACAGATGGGTACAGCCTTTCTGCAGGAAAATCTGGCAGCGGCTATCAAACTTTAAAATGTGCCCTCTTTGACCTAACACCAAACATTTCCATTTTTCCATTTCGAGGAACCGATGCTACAGACGGACTTGCACGAGGAGACAAGGACCTTTCTATGGAGCTCTTCCCTGTTCTCTGCAGCACTGTTTGCATAGTGAAAAACCAGAAACCGCTTCAGTGTCTAGGAATGGAGGGATGGTGGAAACTTTCGGGAGCATCTATACCATGGAACGATATGCAGTGGACGGACAGCCAGCCTTTTCTCTGTGTAAGACAAGTAACGGCCTCCAAGACACAGTGTTAGCTGAAAGAAGCAAGTGCATGAAGAGAGATGGCCCAGAACATCATCAGTGGGGAGAGGAGATCGGGTTGGAGGGGAGAGGGTCAGTCGGCGTGTCCACCTGCGTCTCCGGTTTGCCTGGCAGCCAGCACGGGCCCGGCCTAAGTAGGTGGTTTGTGAATATCTGTTCACTGAAGGCTGAGTGAGCGGCAGAAATGAAAATTCCTCCAAGAAGCCTCAGCAGGATGATCTGCGGAGCATGGAGGCTTTGGGGGAGGGGGGGCAAGGACGATGGGGATGAAACTCCAAAGAGAACGAGGGATTCGAGACAAGAGGGGCTGCGTTACAACCCCCAAGCCTGGACTTGAAAGGGCCCCGGAAGTCAAGGGTTCTCAAAAGGAGCCCATCACCCCCCTAGAAGCAAATCTGTGGCTGTCTGGGTTGTCACCATGATGGGGAGACGAGGGCCAGGGCTGTCAGGCACCCCAACATGAGCAGAACTGCCCCTGTGACTTTCGAATGTCTGGCTGGATGCCGAAAGGGGCAGGGGTGCCTCTTTGCAAACATGTGAGCCCAGACCCCAACTCCATTTTAAACATAAGCGCGAGGCATTTTTGAACGTGCAGGTGCACATGGAATGGTCTAGCAGCACAGCGACCGTGAATGTGGAGGGACCATCATGCTTTATGATGCTCAGAATTTTCCTGAAAGTCATTCACCACTTTGGAAAATCATGTCACCAGTGCGCCCCCCCCCCCCAGTGCTGGGAGTTCGTCACCAGTGTGCACCCTGCCCACGCCACGGGCCCCTCGGTAACTGCCCCACTTACAGTGATCTGGCCAATAATCCCATTTAGTGATGATGTCAAGACAACACATGTACAAGGTTTAAGGAACAACAGTCAACCATATTCAATGGGTGTCTGAAACTGGGTTTTACGGCTTCACCCACAAATGGTTACTTTGCCGAGGCGTTTTTACCCCCTAACGAAGCAATGAAACCACCAAGGCTAAGTAAACCTTTTCAAAGAACCGCGCTGACCGAGACAGCAAAACTGCACCATCTCCTTGCCGCCTGTGGCCACGCGAACCAGCGGCTTCTGTCCCTGCCATTTCCGTCAGTGAGGGCCCCACCGCACGCTCCTCGAGGAAGTCTGCCTGGGGACTGCTGATCCTGACCCTGGTTTTTATGCTGGCGTTAGCCATGCACGCGCCTCCCGTCGGAACTTCCCTGCTCTCCGCGTATGCAAATGGCCACTGAGTTTCGGTTTCTCTGACACCCACACTTACTCGCCACGGGG
>NW_024424119.1:54987306-55067131 GCF_017311325.1 Ursus maritimus | reverse complement strand
CTGATTACCTCCTTCTGTCGTCCAGTGTGGTCACGCCTGAGCACTGACACTTTGGAAATCGATGATTACTTTCGTGGGCCATTTGCTTTCCTTTTATTTGCTCTGTCTACTACAACTAGGATACTATACTGGTTTTAGAAACTTGTGTCTGGGTAGGTTATGCTATCTCTAAGTTTCCCCTCCAGATAGTAAAGGGGTGTTCTGTGTGACATACCTCTTCTAAAAGGGGAGTAGTGAAGATGTCCAGTCTATACCCACACCCAGGGTATGGGGGGGGGCAGAGGACAGAAGGAGAAAGTACATTAAGGAGAGAAGGAGGAACCAGGAACAGTTAGAGACCAGCAGCACGATCACCATGAGAGCAGGGTGAGAAATTCCCCTGGAAGCTGGGTCCTGACCCAGCCCCCTCCGTGAGAACGTTCAGAAACCAGAGCCGCTCTCAGGGTGGCTTAGGGGCAATACCACCAATGACCAGCAGGAGGAGCCAACTCTGGGATCCTGACCTGCCCCTGAGCCCAGCACCCACAGAGGACCCTCAACGGTCCCGCCTTCTGACAGTGGTGGAATTGGCTGCTTCGTGGCCACACATCTGCCTCTTAGAGCTGTCCTTCCTCGGGCCCCTTACCTGTACAGCCCCGCCTCTGTCCTCAGGGTCTACCCTCCTGGCCCTCACCCGTTACATGACTTTGGGCAAGGGTCCTACTTCTCTGACCTTCGGATGTCTTTGTGGTGAAACAGGGCTGGTACCTGTCTGCTGTGGGGACTCAGCAAGGCTATGCACGAAGGATGGTTCTGGGGATGGGGGCTGTCCTTATCATTACTGACCAGAAGGGCTTGGGCTCTGGCCACCGGCCCGGATGCGCAGAGCCGTCAGATTGGCGAGCAGCCGCTGGAAGTGGAAGGGGGGCAGCGGAGGGTCCACGTCCTCGGAGGTCTCCTGCAACCTGGCAGGGGAGGGGGTCAAACCAGATCCCGAGGCTGGGGGCAGGTGGTGCCAAGGAGCCTCCAGCAGGGGTGGAGAGGGCGGGAGGCCCCAGACCACAGGAGGATCCAAGTGTGCCCAGACCTCAGGGACCACCCTGACTGCCCCACCCCACCGCTCAGGACACAGCAAGACACATAAGACACTTACTCAAACCTGAGCCGTACTTCCCCGGGCTGCCCGGCTTCCGGGGGCCCGGAAAGGCTGGAGTGCTGCAGAGTCAGGGCCAGGCCCGCCCCTTCCAGCCTCAGCTGCACGGGGAGTGGGGAGCCCCCGGGGGGGACCCAGAAGGTCAGTGTGAGGGGCTGTCCGTAGCTGAACCGCTGATCTCCCAGGAACTTCTCTGAAGACAAGAGAAGGCTTGTTTTCACTTACTTAGCTTGATTTCCAAGATTTTAAGTGCCTACAGTATATTGATTTTATTGACAATTAAATATTCAAACAAGATAAAGCTACAGCACGGAGAAAGCCGAAGGCTCCCTGCACAGCAGACGCTGAGCGCGGCCACCCACACCCCCTGCAGGCCGGCTTCATGGCCCTGTGTCCCTGCAGTAACACAGGGCCCCACGCCTGGCCTACTGCTCTGCTGTCACCGTCTCGAGCTTGGGTTCTGTAAGAGAAGCCTGATGGGACAATGGAGTCTCTGGAAGCAAAGCAGACACGTGCATCGCGCACAGTGGTGGCACCCAGCCGTCCCCGTCCCGATCTGTGCTCACAATACCCCACCAGGAGCTGCTGGTGGCCCCACGCGTGGGGGAGCTTAGTGGGGCTCAGAGCGCGTACAAGGTAAGCCTGCTACATGTACGGCTAAGCAGAGGCGCTGACCGCCCCGAGGCCACGCTTTCCACGGGCGTCAGAACATGCTTCGAGCAGAAAGACGGCGGTGGCATTCTAAGGAACACAGAGGAGCCAGGGGCCCTATCACGGCCTTCCAACTGCTTCAGCTGAAAAACCCCCACGTGGCAGGAAAGGGCTCCACCGGACCCTCCCTGCTCTGTCTCCCTCCTGTGTCCCGGCACTCACGAATCAGTAGGGGGCAGAGCGTGTTGCTTGAACATGGTGCATGTCAAGACATGAAATAAAAATGCTTGAATCCGTCCACCTGCCTCACCCACTGCACTGTGCCCAGCACAGGACCCAGCAAAGACTTCTTAAGCAAAAAACTTTTTCTTAAGCCTGTCAACAAAGCAGCCACGGAATAGAGCGTGTTTTGTGCCCTCGGGCCTCTGAGCTCGGAGCACCTGCTCCAGGACGGGGGTCTTAGGACCCCTGTGACGTCTGCTTCCTGCCTGGGTGCTGTGGCCACAGAGCAAGCCAGATGTCTGTGCACCATCACTCCAGCCCTTCTTGAAGAGGGAGGTCAAGGGCAGGACTGGGTTGGGGAAGCCAGTGAACCTGGAATCTGGCCCCAGGAGAGCTAAGAATGGACTCCTGGATCCTGGTTCCAGGTCTGGTACAGTTTCCAGGAGACCAAAGTTGCCCTACTTGGTGGGGTGATTCAGAATAATCTAGAACTTGTTGCTTCTGCAGGAATCCCAGGACCCTGGAAGGAGGGTGCCGTGGCCTGACAGAGTGAGAGGCTGATGGGAGGTATAAAGGGGTTTCTGGGGCCCTGAAGGAGTCTGGTGGCAAGGCCTTGATCAAAAAGCGGGGGGCGGGGGGGCCCCCAGCAGACCCTGCAGGGCGTGTGGTAGGTGGAAAAATGGCCCCCGAAGATATCCATGTCCTGATCCAAGGAATCTGTGAATGTGCTATGTTGCATGGCAGGGGCAATTAAGACTGTGGATGGGATGAAGGCTGTTCATCAGCTGACCTTAGAGTAGAGAGATTATCTTGGATTATTCACCTGGGCGCAGGGTAATCACAAAGCCCTCCCTGCACAGAAGAGGGAGGGAGTAGAGCTGGTGTCACGGAGCTACCACAGGGAGAGACTCCCGAAGACGAGGAGGGGCCTCAAGCGGAGGCCTCCCGAAGCTAGAGAAGGCAAGGGAACGGGTTCTGCCCTCGAACCCCAGCAGCCCCGTGCATGCTGTGCTTTTAGCCCCGGGAGACCCATTTCAGCCTTCTGGCCTCCGGGACATGGAGAGAATGTATTTGCATTGCTTTTAGCCCCTGGGCTGGTGCTCATCTGTCATAGCAGGAAATGGACGTGGGGCAGTCCCGCCCCTGCCTGGGGTTGGCAGGTACCTGGCAGCGTAAGCTCCTCTTCATCTGCTGGACTCAGGAGGAGCCCCCTCGGGCTCCATCGTGCAGGATGCTCTGGGCCCCCCACACTTCCGGTCCGCCAGCCCTGGGCTCCTGGACAGCAAGCAGACACGGCCGGGTGAGGCTCTGGAGGGTGGCCTCCAGCCCCCCTTCACACCCTTCCCAGGGGTGCACTGATGGCCCCCAGAGGCCTGAGCACAGCCTGAAACAAGTGACCGGGTGTGTGGGGGGAGACTGTTCTAGAAACAGGTGGGCGTTGGGGGGGAGGTGAGAGCCAGCTGGCGCTAGCAGATGCTCTGTGCTGCCCACAGCCAGGCAGCTCAGAGCCCCCACCCCGGGGTCAGGATGGGGGTCTTAGGGTGGGAGGTAGCCCCAGGAAAAGTGGGAAAGCTAGGGGTGCTGGCTCTGTTTAGGGCGAGGTCACACCTCGGAGCCTGCCTTGCCCCTTCGGTGGGCTCTGAACACAACGTAAGGACACAGTCTGGAGACCCCAGCATGGGGCACTGGGACATTGGGGCCATCTCCAACAGTACTGGACTTTTGCTCACCCGAGACCTCACCACACCTGTCCTTTGAGAGGCATGAGTCATTAGCCCTACTGCACTGAGGGAGGCCACCGGGTTAGGAAGTGCTCAAGCTGGGATGAGAACCCAGACCTTCCCATCCCCAGTCCTGCCCACCCTCCCTCTGGTGACGGCACTACACCAAGCAGAGTCCGGCATAGCACGAGTGACCTCAAGGGAGCAGCTGGGAAATGGGGTGGAGGCCCGACCCCTGGGGCGCCGGAAGGGTGAGGAGGGAGGGATGAAGGGAAAGAAGTCAGAAAGAGGAGGTCTGCAGCTCCTGGGTGCTAGACTAGGTTCTGCCCCGCACTGGCTGTGTGACCCTGGACAAGTTACTTTGCCTCTCTGAAGTTCCTTATCTGCAAAATGGGGACAATGGGGTACTTATGGCCCCAGCAACAGTTCTCAAAGTTGGTCTGAACACCCCGGGAGATCCCCGAGCCTCTTTCAGGGCGCCCACGAGGTCGAGCTAACTTCTTAGTAACACTAAGAAGAAATTTGCATCTTTCATGCTGTGTCTTATCAACACACGGTGGAATTTTCCAGAAACTGCAAGTCATATGCTAACACAACACACTGAGCTCTACTAATCCAGCTGTAAAGAGATGTGTGAAAGTACACGAGTGCTCACCCCTCTTTTTGTCTTTTTGAAAAAGAAATATTTTTCACAAGCTCATATTATTTTGTTATACGTTTATTATAGTAATTTTAAAATGAATTAATATATAACTATTTTTAAATAACCGTTTTCATTTCTAATACAGAAAATACTCATGGAAACTACCCACGTAAAGAACGGTGCTTGGAGGTCCTCGGTAATTTTCAAGAGCATGAAGGGATCCAGGGACCAAAAAAGTTTGAGGACTGTGGCCTGAGGGTCACAGCGAGGTACACGAGATCCTGAGACAGACGGACCAAACCCAGCGCCGGGCTCAACGTGAAAACAGAAAACGGTACTGTTCTTAGGGTCTATAAAATGAGTCCCGTCTGATGCTAACACCCTAGACCCCCTGCCAGGTGACCTCAAGGCGGGTCCCATCTCAGTCCTGTTTTCTGCGCAGTGTCCAGCAGAGGGCGCACTGCCCCCGTGTCTGGGGCGCCCCAGAGCTGACACCCATCTCCTGCCTGGGGAAGATGCAGGGGTGGGGGGAGTCTGTGGGGGCAGGGCAGGGGCCCCTGTAGGCTGTGATTTAATGTAGAGCTCCACCGCCCTCCGGCTCCAAAGATGTGCGTCCACACAGCTACAGTCGGGACCCAGGGCACCATGGCAGCCCTGGACCCTGCCCCCAGACAGCAGGCCAGCCCAGTAGCTGAGAGCAAAACTCAGGAGCAGACAAACCTGGGGGCCAACCACTAAATTCTGTGACATACCTTTTCTGGGCCTCAGTGGTCTCATCTGTAAAATGGGAATAACAGTACCTACCTTCCAAGGACTCTGGGTTCCCATGCACGTAAAGAGCTCAGCACAGTGCATGGCACACAGCAAGTGCTCAATAAATATAGTCCAGGGGATTGAGCGTGAATCCCCAGCACTAGGACATGTCAAGGGAGGCCAACCTTGATAGACTGATTAGAAACCCCCCACAGGGTCTAAAGGCTGCCCCCAACCCTGCTGGAGGCTAGGGAGGGAGCCAAGGTGTGCAGGTAGGTCCTGGGGAGCGCTGAAGGGTGGAGAGGGGCACATCTTGCATGGTGTGTGTGTGTGTGTGTGTGTGTGTGTGTGTGCCCGTGGGAGATGCTTCCCCTGCAGCCTGAGGCTGCCCCCTCCTTCCCACCCCTTCCCCCAGCACTGCAGGGTATCCCCTGCCTGGGCGGGGAGCAGACCCCCGGGGAGGTTGCTGTGGGGGGATGAGAGGCGCTTCCTACCCTGGCGGAGGTCGGAGAGGATGTGGTGCTCCCGAAACTGGGCAGCGGCCGCACACACCTTGGAGTGGCCGTAGCAGAAGCAGCTGGTGCAGCCGGCCGGGTTGTGGGGCTGCAGGTTGAACGTCCCGGGGCGGCATCTGAAAGGAGCACATGCCCCCGGAGCGGGGGTGGCAAATGAGTCAGGGAGGTTCAGGGGATCCCAGCTAGATCAAGGTCAGAATCACTGGGGACACTTCAAAAAATATATATATATATTTTTTCAGATTTACCAGAGTTGCAAAGATCATGCAGGGAGTTCTGGGGCCTCTTCACCAGCTTTCCCTCATACCAACACCCCAAGTTGCAAGGACGCACTTAACCACGCCGAAACAGTCACGTTAGTTCGCTGATTTACTAAACTCCCGATCTGATTAGGATTTCTGCCCTTTTCCCACCAATGCCAGTTTCCTGGCCTGGATCTGATCCAGGACCACAGCCACCCCCCCCCCCCCCCCTGTCTGTGCGGTATTCTTGGCATTCACGACCTTGACGCTTTTGAAGAGTAGCGGTCAGATGTTGTGTAGAATGCCCCTCAATTCGGTTTCTCTGATGCGGTCTCATGATTAGACGGGGGCCATGGGTTTGGGGAAGAAATAGAGGGGAAGTGTCCCTCTCGTCACATCACATTGGGGTAAACGACGCCCCTGTGACGTCACCGCGAGTGTTGACCTTCACCGGCTGGTCAAGGTGCTGCCCGCCCTGCGCGCTCCTGCACCGCAAAATGGCCACATTCTCGCCATCAGAACAAAGTCGCTAAATGCAGCGGGCAGCGCGGGGAGTTAAGCCCCAGCCCCCGGAGAGTGGGGTCTTAAAGACGTGTGGACACACGCTGAGACCACCACAGTAATTACCAAATATTTTGCAAGGGAGATACTTGGGGCAATGCAAACATCCTGCTTCTCCTTAAAATTCTGCCCAGTTAGACGGCTCTTGCCCGTGACCGTTACTGTGAAATTCGAACCGATTCCCTATTTCCCCCCTTCCTTCTACATTTATTATTTAGAATTCTTTTGCCAGGAAGAGGTGTCTTCCGTGCCGGTATATTTATTTTCCCCTCATCTGTTTCTATCAGTGTGGACTCGCGGGTATTTATTTGATTCTTTGGGTTATGATCCAACACCGTCATTATTTATTTTGTTGTTCAAATCGTTCCAGCTTTGGGAGCTCTTTCAGGTTGGTGCTTGTGTCCTTTTGACAAAGGCCCCCATCTTGGTTTAGAGTTTTTTCTGTTCGTTTCCATCTGGTTTTGTTTTTCATTAAGCACTTCCTTGCTCTCTGTGATGACCAGACACTCTGGGCTCATCTGGCATGGTCCCGGCCCCAGCCCCGGAATCAGCCATTTCTCCAAGGAGCCCTGGAGAAACCTTTCACAGACTCTGGTCTGCACCTGGGGGCTCTGTGTGAGCTGGCCGGGGCAGACGTATTGGGTTCGTAAGAAGCCGTCAATGACCCCCCGATGCCCAGCCAGCTCTGAGGAACACATCTCCTCAAGCCGCCCCATTTCACAAACAGGCGAACTGAGGCTCAGGAGGACCCCCTCAAGGTTCTCTTTTCTTCTCCCTCTTCCCCTCCCGTGCTCACTCTCTCTCTCTCAAATAAATAAATCTTTCAAAAAAGTATAAACAGTGTCGAAACCTTCAGATAACTTCAAGGATGGCAGACCCATGGTGCTCCAGGAAGGGGGACAGGCGGTGAAATCACCCAGGTCCGTACGGACCCTGCCCCTGCTCCTCTCCCACCACAAGCCCCGAAGTCACTCCCAGCAAGCTGAGGGTTGGGTCGGCTCACCCACCTGTCACACAGGTGGCCTTCCACGTTCTCCTTGCAGGGGCAGCGTCCGCCATGGGGGTCACAGGTGCCCAGGCTGCCGGCCGCACTGCAGGCGCAGGGTCTGCCAAGGAGATGGGACGGTAGGAAAGGTATCCGATGAGCGGTTCTGGAGGGAGGCTAGCCCATCCTCCTGGGAGGGAACTTCTCCATCCTTCCCCATTCCCTAGAGGACCAGGAGGCAGGCTGACCCAAGAGCCTGCCGCCTGGCTTTTACTACTCCCACCTTGCCAAGGAAGGGACCCATCCACTCACCTGAAGAAGGATCCATCTGCCGACCCACCCACTCATTCACCTGTACATTCTTCCAACCACCCATCCATTTATTCATCCTTCCAGCCTTCTATCGATTGACCCACCCACCCATCTATGCACCTTTCCATCCATCCATCCATCCATCCATCCATCCATCCATCCATCATCCATCTATCCAATTATCCATCCATCCATCCAATCATCCATCCATCCAATCATCCATCCATCCAATCATCCATCCATCCATCCATCCATCCATCCATCCATCCATCCATCCGCCATCTGACAAGACATGGTTCCTGCCCTCACAAAGCCTACAGTCAACTGAAGACTGACAAGCAAACAGGTAGGTGCTGTATTTTGATATGTTCTGTGAGGAAATGCGAAAGGCTATAGGTACACCAAGGAGCTTGGGGTAAGGGACAAGAGGACAGGTAGAGGGAAGAATTCCTGGGGGAGTGATACCTCGGCTGAGAGCTGTAGAAAGCAGAGGGGTTTGCTCGACAAGGCCAGGAGAGGCAGGGGGTTGCAAGGAGAATACTCCGGGGTAGGAGCATATGCAAAGGCCCAGCGGCCTGAGAAACCCTGGGGAGACACGCAAGTTCCTGTCTCATGGCCAGAGTTGTGCCTAGACTCACTGAATATTCTGTGGGGGCATCCAAGACTCCCCATCCAGCCCCAATGCATTTCCTCTGCCTTTCAAATACACAAAGAGCCTGTTGTAACCAAAGCCAAGTTCGTTTAAGTGTTTCTGAGATTCTAAGAGCTTTATTTTTTCGGTCATGGGTGTTTCTCAATCAAGTGATTGGGTTAGACCGGCATGTTAGACCCCTGAGGTCTGGACCCGGGGAGCCCGTCTGTCTCTCTCCCCTTGGATGCCCCAGCAGCACCGCAGACTCAGTCTCCCCCCGTATTGTGCTCCCTGTCGTGAATGGCCTCCCTACACCCAGGGGTAGGGGCTCAGCCTTCACCCCTACTTCTTCTGCTCCCTGATGATCACCTCCTGCCAACTCTGCCTTCCAAGGGGCTCTGCAATCTGTCCGGTTCTCTGCCTCTCTGTGGCCAAACCCTAGTGTGAGCTGCCACGTCTCCCAGCTGTTCCTGCTGCAGCCTCTACCCCAGCCTCCAACCTCATCCCACTCCTGCTTCGTGCCTGTCCACAGCTCCTCCTGAGGCCTCCGAGGCCCCTCGGACCGTCCTCCTCTGTGCACCCTCCTGCCCTGTACCCCCCGCTCATCCATACTGAGCTTTGCCTTGCACTTGCCTCTGAGCCTTTGCATGTGCTCTTCCTCCACCTGGAACACCTGTCCCTCTGCCCTATCTTGGCAGCCCTCCCTTCTCAGGCCTCACACTAGAACTCCGTGCCTCTCGTGGGAAGCCTGCCCTTGACCCCCAAGACCAGCCGGGCTTCCATGGGACTCATGGCCTGTCTCACAGTTTCCAGGGACTGAGTGTCTCTAGTCCTTGCATGGGACTGGGGGGACTGGGGTAAGAATGAGACGGAATGACGGACAGAGGGATGGAAGGAAGGAGGGAAAGACAGCTACTATCCTCTTCCTCCCACTTCCTGGCATTCATGTCCAGTCCACCAGCTGTGCCCTGCGTGGCCGTCCACACCCGCTGCCCTGGCCGCCTCACCTGCAGCCTCCCTCACTGAGCGAGTGGAACCCGGGCCGGCAGCGGTCACACTTCCAGCCCGTCACCGTGGGCTTGCAGACGCAGGTCCCCGAGGCGTCACACTGGAGGCGCAGGGAGCCTGGGGGAGGAAGGGCACAGGGCAGCGGGGGCCCCGATCGGGGCAGGGGGCGGGGGCCAGGAGGTGGGGCCTGCTACCTGCCGGGTGGCAGTCACAGGGCTGGCACAGCGTCCGAGGGCTCCAGCGATAGAAGTCCTCCTGGCAGCGCTCGCAGTGTGGCCCGGCCGTGTGGTCCCGGCAGCGGAGGCAGCGCCCGCCGTGGCCCGTGCTGCGGAAGAGCTCCCGGTCGAAGGCGCACTCCTCCGAGTGGCCACTGCAGTTGCAGGCTGTGGGCAGGAGGCAGGGGGCGGCGCGTGAGTGGCTGGCGCCCAGCGGTGGGGGAGGCTGGGCCCATCGGCCTCCTGGTGATGAAGGAGCCGGCAGCTCCAGGAAGGTCCAGGATGAGTGCAGGCCCAGCTTGATCAAGGATATAGAGACCAGTCGACTGATCTTCCCAGACAGGACTCTCAAGAGCAAAGGGGGCCCCAAGACCCAGGACCCTCCCAGGAGAGCCGGACACACCATCCGCAGGCACGGATCACGGCTGGCCACCTTCTGGAGTGGCCGTGTGGCTCACTCCTAGCTGTCCCGTGGATCCTCTCAGCCCTAAGAATTGCATAGACCTGGCTCCTAGTGACCATGAGGTTATTCCGAGGCGGAAATACAGGTCACCCCTTCACTCACTAATTCATTAAAAAAGGAGTATGTACTAAGGGTCGCTCCGGCAGTCTCAACTCCCATGGTGAGCCCAGATTGGGGGGCCCAGCGAGTAGCACGAACAGGGCTGCCCACTGTTTGACAGGGGCCAGATGCAGCAAGCAAGTGGAAGTCCTACAGGCAGAGGGCTGCAGGGAGGCTCTGGGAGCTGAAGGAGGGACCCGACGGGCTGTCCTCAGGGCGGGGGGAGTCCCAGGCAGGAGGTGAGGGCCACAGCATAAACCGTGGACAGCCAGAGAAGATCTACCCAGTGCTGGGCAGCTGGCAGGTCACCTGATGGGCCACCTGACGGGACAGGGAGGGATGTGGGGGCAGCTATGGGGTCAAGAGGTCAGCAGAGCCTGATCCAGGGAGGCCAGACAGCCATGGTCAGTAGACTTCACTTTGGAGCAAGGCCAGCTTTGGGAGGGTCCGCCAGGGGCTGGGAGTAATTGTGCTGGCACTTTACAAGGGCCTCAGGCCGCGGGTGGAGCCGGGTTGGAGGCTGGCTAGCAGGGCAGGGGGAGAGTCAGGCCTGGAGAAGGGGTGATGGGGCTGGGACCAAGGCAGACTACACAGGATACAGTCAGGTGGGCTGGAGGGACCTGGGTGAGGCCGAGCTCAGGGCTGCCTGCGCCGGGGGGTGGCAAGCGGTCAGGCACAAAGCCCCGGCTTCCCGGCTGATGGTGGAGAGGACAGAGATGTGACCACTGGGCAAGGACATGACAGAAGAAGTGGTCTGGCTTTTTGTGTCCCCATCATGGAGACAGCCTCAGGCTCAGAATGGGTGAGCCAGCCAGCACCGCCTCCTTGGCCCCAGGGAGGGCTTCCTGGTGGAGGCAGGCCAGTGAGGGCAACAGAACCCCATGAGGACCACGGTGGCCCTGGGAAGCTCCCGCAGGCAGCACTACGCTGTTCACAGGACAGGCTGTCCCCCTCCCCGCCCCAGCTCTGGCTGCCAGCAGTCGGGATCCAGGGCCCGGTGATGGCCAGCTACACACGGGGAGCCCAAAGCAGTTCAGGTGACTATCAGGGGGGCAGGTCAGGGCTCGGAGCCCTGGGAAGCTGGGGTGGGGGCTGGGACTGATGGTGACGGACAGTCCCAACCCCACTGTGTGCAGCCCCACGTCCCCGGGGAAGGTATGCCGGCCCCATCCTCTCTAGCCTGGCTCTGAGGTTCTGTGGTCAAAGCCACATCACATGGGGACCAGGACATCAAAGGCTGCCTGGGGGGCCGTGGGAGAGGCTGGGTGGGCAGGTCAGCACCCCCCAGGACCTGGGGCCTTCTGTTCTGGCTTTCATTAGCAGCTGTAGTGGGAGCCATTGAAACAAAGAACAGCGGGGGGGGCCTTCCCAGCCCTCCCGCCCACAGCCGCTCAACCTGGGGATTTGGTCTGGGGGATCGCTTTGTGCTCTGTAGGGGCAAGACGGAGGAACACAGGCCCCCTCCCGCTCTCTCCCCGCCCCTCCTCATCCCTGCAGCGACAGGGGGGCTTAGCATCAGGAGCAGCCCCTGCTGCCGGGTCTCAGGGAGTCTGCTCCCCCGCCAGAGCCACGGCCTCTGGCCTCCGGTGCCCAGAGTCCCAGGACACTCACGCACACACTCGTTGGCAGCCTCGGCCGTGCCCCGGGCCCACGGGCGGTCCTGGAAGAAGGGCAGGCAGCGCTCGCAGTCGGTGCCCGTGGTGTTGTGCTGGCACCGGCAGACCAGCCGGCCCGCCGCGTCGGGACCACACTCACTGGCGTGCCCGTTGCACTTGCACCTGGGGGAACACGGAGATTGGGGTCCAGAAACTGGGGAAGGCACCGTCAGAGGAGGGGCTCATCCAGGTAGCCCCTGATCCGGCCGCTCAGTGACGGAGCTGCAGGGAAGCCCTACTATGAGCCCGGGGGGGCAACAGTAACGGAAAGCTGGCCACGCTGCGCTCTTCTGAGCTCCGGCCGCGGACAAACCCAGGGTCTTCACGAGCCTGCTATCCTTCCCATTCCACGGGTGGGGGAACTGAGGCACACATAGGCTATCCCAGGCCAGCTGTTAGGAATGGCAACATTTGCGAGGCTGCTGCTGCAGGAGTCCTAGCCGAGAGGGACCCAGAAAGAAGTCCTCCCAGTCTCCAGGTGGAAGGTAGGGCAGCCCCCAGGCGGGGTGGAGGAAGGGGGCAGCCAGCGAGTTGCCTCACGCAGTCCTCCTTCGTGTCTACAGGGGTGAGAAAGAGGTCGCTCCTTACCGAGGACGGCCCCCAACTCATCTCAAGTCTGCGGTGAGTCTGTGCCTCTGGGACAGCCCCTGGGGCCCGCGTCCCACTGCATCCAGCTGTCCACAGGGACAGGCGACTGGCAGAACTGGGCAGACACAAGTGAGCCCGTGGGGCCACCACGACGTCCAGCTTCCAGCCTTCCTCTGTGCCGCCCCTAACCAAGCTTATACCTTCTTGTGGGAGCGTCCCTGCTGCAGTGGGAGGGACCACCCCCGCCCCCATTTCACAGATGAGGAAACAGAGGCTCAGGCCACGAAGGACAGGTGCTGAGTGGCCGGGCTAGAATCTGCCGCCTGCTCTACTCCACGCAGACCCTGCGCCCCCGGACACGCGGTGGCTCCCGTAAGCTACGTTCCATGCTCCGCACTCAGTGGGTGTTAGGAAATTGCTGACCGCTGCCAGCACCCCCAGTGTCTTCTCTACTTTGGGGACACAGGGCTTGGGGGGGGCACAGGGCATTGTTTCCTCCACGGGAGCCCCTGGTAGGCAGGGAACGCCCCAGCATTTCTGGCGGGGTGAGGTGGACACCAAGCAGTCTTGAGAGATGGTGATCCCTGGTCTTGGGACAAGGGACCGCCCATGTCCCCGGGGAGGTCTGCAAACACCACCCTCCTCCATGAAGCCCTCTGACCCCCAGGGAAAGAATGAAATTCTTCTAGGCCATTGTGGGACTCAGGGTACCAGCCCACCTGCCCCCCAGCCAGCTGCAGGCCCGAGGGTGGTCTGGCTCTGACAGCTGGGGCCCAGATGTTCTCTGGCCCGAAGCCCCCTGACAGCAGGCGCTGGAGCTTGCCACCAGCCCGCCATCCATGGAGAGCGCCTCCTCCCAGTGGTTTGACCCAAATCAGGTGTGCGAGTGGCAGGGGAAGAGGCGCAGAGGGGCCCTCATAGACACCCCACCTCTCCTTCACTCCCAGCCCCAGCGTGCCCCGGAGGGGGCAGACACTGCGAGCGCAGGCAGCTGGGCCCTGCGTTCCCTTTCTGCACTTCTCCACCTCTCTGAACGCCACCCAAGTGTCCCCGCGTTCCAGAAGCTCCTTGCTTCCCACCCACACAGGCCATCACCCCCACAGCAAGCTGACTTCCCATCCCAGACAGCCTGCAGACCCGCAAGCTTCTCTCTGCCCTACCACCCGCTTCCACGGCCACTTTCCTAACGTTCTCTGTCTTCTCTCCCCTTCTATCCTTCCACATGTGATGTCAGGGGGTTGGGGCCTTTTCAAACCCTGTGACTACCCTGGCCAAATCCTTCCACGGCTTCCCACTGCCTGTGGGACATGAATGAACTCGGTCCATCTTCCAGCCTTGTCTCCGGACGCGGCACACATGGGCCCTTCTGCCCCGGATGCTGGCCTCCTCCCACCTTGGCTGGGCCCCCCGTCTGCAGAGCAGTCTCCCTGACCGCCGGAGTACCCTGCCCTGGCCCCCATCCTCGTTACTCTGGGGTGCGCGGACATGTTCCTTGGAGAGTAATCTGATTACTGTCTACCACCCCCTTGAGGTTGGGGCGGGAACACCTCTGTCTTCCTCTTTCTTTTCCAAGAAGGAAGCCCCCAAGCGTTCCTGCTGACGACACCGTGTGTGCCTGCCCTGGTTCCACAGCCCGCCACGCGTGCCCAGTACTGGCGGCCACGCGGGAGACAGGCTGGGGATGTTGAGGAAGACAAGGCCTTTGCCCTTAGGGCAGCCCCGGCTTCCCAGAGAGCAGAGACGTGCAGCCAGCACCAGGGGTCCAGACAGCAGAGCCCAGCACTTCCCACAGGAGAGAGGGGGCCAAAAACGCAGCCCCTGCTCACTTGGGGCCCCTTCCAAGTAGTCGGCCGTAGGGCTCTGGAGTGGCCTGAGCTGTTCGTCTGCACGGAGGTGCCTCAAAGTCTTATTAAAAACGTTTGGGTCCCCATGAAGCCTGACCATGCCCAAGGTTAGCAGGAGACTGAGGCAGGAACGGGGTGGATGGGCTTCGTGGTTTGTAAAACCAGGAGTGATGACAGGAGTAAAGCTTTGTAAGCTTCAAGCCCTGCACCTGCCCGTGTCATCCCTAACCAGCTTGCCTTGGAAAGAAAAAGGAGGAAGGGGGGAAGGGAAAGGAACAGAAGGGAAGGAAGGAAGGATGAGGAAGGGAGGAAGGGAAGATGGAAAGGAGGAGGGGAAGGAAGAAGGAAGGAAGAAGGAAGGAAGGAAGGAATGCAGGGAGGGAGGACAAAAGCGAAGGGGCAGGGACCCCCAGGTGGAGGGATCAGAGGCGTGAAGGTCTCACCGGTCCCGCGCACGGTGGTGGAAACAGCTGATGCAGGAAATGCAGGAGCTGGGATGGGGCTGGGCCATGAAGGCCTTGAACGCCGGGCCCAGGGCACCAGGATCCTGTCCCCCCCGACCCTGAGAATTCTGAAATGGCTCCTTCACCTGCCACAGCAGCCACTGGCTGACCCCCACATGGCGGCCGCCTTCTTTCTGCCCACCGCTCAGGGTCCTGGGGTCCCCGGCCCCACCGTCCTGCCTCCCACCTACCTGCCACCCACAGAGAGGTCGGACACGGCATAGTAGTAGGACTGCAGCACCTTGGGGTCCTTGAAGATGTCGTCCCCAAACGTGTTGAGCCGGTCCAGGGAGATGAGGAGCTCGGTGCTGGTGACCCACTCCTGGGGGGGGGGGGGACAGAGGAGGGAAGGCATCAGCAGGCTCCTGAGTATTTGCTCTCACCCTGCTCTGCTTGAAGGTCCAGCTGGCTGCGCTGGGGGTCTCCTGGGCCCCAGGGACAAACCTTGCTTAGACAAATCCCAAAAACGGTGCAGAAATAAGGAGCCTGTGCTTTGGGATCATGCCCGTCTGGGGGCCAGGCCGCTTATAGGCTGTGCAACTTTGGGGAGTTACTCAACGTCTCGGAGGGTCCCCTTCCCCATCTGTAAAATGGGACAAGGAACTGTGCCAACCCCACAAGGGTGTTTGGAGGAGGATGGCCAATGGCAGCAGTGGGGCGTGGGGTAGGGTCACGCCCAGTAAGTGGCCGAGGTGCTGGGACGCAGGGCCGAAGCAGCCCAACCTATCACTTGTCACGCAGGTCACTTAACTTCTCCCAGCGGCTTCTGCGCCCACATCCTAGAGATTAGCGGAGGGAGGACATGTCCCAGTGCCCTTCTCCCCCACTCAGCTGGGCCTGATGCGGGGCAGGTCCTAGCTTCCAGGCTTCCCACACGCTTAGGCTCCCACAGCCAGTCCCCTGCCCCAGGTGACACCTGTCCCTACAAGAGTAGGGATTTGGGGCCCCTTGTTCTCACGGCATCCCCAGCCCCCAGGCTCTGCCTGGCACGTAGCAGGCGCTCAGTAAATACTTGCTGATGGCTGAATGACACCTCCCCCTGGAAGAGCGCGGCGGGGAAGGAGGGGAGAGCCCACGTGAAGGCTGACATTTTCATCCGCCTGCTGTTATAATCAGAGGTACACAGAGGCAGCTCCAGCTGAATTTTAATCAGCGTTTTAATTCAGCCCAGGAGCTCCTGGTTTAGCAATCAGGCCCATCAGGGCAGAAACGAACTTCTGGCAAAGTCTGTCTTCGGGTCCCAGCATGAAACGTAAGCCAGCGGGTCTCTGTGGCTCCCTCTGAGCTCAGTAGCTCGCCAGCCCACTGCCTGGGACCCGGGGCCTCTGCTCAAGGAGGTTTCTGCTGGGGAGGAAGGGGCCGGTACCAGAAAAACTTAAGTGGGAGCCTTAGCACCGAGCCGAGTTTGAAAGTGCCCGTCACTCCTCAAAGCAAAATGCCTCGCAAATGTCAGTGTGCCTTCAGGGATCTGGTTAAAACACAGCCTCTGAGGCAGAGGTCAGGGGCAGGGCCTGAGGCTCTGCCTTTCTAGCAAATGCCCAGGCCGTGCTGATGCTGCCGGGTCCCTGGAGCAGAGAGCTAGTGCCTGGGACGGGGGAGCCCAGCATGCATGGGGCTGTGGGCTGGGAGAGAGAGGGGAATTTGTTCCCTCGGCCCGAATCGTATGGGACTCCTCCTGATGCCTTAAAGGTCATTTCAGGGCAACCCGGAGCCCCAAGGTACAATGGGCTTTTGCAGCTTATAATGGCCCCAGCCAAAACCACGAGTGGGCTCTCAGGCAGATTTCGGCCAGACTCTGGGGTCCAGGATGTGGCATTACGAGGCAGGGGGCGGGGAGCTTGTGCTTCAGCCAGCACCCCGCAGAGGAGACGCTCAGGTGGCCACTCGGGTCTGGTGGCCCGATTCTGCCGTGGCAAGCCGGCCTTCTCCCCAGGGTCCCTGGCCCCTCATGGGGAACAGAGGGACCCAAGACCCCGCAGCACGCGGACACACCCTTCATTACTTCCCACCCAAAATGCTCCAAGTCCTCAGAGGAAGCCACCGTCCCAGATGTGCCCAGAAGGAAGGACAGAAGGGCAAGGTGGGTTTGTCTTTTGTCATCCTTCTCTGACCTTGGGTTCCACCTGGGAGCAGGGGGCTGGGTGGGGGGAGCATTTCTGAAGACGTTGTTTCTCTGTCGGGACAACGCCCAGCACATAGGAGACAACAAGTCATGGAAGGGTCTCAGCCTGAGCCTCTGCCCCGGGGTGATGGCTCAGACACAGGAACAGGGGGCCCAACCCTCTGCTTGTCTTCTGATGACCTTGGCTAATAATTGGTAATCTACAGAGCTTGGAGCCCCGTGGAGAAGAAATTGTCATTTTAAACAGAATCACGATGATGACATGCGAACATTTTTAATGAGACAAAGAGGACCTGGGCATCTGGAAATGTGATCCTGTATCTTAAAGGATTAGCCTTGCCCAAAGAGAGGCCTGGCCTTTGTCCCCCCGCTCCTGGGAGGTCGCTTCTAAGTCCTTGGAGTGCCCTGTTTGATAAGAGTGTCTTTGCTCGCCCGTGGTCTTGGGCCTCTCCAGACAGTCTATGCTAACAACTGGTTTATACGGGTGCCTTGGGCCGCATAGGATCAGCTTGCCCTCTGCGGGAGCGGAAGGTTAAGGTCAGCAATGTGACCTAGACCGGCCGTCTATGTGACCGACTCCTAGGCAGAGGCGAACCTCCCTGGTTGACAGTACCCTCCATACCGTCACATGGTTGGTGGGAGAAATAAATGCCGTTCCCACGACTCTACTGGGAGAGGACGACGGGAAGCCCCACACCTGGTCCTTCCTGGACCCGGCTCCGGGCACCTCTTGTCGCTGGGGTTTTCACGGCTGTCTTGAGTTCTGTGAGTCCCTCAAGACCATCACTGAACCTCAGGGTGGTCTTGGGGACCCCAAACCACCTGATTCCACGTGCTCCTGTGCTGGGCAGCCCGAGCAGGGACATAATTCCTCCTGGGCCTAAGTGTTCCTTTTAGAGAGAAACAGGAATTCTACCCCTCGCGCCCTGTTTATCTCTGACCAGCAAAGGGAATGTTCTGAGCCTGTCGAGAGAAGGCAGGGCAGACTTTCTCGGCACAGGAGACCCAGGGACCTGGACTAGAGGGTTGACCAGCGCTCAGAAACATCCAGCAGAGCTCCACGTCTGTAGGTGAAAGGTCACTGACACTCAGGAATGTGGCCATGCGTGGGGACCAATACTGGTAAGGCCACGAACCTGAGCAGACCCCGGTGGGCTGGACAGCGGGACGTGTGAACGGACATGGCTACGGGCCTCTCCTTGAGCCACTGGGAGCTCTTCCCTTCAAAGTGTGATTGGGTACCTCTTACGTGCCAAGCACGGTGTCAGCCGCTTCACAGTTGCCTGTCCACACCAGGCAATTCTAATCAAAATTCATTAAAATAAGACTTAAGGGGCACCTGGGTGGCTCAGTCGGTTAAGCATCTGTCTTCAGTTCTGGTCATGATCTCAGGGTCCTGGGATTGAGCCCCACATCAGGCTCCCTGCTCAGTGGGGAGTCTGCTTCTCCTTTTTCCTCTGCTGCCCCCTCTCCTGCTCCTGTTCTCTTTCAAATAAATAAACTCTTAAAAAAATAATAATAAAATAACTTCAATTCCTCGGTCACGCTAGTCTCATTTCTAGGGTTCTACAGACATGTGGTTAGTGGCTACCATCCTGGACGACGCAGCTAGAGATGACTTCTGCACTGTAGAATATTCTGGAGAGCACCACCTTACAGCACGGAACCAGGACTCTACGATTCCCAAACTCATGTTCTTTTCACATTTCTCATTTTATCCTCATAAAGCCCCCGGGGACACACGGGGCAGGCAATGGTATCAGTTCACAGAGGAAGGAAGCAAGGCCCTCGGGAGAGTGCTCTAGAAGGTTCTAGAAAGAGCACAAGTGAGGAGTCAGGACACTCAGGTTCTGGTCCGGGCCCTTCCACCAACTCATGCATGCCCCTGGCAAACCCCTTCACCAGTCCAGGCCTCAGTGTCCCCCGCCACATAAGGAAGGGCTCCCGGGAGCCACAGGGCTCTGCCACAGCAGGCAGGGGAAGGGACACTTCTGCTTGGCTGAGCAGGTCCTCCTCCATGTATCTCAGTGGCGGAGTCCACAACACGCATAGACACCACAAAGGCCTCTGTTGTTTAAGATCTGAAAACCGTGGGATCCCATAGGACCCCCTGTGTCCTTCCATTCGTGACTTTCCTGTGCTCCCCCAGGCCCAGGGATCCCCCCCTGCAGCCCAGTCCCGACTCGCCAGGCCCGGCTCCCCTCTGACCTGCAACACGGGGCTCTCCTCGAAGTTGTAAGCGCTGGGCCGGCCCTCCAGCGTGGAGAAGGCCACGTTACCGCCACTCAGCGGGGAGATGTCGCTGAACTCAGAGGTGCAGAAGGCCACGCGCTCGTCCTCGCCAGGGCGCAGGTACTGGCCCTCGGGCCTGCCGTAGGTCTTCTGGCAGGAGGCACTGTAGTACTGGTAGGGCTCCCACGGGCCGCTGGCCTGGGTGCGCTTGTAGATGGCAAAGCTCTCGGGGCGGCTGGTGTGGAATTTCAGCCTCACGTAGGTGATCTCGTAAGCCTTCCCTGCGGCAGGAAGACATGGACCCATTTTACGGCAGGGAAGGGGGGGTCAGAGTCCTGGGGCAGGGAGAGTCGAGGGGCAACGCGGTGTGAACTATCTCGGGTGGGTCATTAGAGGCTGTCTGGAGCGCTGTGCTCGGTGTGCCATGATCGCTTAGTGATGCCTGTCCAGGGGCGCTGGAACTGGATGGAAAGTGAACACTGCTATGCTTCCTAGACGCCTGCCATCCCTCACCTAGGCCAACTTGCCTTCCTGCACAGGATCTGAATGGTAACACCCCTGACAGGCCTCCAACCCTTTTTGCTCAAATATCTCTAGCAACGGGATGTTGCCACATCCTGAGGAAGGCCGCTTTACCATTAGAAAGTTATTTCTTTTACTACACTCCAGCAAAGCCAACCGTTCCACCCGCGTCTTTAGGCTCATTCCTCCCCAGTGATTTCAGACCCTTGGAGTCTGGAACGCCCCGTTCCAACTCCCCCGAACCCTAATGCAACCCTCCCAGGACTCTCGATTCTTCTGGTGTCCCTTTAACTTCTCTCTTGGTCCAAATTTCTCAAGAGAAGTCTACGTCTGCTTGGCCCCACAGCCTCACCTTCCAACTTGGCCCTCAGTCCATTGCAATTCAGCTTCTCCGGGCTACTCTATGGAAAGTGCTCTTACAAAGCCCCCTCACCCATAGCCCTCCATGGCCACAGCCGGGGGGCCTGAATTCCCGGGCCACTGGCCATCCCCCCAGGCCTCTGTGCAGCCCACCCTCCTGGGTCACGCTCCTGGGCTGCTCCTCAGAGCCCCCTGTTCATCCCCTCCCCCAGTGCCTCCTCCTCCATCCGCTTCAGCCCTGCCCCCTCTCCCACACTGCTGACACCAAGAAGGGGGAGCTTCCAGCTTCGGTCCGCCCTGCCCTCCTCTCTGCCCAGCTCCCCCCATCACATCCTGGGAGTCCCCACAACAATGACCCAGATCCCCCACAAGGACTCCGGGCTGTGCTGGAGGTCGGGATGGGCAGGAGGGCTGTGGGTGGGAGCAGAGCGGGCAGGGAGGAAAGTCTGTCCCTGCGTCCTCACCGGCCGTCAGGGGTTGTCCACGAGCAGTGCCTGAGAACAGAGGAATGAAGTCGTGCTGGGGGATCGTGCTGGGGGATCGGGAGCAACAGAAGAGGACTAGCTGGGAGAGGGAGGGTGGCTGTTTCTGGGGTGGAGGGGCTGGGTGAGTGGTAGGGGGAGATGGGGAGTGGCCTCCACAGTTCACTGAGCATCGGCCCCTCTAAACCCAGGGCGTGCCTGTCTGTAAAACAAGCAGGAAATCAAGGGCCGACTTAGAAGGTGACTTCCCTGGACATCCCCACCCGCTCCTCACGGTCCTATACGCTCCACATGGGTGCCCCTCCTCACCCAGCTCTCCTCCATAGCGTCCCCCCACTGGCACGTCCTCCCCCAGCTAGAGACGGGGCCTCCTGGGCACAGCACAGTACACGGGCATCGCACTGAGCGTCCTACGCTCCGCGTCTCCCCACTCCCCTCATCAGCAGACAACCTTCTGCTCATCGATCTGCATCCCTCACTGGACGGAGCTCAAGGCCAGCACTTGGCCTTTCCTTTTTATACTTTGTCCCACCAGCGCCTCGCAAAGTGCCTGACACCTGGCAGGTACCCATGAGCGTCTACACGCGTATGAAGAGGTCAACAAGGGACCACAGGGCCTACCGTGGCCGGAAGCCTCTCATCCCCAGAGCAGCACGAGTCCCTCCCCTTTCCTGCATCTGCTTTTTTCTCTCTGCCCAGGGCCCAGATGCCCCCGGAGGCCTGCCCTGCCTGCCGCACTTCTGTCCCTGTGCCCAAATACCCCTGGAGGCCTGCCTCGCCCTGCCGCACCTCTGTCCCTGTCCCCAGTCTTCCTTACCCACCCAGGAGACATCACTACAGTCCTCTGTTTAAACATTTTGGTCCTATTTAAGCGCTAAAACTACAAAACTCAGGAGAAAACACAGGAGCAGATCTTTGTGACCTGGGCTGGGCAAAGTCTTCTTAGCTGTGACCCCAAAGGCACAAGTGACAGAAGCAAAAATGGACACGCTGGACCTCATCGAAATAAAAAATGTCTGTGTTTCTAAAAACACTGTTGATGGGGCACCTGGGTGGCTCAGTCAGTTAAGCATCTGCCTTCAGCCCAGGTCATGATCCCAGAGTCCTGGGATGGAGTCCCGATCGAGCTCCCTGGTCAGCAGGGAGTCTGCTTCTCCCTCTGCCCCTTACCCGGCTTGTGCGCTCTCTCTCTCTCTCGCTTTCAAATAAATAAATAAAATCTTTAACAACAAAAAAAATAAAGACACTATTGGGGCGCCTGGGTGGCTCAGTCATTAAGCGTCTGCCTTCGGCTCAGGGCGTGATCCTGGAGTCCTGGGATCGAGCCCCACATCAGGCTCCTCCGCTGGGAGCCTGCTTCTTCCTCTCCCACGCCCCCTGCCTGTGTTCCCTCTCTCGCTAGCTGTCTCTCTCTCTGTCAAATAAATAAATAAAATCTTAAAAAAAAATTAAAAAAAAAAGACACTATTGAGAAAACAAAAACCCACATGATGAGAGAAGATATTTGCATATTTATAACTGAGAAGCGATTTACCGAGAATATATAAACAATTCTTACAACTTAATAACAAAAAAGACAAATAACCCAATTAAAAAATGGACAAAGGATCTAAACAGGTATCTCTCCAAAGACGACACGCAACCGGCCAATAAGCACATGAGAAGACGCCCAACATCATTAGCCAGCAGGGAAATGCAAATCAAAACCACAGGGGCCACCACTTCTCTCCCCTAAGCTGGATACAACCAAAGAGACAGATGAAAACAAGTGCTGTCAGGGACGCGGAGAAATCGGGGCCCTCCTACCTTGCTGTTGGGAATGCGAGATGGCGCGGCCGCTGGGGAACAGCCCGGTGGTTCCTCCAAAGGTCGACACGGAATACCGTGTGACCCAGCAGCCCCAGCCTCGACCCCGTGCCCCAGTGAAGGGGAAACACGTGTCTACGCAAACGCACACAGATGTTCACGGCAGCATTGCGCGTAATAACCAAAGAGCGGAAACAACTCAAATGTTTGCCAACTGACCCATGAATCAATAAAACGTGGTACGTCACATACTGAGATAGTATTCGGCAATAAAAAAGGATATTCTGATATATGCTACCATGTGGATACGCCTCGAAAACACTATCGTAAATGAAAGAGGCTAATCACAAAAGACTACACATCGTATGACTCCACTTATCCTGGATGTCGTGAGTCGGCGCACCCATAAAGACAGAGAATAGACAGCGGTTGTCAGGGTCTGGGGGATGAGTGGAGACGGAGGGCCACTGCTAAGGGGTGCAGGGTTTCTTTTGGGGGTGATGAAATGTCCCAAAGGCAACAGTGGGGATGCGTACACAACTCTATAAACCGACTAAAACCCACTTAGACTTTAAATGGGTGGATGGCGGGGGGGGGGTGCGCCTGGGTGGCTCAGTCGGTTAAGCGTCTGCCTTTGGCTCAGGTCGTGATCTCGGAGTCCTGGGCTCAAGCCCTGCATTGGGCTCCCTGCCCAGCAGGGAGTCTGCTTCTCCCTCTCTATCCCCCTGCTCATGCCCGCTCTCTCTCTCTCTTAAATAAATAAAATCTTAAAAAATATAGGGGTGGACTGTATGGTGAGTTCTATCTCCACAAAGCTATTTTACCTGCATTCAAAGATTGGATCGCATATGCATGAGGCTGGCCATGATTCGAGGCAAAAACCACCTATTAACAAGTGCTGGTGAGGTTGTGGAGAAATGGAAACGAAACCTTGTGCACGGTTTGTGGGATTGTAAAACGGTTCATTTGCTATGAAAACGTTTGGCATGTCCTCAAGAAGTCAAAAACGGAAGGAGCCTACAGTCCCGCAATTTGGGTATATACCACAAAGAACTGACAGCACGACTTCGCACAGCTATCTGTCCACCCGTGCTCACAGCAGACAGAAGGTGAGAAGAACACCCACGTGGCCATGATGATGGACAAACTGTGGTCTAGCCACACCACAGAATAGTACTCAGCCCTGAAAAAGGAAATCCGGACACACGTTACAACATTATGCGGGGACATTATGCGGAGTGAACTAAGCCAGTCACCAAAGGACAAATACTATGATTCCACTAACATAAGGTCCCTAGAGTCGGGGAGCTCACAGGGACGGGGAGGGGAGTGGCAGGGGCTGGGGGCTGAGGGAGGGGACGGGGAGTCAGTGTTTAATAGGAACAGAGTTTCAGTTTAAGAGGGAAACGTCCTGCGGGTAGATGGTGGTGATGGGCACACAGCAATACAAACGGTTGAGATGGTTAAGTTTTACGTTGTGTGTATTTCATGCAATAAAAGAAAAACTGGGGACCCTACCTATGTGTATCGGCCCCTTGGGAAGGCCATTTGGTGGCACGGACGAAGGGCCATGGGAGTATCCCTTGCCTTTGGGAAAATCATCCCGCTTCTGGGAATTCAAACAAGGAAAGGAGCCTACGTGTGTGAAAATGTGCATCCGGGTGTTTTTTAGAACAGGAGAAAAATGGGAACCATCGGGGTCCAGTAAACGGGAGGATGTAAATTCGCGGGGTGACCAGAGCCATAGAGACAGCCGGCAGTGAGCTTGTTGCACACGGGCAAAGCTTCAGCCAAAATGCTGGGTAGAAAGACACGAGATCGTATGTTCAGAATCATCAGATTATAATTTAAAAACTCCCAAAGAAGAGGCAGAAAAGGGAGACATCAAACGAGTCTGGGCGGAGGGCTGTGAGTGACACTGCCTCCTTTTCAACTGTTCTACGTTTTCCTAATTTTCTCTCACGAAGCTTGTTCTAATTTAAAAACTGGAGAAAACACATTAAAAAATTTTTTCTGAAAAGCAACCGCCTTGCCATGTTGTGTTTCAAATGTTTTTCAAAGTTCCGTTGCAGCACAGCTTGGCACTGGAATGCCAGGCCCCCGAAAAGAAAGCATGTGTTGGAACCTGAGTCGGTGTCTGGGGGCAGCCCAGTGGCTGCTTCTGTTCCGAGGTCCGGGCTTCAGAACCGGGCAGGGGCTTACCCCAGATGTGCGTTCACGAGAGCACACTGGGTGGACACTGCTGTGGGTCCCACAGCCCAGACTCCTCCGTAAACATCCAGCAGCCAGACACCTCGCGGGAGGGGAGCTTGGAGCCACTTAAAAGGTAGCTGGCAGCTAGAAGCGTGATCGGAAAACGGCAGTCACTGGGATTTCATGCAAAGAAGCAACATCACGCGCTAGGAAACATCACGGCTTTTCCTCTTCCTTGCCAAGCCAGGAGGTGAGAGAAGACACGACAACATCACAGAGACCCGGCAGGGACTTTCTGTTACAAGAGTTAATTAGAAGGGCCAAGAAAACAACTTAATCCTAGCTTTGTGATGAAAAGGTTTCTGCCGAAGGCAACCCAAAGGCTGGGGAAGGAAGCGGCTCCAAGATCTTCTGAACAGTGACAAGAATTAAATTTGCAGCCTCAACGCATACGCTTGCAAGCTCCAGGGGATGACGAGGCTTCAGGTTGATTAAGATAGGTGTGTTCCTGTCAGGAAAACTGGGCCAAAATGTCATCCCCAGTTCTTAACTGAGAGGACACTACCTCTTAGCAGCCCAATATGCTGTTCCCTCTGCCTGATTGCTGTTCCCTGTGCTCCTCACCTGGCTGGCTCCCATGCATCCCTGCTCATCCCTCTGGCCAGCCTCAGCCTAGTGTAGAATGCCCTTCTTCCCACCTTTCCTAGGTGACAATTACTCACCCCTAGAGCTGTGGGTTTGGGTGCCCCGTCAGTGGTCCCCCAGCCTCCCTGGGCTTCTTCATCTACTTCTGGAAAGACCTGCCCATCTCTCCCACTAGTCTGTGACCCTCTTGGGACAGGGCATGGGACTCCTTAAAGCTGACCACAGGGCCCGGCACACAGGAGGTGCTCAATAAATGCTTGCCATATGAACGATTAAAGATGAAGCATGATCTGTACCTTCAAGGTGTTTATAATCCAGTGAGCGAGTTGAGACAGGCAGGTCTGACAATGCCACTGATATTGCAAGCCACGACCCCTGAATGCGTCTGTTTTACAGCAGCCAGGATTTAGTGAGCAACTACTATGTGCCAGGGACCATGCTAAGTCCTTTTCTCATACTATAAGGCTAAGATCCCCAAACAGGTCCATCACTGAGCCTGAGGTTTAGGCAGGAGAAAGGCTCAACATCATGCAGAAAACAGCTGGGTCTCTGCTTGACTGCAGGCTTGTCTGCCCCCAAAGTCACTGGCCTGAGCTAGGCTACCCTCTGTTAAAGAATCTGTGGGTTCCCAGAGACAAGGGGCTGCCCAGGAACGGGTGCTGGTACCCATGAAGACTGCAGAGGCCACGTAAACCAGCACCAAGAGCACCAAGCATGGCCTCTCCAGCCAGCTGGGACATAAAGCCCATCAGGAATGACACCAGGGCAGTCATAAAACCAAGCCGGCCCACATCCGGCACTGACCAAGCAGAATGAGCTCGGAACAGAGAGGCTTATTTTGGGAAAGTGGAAACAAAACAAAGCTCTTTAATTGGAGCCATCTGGGAAGCAGTGGCCCGGGGGTGGGGCCGGAGGGGGCAGGGTGGGGAGCTGAGCTGGGAATGTGTGGGCGAAGCTGCCCTGCCCACTGCGGGCATGAGAACCAGGTGGGGAGAGCTGCTCCCAGCCTATGGGGGAATCACTTGGCCTTATCATGGTCATTCACTATTCCTGTCTTCCTCTCTCACCCCAGCTCTTGGCAGTCCGGGGCACAGTGAGTCCTGTGAGGAGCTAGGGAATCCCCATGAGCACAATGACAGACACCATGAGAGCCCAGCTGACTGAGGGCTGGGCCTGTCACAGTTCTCTAGTCTTTGGACCAAGAGTCTACACCCTAGGGGTGCCTGGGTGGCACAGTCGTTAAGCGTCTGCCTTTGGCTCAGGGCGTGATCCCAGCATTCTGGGATCGAGCCCCACATCAGGCTCCTCTTCTGGGAGCCTGCTTCTTCCTCTCCCACTCCCCCTGCTTGTGTTCCCTCTTTCACTGGCTGTCTCTCTCTGTCAAATAAATAAATAAAATCTTAAAAAAAAAAAAGAGTCTATACCCTAAATATGGATCAAGATTGTCAAGCATGTTGTCTAACCTGGGAAGAGCAACCAGTTTCCGTTGCTGATTGATTATTGCCTAGGGCTTTGTGTTAAGAAGGATTCTGAGGTCTGATCTGAGAGGTGACTGAAATGTGCAAACTACACGTTTGCAAAGAGAGGCGGCAGGGCATTCAAGGCCACTGCAATGAATCAAGGAATAGATGAGGGACTGAGTGAAAATGATGAAGAGGAGGGGAAACATGAAGGATATTCCAGAGAACAATCTAGTCATCTGGTGAATGCTGAGGTCAAAGGAGGGAAGAAACACAGCTGACACCCAAGTTTCTTGCTCTGGTGCATGGAAAGATGGGAGGACGATGCCTTTCCTTTCTACTTTTAAATACACATAAAATTTGCCATCTTAACTTTTTTTTTTTTTGAGAAAGAGAGAGAGTGCATGAGAGTGATTGGGGGGAGGGGCAGAGGGAGAGGGAGAATCATACACAGGCTCCATGCCCAGTGCAGAGCCCAACGCTGGGCTCGATCTCACGACCGTAAGATCGTGACCTAAGCCAAGATCATGACCTGAGCCAAAATCAAGAGCTGGATGCTTAACCAACTGAGCCACCCAGGAGCCCCTAGTTTTTTTTAAGTTATCTCTACACCCAAGGTGGGGATCGAACTCACAACCCCAAGATCAAGAGTCACATGCTCTTCTGGGGCACCTGGGTGGCACAGCGGTTAAGCGCCTGCCTTCGGCTCAGGGCGTGATCCCGGCGTTCTGGGATCGAGCCCCACATCAGGCTCCTCCGCTGGGAGCCTGCTTCTTCCTCTCCCACTCCCCCTGCTTGTGTTCCCTCTCTCGCTGGCTGTCTCTATCTCTGTTGAATAAATAAATAAAATCTTAAAAAAAAAAAAAAAGAGTCACATGCTCTTCTGACAAAGCCAGCCAGGTGCTCCCATCTTAACTCTTTCAAGCACACAGTTCACGGAGAGTAAGTACACTCACACTGCTGTGCGCCCTCACCCCCAACCACCTCCAGAATTCTGTTCGTCTTCCCAAATGAGAGTCCTCACCCCGGGAACAACTTCCCCCTCCCGACCCGGGCACCCACCATTCTACTTCCCATCTCTAAGAACCAGGCTCTTCTCGGGGTCTCCTAGAAGCGAAAGCACCCAGCACTTGCCCTTCTCAGCGTGACGCCCTCCGGGTTCACCCACGCTGCCTCAGGTGTCAGAACCTCTCTCCTGTCCCAGGCTGAACAACACTCCGTCATGGGCCTGGGCCACGTTTCGCGTAGCCGTTCGTCGCTTCGCGGACACGGGTTGCTTCCACTCTGGCTACTGTGAATAGTGCTGCTGGGAACGTGGGCGCCTTGACTTTCGGACCCCAGGTTTCAGGCCTGTGTGACGACCCCTGGCTGACATTCAGCTGGGTGTTCCAATGACCTGGTCAAGGGCTCAGGTGGGAGACCGGGCGAGAAGAGCAGGGGGAGTCCCGAATGTTGACCAGGGTTCCAACAGGAGCCCTTGTGGTGGCGGGGCTGGCATGGGGATGACGGAGAGCAGGGGAAGGCAGGGGTGAAGTGGCTGGAGGGGGGAGGCTGGAGCAGGGCAGGGCCAGGAGGAGGGCTGAGGCCCTCGTGAACGCACAGCTCAGGAGTCTGGGCTGTATCTGGAAGGCTGGGAAGTCACGGCGCCTGCACTCGTGCGCTCGCTCCCCTGTTCCCAGTGCAGGATACGGTGTGGGTGTGGCTGGGATGCGCTGAGGTTCAAGTCCGGCTCCATTTACCTGGCCTTGGGCAAAATACCTAACGGGGGGGGGGGGGCATTGGACAAGTGACTTGAAGGCAGGGCCTCATCTTCCTTTCCTTTTTTTATTGCTTTGCAAAACAGGTGTAATAACAGGGCTTGAGGAGTAAATGCCTGCAAAGCACGTGGAACGGTCTACGCACACGGCATGTACTCGGCTAAATGCTAGCTGCTGTCCCATCATTCACGCGACCAACGTTTAGCAAGCACCCCTGCGCAGGGGGCCTGGGCTGAGCGCCGTGGTACAGCTGTGCAAACAGGCATTCCTCTGCATCTCAGAGCTAGGATCGACACAGACAAACCGAAACCCCAGTGCAGCACGACCCGCTGTGAAGGGGTAAGGGCGGGGGGCTGCCTGGAGGAGGGCGCCTCTAAGCTGAGAGGGGCAGACAGTGGCTTGTCCACGGTTGCATCCCAAGGGCCTGTCACAGGGCCTAGCACACAGCAGGCACTCTACTGAGCTTTGGGACTTCTCGCTCCTGCAAATCCTGGGTCAATCCTGAGCAGCCCAGACAAGGGTGAGGCGGACAGGACCAGCTGGGCCCAGGGGCTGTGCGGCGACTGCTTCTGTGGGTGGACGCAAACCAAGGCTGCTGCCTTGACCCTTGATCTGAGTAGAGCCCAGCGTTCCCGCCAGACCCTCCAGGGAGAAGGAAGGAGGACTCGGCCCCCCAGCCCCAGCCAACGCAAACACGGCCGCCCACTCGACAGGAAGACACAATGCGGCCAAAGCTCAGGGGACCCAGCTGGCTTCGGGGCTCCGCAGAGGCCGGCAGGGTCCTCCTGACGTCCAGCCCCCACCCAGACCAGGCCCCCCAGTCTCCCTGTCCCCTTTGCTCCAGCCGTCCAGCCTCCTGGCTGCCCTGTGCTGTCCCCTTGAGCCAAATCATCCTTTGGTCTTTTATCAGTGAGGCTGGCTAACCATGTGTGTTCCCAGAGCGTAAATCCTCATGCACGTCATCCTGGGCTTGACCCGTCTCCTGGCAGGCCGTACCCCAAGGCCAGCACGGCCGAGGCTCAGCTCAGGCTTCGGGCAGCCAGCTGGACGAAGGCACAGAGAAGGCCTGCACATGGCAGTCAGACCTGAGCCTGGGGAGGGGGCAGGCAAGAGCCCACCTGCCTTACCCCTGCAACTACCCCTCTCCAGGGCTCAGTGCTCGCCTGCTTGCAGACTTGAGAGTTTTCCTGTTATTCCAGGAGATTCTCAGAAATCCAAGGAAGTGTTCAAACAAGAAGGGAGGTTCTCTCCACCCTTACCAAAAGCCAAGGCTCAGACCAGCCTAACCTGGCATCTTCTCATTCCCAAGGGCAGCGCTGTCTGGGCGGGACCCCAGGGCCTGCCAAGTACTGGCTGAGTGACCCTGGACAGCTGACTTTACTTTCAGGGCCTCAGTTTCCCTGCCTGTAAAAGCCCTCAGGCTGGGCTGGGGTTCTCAGCACTTGGTGGGAGCCCCCGGAGTAGTGTCACCCCTGATGGCCATGCACCTCCCCCAGCCTGCCCCCTTCCCTGGGCCTCGGTGGAGGGCGAGGACAGCCAGACCCTGACGCTGCCTTTCATCCCAGACAGGAAGGCTCAGCCTGGCGACTCCGGGATTTGGAACAGATGTCTGCGAGCTCACAGGGGGCTGGGAAAGCAGCGACCTCCATCCCGGGGCTGACCAGCCACCCCTCCCTCCCCTGCCTCTTACCCCACTCCCTCCAGGGGCCGCAGACCAGAGCCAGCCACCCATTCTCCCCTCCCATGAGCCCCGAGGAGTGGGAGAGCTGCTAGGAGCTGGCAGAAGTGGCCTGAGGACCAGGGGGAGAGGATGGGGCCTCCACTGGGAACACCCTGACAAGCCCAGACCTCTCCTTCCTCCGGTATTGTGCAATCCACAGCTCAGCATGGGGCAAACCAAGGCTGAACGGAACCCCAAATGGGCTAAATCTGGGGCCGCTGCAGGTCTCTGCCGTGCCCAGTGCGGAAACAGGGCCCAGGGTCAGGACAGATTTTGGGAGCCAGCTCGGCAAGCGTTTCCCAATCCTTGCATAGAGGCCACCCCCAGGGGAACCTCAGCCCTGAGCTGTTCTCAGCAGAGTGGCCTTGGCCACACACAAGGACTGTCACGGTTCCTGTAAGCACGTGGCCAACCTGAGCTCACGGAGCCTGCACCACCGCGGGGGAGGTGGCCGGTCTCAGCCCCATTTCATGGGGGAGGACATGGGGGCACAAAGAGGTGGCAGCATTGGCCCAATGAGGGGCTGAGCTGTGCCTGCGTCCAAAGCTCGTGTTGTGATTTCTACTCTGCTCTGTCTCCCAGAGCAGGCCAACGAGATCCCGAGCCGGGTCCAGAAGCACAGGACAGAGGAAGGGACACCGCCATCCATTCATTCAGGCTTCCTTTCTTCATTCCTAGGAACATTCCAGAGCCCCTCCTATATGCCTGGTGCCGCGCAAGGTGACTGAAAGAACACTGGCTCAGGGTAAGGGGTGTGTGTGTGTGTGCATGCGTGTGTGTGTTGAGTGTGACTATACGAGTGTGTGAGAGTTTAAGTGTGCAAGTGAGTATGTGTGAGTGTGAGTAGATGTATGTGAATGTGTGAGTGTGAATGAGTGAAGGTGTGTGAGTGAGCATGTGGGTGAGTAGATATGTGTGAGCATAAGTAGATGTGTGAGGGTGAGGGTGTGGACACAAGTGTGGTTGTGGGCACGTGAGTAAATGTGAGTGTGAGAGCACGTGTGTGAGTATGAGTATATGTGAGTGAATGTGTGTGTGTGAGGGTGAGCATATAAGTGTGAGTGGTGTGTGTGAGTGTGACTAGACGTATGCAGACGAGCACGTAAGTGTGAGTAGATGTGTGAGAGTGTATGAGTGCGAACAGACGTGTACGGCTGAGCATGAATGCAAGCAGATGTGTGGGGGTGAGCACACGCGTGTGAGTAGATGTGTGTGTGTGAGTGTGACTAGACGTGTGCGGACGAGCACATAAGTGTGAGTAGATGTGTGCGAGTTTATGAGTGCGAACAGACGCGTATGGCTGAGCACGAATGTGAGCAGATGTGTGTGGGTGAGCACACGAGTGTGAGTAGGTGTGTGAGTGTGACTAGACATGTGCGGACGAGCACATAAGTGTGAGTAGATGTGTGCGAGTGTATGAGTGCGAACAGACGCGTATGGCTGAGCACGAATGTGAGCAGATGTGTGGGGGTGAGCACACGAGTGTGAGTAGGTGTGTGAGTGTGACTAGACATGTGCGGACGAGCACATAAGTGTGAGTAGATGTGTGCGAGTGTATGAGTGCGAACAGACGTGTATGGCTGAGCATGAATGTGAGCAGATGTGTGGGGGTGAGCACACAAGTGCGAGTAGACGTATGTGAGTGACCGTGTATGAGCGTGTGCCTGAGCATATGAGTGTGAGTAGATGCGTGTGGCTGTGAACATGAGGTTCTCTGCCACTAAGGATCCCAGGCAAAGCTCAGCAAGGTCACCCAGCCAAGCACAGGGTCCCCATACACAAGTGCTCAGCAAACGGGAACTGCCCCAAACCCCCGGTGCTTCCCCGCCCCGCCCCCCACTTTGAGCCTGGGCTGAGCCTCTTGCCGCCCCCGCGTTCCACAGACACATGCAACACGTCAGCCAAGCCCCCACCCTCCGTCATGGAACAGCTTAACCCCCCACAGCCCCCACCCTGTCCCAGATTCCTTCCCCAGTGGTCTTGGGGTTCTGCCAGCCCCATCCAGCCAGCTCCCCCAGACTCCCTCCCCACGCTGGTTTCCTGTCACCTGTCTGGGGAGAGACCCCGCCCCATCTAGAGGTCCTGACAGGCCAGTGAAGGTGACAAAACCCCAGGGAGCTGAGCTTCTTGGGGGTGACAGCCCACAACTGGCCTGCTCTGCTGAGGGGCTCAGTGTCCCCACCCCCACCTCACTTCAATGTCATCTCCCAGGCCTCCCCGATGCACTGTCACCCAGGGCTGGGATGAGCCGATTCCATGGCTGGGTGGGGCTCATGTAAAGGAATTTATGCTCTGACCTTGGATACACACGGATGTTCCTATCCAGTCATTTAGCAGCTGTGCGTCTTTGGGCAAAACACTTAACCTTTCTGAGCCTCAATTTTCTCATCTGGAAACTGGGGTTCCGTAACCCCTAATCCAAACTGCTTAGCTGTGGATGTGTTTTGGGACTCAGAATTTTTTCGAGTTTAGAGAGATGATGTAGTCCTTATACCACGGATTGTGTTAACACCCCCAGCTGGGTTTGCCCCCACAGGCTGTACTTAAATGAGATTTCAGTAGCAAAATGTATGAATATTCACTCTAACTAGGATAAACAAGGTCTATAAATAGTCTCGGGTCCGGTTTAGCAGCCAAAATGAGTTACAAAAACACTTGAATTTTCAGAGTTTGGGGAGATTTCAAACCCACAGACAAGGGAGTGTAAAACGGGTGGACCCACCCCGCCAAGGGCTGCAACAGAGAAGACGTCTAGCTCAGTGCCTGGCACATCTTGGGGCCCAGGGAGGACCTGGGTTGGGCTGGAATTGAAGGGGAAGGGGATAATCCCATTCCCAAACGGGAGTGAAGGGCTGGGTCCAGGCTGGGAGGCTGAGCCCAGGGGTCTGAGGGGCCGAGGGGAGGGAGGCGCGGGCGGGGCAGAGCAGGGCGGCCATGCCATCAAGTCCAGCCACCCAACAGCAAGCTTAGCTCCTGCTCAGGGGCTAAACCTTCCGGGAGGCGAATGCCTTGTCTCCTAGCCCCAAGAATACATCCAGGACTGCACACAGCCCCGGGGATTCATGGGCCCCCAGAGTCGACCAGATGATCCACGCTGAAGAGCTCCTGCCCTAGAGCGCGGACTAGTGCACCTCCGGGTGGGTCCCCCCTTCCCGCAAAGCTCTGGGTCTAGGAGGACCCAACCGTTGCAGGGCACGGTCCTTGCATCCAGACCCACTGCTCTATGAAGGGCTCCCCGGAGGCTTCCCGCCCCTGCCAGCCCCCCGGGGGGGGGGCACCCATCAGTCCACCCTTCCAGTTCCCCGTCTTAGGGGGGGAGTGCAGCACGGGCCCCGTCCCGTCGACAGCCAACCCAGGGCGCGCAGCACCCCGACGGGCTGCGGTCCGGGGACGAGGCGGCGGCAGCGCCCGCGGCCCGAGCCGGCGCTTACCCAGGCGGAGGGTGATGTTGACCGAGGTGGGGTACTGCACACCGAAGGCCATGGACGGGCTCTGCCACCAGGTGCTGTCGTCCTGGCTGTGGAAGTCGGTGAGGTAGGCGGCGTCGTGGCGGCGCCGGGGGTCGGCGGCGTCGCAGCGCTGGCACTGCGCCCCCGCGCCCGGCGCGCCCACGTGCGGGCAGAAGTCCTCGGGCGGCCGGCCGCACGTGTGCGAGGCCTCGGCGCGCCGGCCGAACGCCGCGTTCTCGAACACCGGCAGGCAGCGCTGCGGCCGCCCCGCGTCGTCGTAGCACGCGCCCATGCCCGCGCCGGCCGCCCGCGGCGCCAGCAGCGCCAAGCCCAGCAGGAGCGCGGCCGCCGCCATGGCCCCGGGCCCCGACGCCCCGCGCTCGCTCTCGCAGCCCTGCGCGCCCCGACTCTGCCCCGCCGGCTGGGCGGCGGTGGGCGCGGACCCGCCTCCCCACCGCCCCACGGCGGGCGGGCCCCACGGACGGGGCGGGGCGGGGCGGGGCGAGGTGGGGAGGGGCGGGACGGGGCAGGGAGGGGCGGAGCGGGGAGAGGTGAGGAGGGGCGGGGCGGGCGGCACCCCCACCTCGCGGCCGCGCGGTCCCTGGGCGCTCACCCCCACCTGGTGGACGTGCCCGGGAGTGCCCCCGCTGCCTCCGGGCCCGCCGCAGGACCCTGGCCTCCCGCAGCCTCAGCGTCCTCATCTGTAAAATGGGATCGGTAATGACGCGGGGGCATTTCCACCCTGTGAGCTGTCGGTGGCGGCTCCTAACGTGGGAACGGCTCACCAGGGTCTTGCCAGGCCTGAAGTAAAGGGTCTTTCTAACTGGTCTTTCTCATGGCACATTTCCTCCTAGCAACAGTCACCCAAGGCAGATTGCGGGGATGGCTCCTCTGGTTTCCGCCTCCCCATTAAGTCTGGACAGTGCTCCGGCTGATGCCTGCTGTCTACGCTCCAAGCAAAGAGATTCTAACCTGACATTTGTGACCGAGGGTACCAGGCCTTCCCTGCCCACCCCCTATTGCCCCCTTTTACTCTCCTTTCACTAAAATTAGTAAATCCAGGGAGAAAAGCCACATGCTTAGAATAATAGATGCGAAGGGAAACAGTTGATGAAGCCTAGCAGCCCTTCCAGAAAACTCTAAGGAGAATGGAAATAAATGGTCTGACATGCTAAGACTCTGCAGCTAGGGTCCCAGATGCAGACTAGGTCTTGCCAGTCGGATGTCCTTACTTGCGATCCGGAAGGTAGGAGTGGGCGGAAGCCATCTTCTGCCCTTCTGGTGGCCAGAGGGGTCACAGAGGAGGACGTTTCCTGCAGCAGCATGCTTCCCGCATCCCTCTCTGCAGGGCCGGAGAGGCCTTTGTGGGGCGGTGGTGGCAGCAGTGGTGTCTTGACTTCTATCTCTGGCCCCTAGGTTTGTACTTAGAGGGCGAGCTCCCAGAGCCTCCGGTGGTGGCAGCTTCCCAGGTGGGTCAGTTCTGCGGCGTCCTAGCTGTCAGCCCTTCCAGTCCTTCCAGCCATCCTCTGAGCCCTTCATTCCCTGCATTCAGTCCTTCCTGCTGGATATAGCCAAGCACCTGCCACGCGCTTGGCCCAGAGCCCAGCACAGACCACGTGTGCGGTACATTGCTATCACTGTCATGAAGACCCTTTCCTGCCCCCCGCGAGCCCTGCGTCTGGTTGGAGAGGGAGGTCATGCATGGCCTGAGAAGCAGCCTGCTGATGGTATTCCCAGGCTCGTTCTTGCCCAGTGTATAAGACAGGTTGGGGCCGTGTGTTCACCATCAGCTGTTCCTCAGCGAACATATACTGCTGCCCGCTGTGTCCCCTGCACTGAGCTGGAGCAGGACGTGGAGGAGAGTTAGACACCCCCTCCTAGTGCATCTATACGCATAGATGTCCGTGAACATCTTGGGGCTTGGGGTGTGGGTGCGGGTGGGCGGAGGCTAGCTCTGCCTGGAGTTGGAGTGTGCTTTGCGTAGGAGGCACAGCACGAGCAAAGGCTCAGAGGGCAAGTCTGTCGTGTGTTTGCCGCTCGGGGTGGGGGGCTGGTCCTGGGGGCTGAGGCTGGAGCAGAGTGTGGAGGCCAGATGATGTGGGGTGTGGGGCGCCCTGGTGATGAGCTGGGGCTTCAGCTTGCAGAGGGTCTGAGGGAGCTGGGGGTTCGTGGGGCAGGGACTTCGTGTGGCTCACCCTGGTGTCCCCAGAGCCCGCACTGAGTGTAGTTCAGGGAATGTTGGGGGGACAAGCAGGAACCACGCGCCTGGCAAAGGCTGATTCTACAGGGAGTGGGCAGGAGATGAGGTGCCAGCTGGGCGTTCAGCGCCCTTGCCCAGCTCCTGGCAACAGGGCCATCCTACCTCTGCTGGCGACCTCAGTCCCGTTCTCCTACCAGGCTCCCACTTGCTTCCTGCTTTTCCAGTTTCTCCTGCCTGAGCGCCACATCCAGCTGTTCATGTTCACCCAGGATCCACCACCAGGTGGCGACATTGGCCACATTACGGGACTGGCCCCTCTCGCCCCCTGGCCGCCAAGGACACCTTGGGCGGAAGTCTCTGTGCAGCCGGTGGTCCAGAGACCAGAATAAAATCACTGGGTGCAGGGCACTGGCCCTACAAATGGGGAAACTGAGGCGCAGAGAGGGGAAGTGGTTTGCTGAAAACACATGCACAGCGGGACAGGACCAGGTCCCTCCCATCCCAGAATGGGAGTCAGGGAGGGACTGGGATCTATAGATGCTGGGAAGCAAAGTATGACCCCCTAAGCATGGGGTGTCTGTGAACCCACAAAATCTCAGGATAACTCCCCAAATCTGCATGACAAAGAGACAAGGAACACCTCTGTGACCGCAGGAAAGGGACCTGGAATGGGCAGAACTGTGGACATCACCATTTGGGACACTGGGCGACAAGAGGCCTGCTACCAACCGTCCATCGAGAGAAGGCTCCGACTGTAACCTCCCAGCAGGACTCACCATGATCCCAGTAAAGGTAACTGTGCCCTGTCGCCAGGGGCCCCTCTGCACACACATGACAGAAACCCAGTCTTTGTAGCCCACAGAAGCTATGGACCACCTAGCCTCAGTTTCCCTGCAGCCTAGAGCTTTAAGGCCCAATCCCACAATCTGCCTGTGATCCTACCCCATTGCCCTAGTGGTGGCAGGGAGCCCGGGAAGGATCTTCAGCAGCAGAGCTGAGGTCAGTTTCCTTCGGGAAGATGGATGGGGGTGGAATCCAGGGGGCCAGCCTGGAGGTGGTGTGGGAGGAAGGGCCAGTATCTGTGTGTGGCTGATGGGGGGTATGCCTATGCTGGGAACCTGCAGAATCTCTGCAGAGGCCTGGCCTCCTGCTTGGGGCTGTGAGCAGACGTGGCAGACTGCCCTCCGCACAGCCCCCCTACCAAGGGTTAAAAATTTCCAGGCAAAGAAAGGAAGGAGAAAAACCCTGTTCTGATTTGCTTAATGAACGCTAATTAAAAAGACAGAAGATAGCAGATTCCTTCAGGACAAAGATGAAAGGCCTGTTAATTAAATCTAGGGAGATGAGGCCAGGACCCCGCTGATCCCACCTGACAGCTCCACAGCCTCCTTGGAGCCCAAGGTTGGGGCACTAGCAGAAGGGGAAAAGCAGCCCCCTTCCCCGGCCTTGAGGCCCTGCCCTGGCAGTAACTCAGGTGGGCCCTGCCCCTCTGGGGTGCCTCGTTTTCCCTATCTGGACAGCAAGAGCCTTAGCTTATGGTTTCCCATGACCCCCAGTCTGGTTCCAAGGCTCTGCAAGTCTGTGCTCTCTATCCGCATACCTGGGCCTCAGTCTTCCCTTCTGTTAAGTGGGGAGACTGCATCTGCTCAGTAGACAGACAAGGCATGAAGTCAGAATTGGGGGTCTGCCAAGGCTGCGTGGGGAACCAGGACGCTTAGTGACTGGCTACAGCTGGCCCCCCAGGACCCTGCTGCCAGGCCCAAGTCCACGTGTCTGCACTGCGATCACCCTCCAGGGCACTGTCCTGTACTTCTGAACAGGGACAAGGTGGCCTTCACAGAGGCTTCCTGGGAGCTGGGCCCGGGGTGAGTGCGCCACTGGCACATGTAAGTGTAGGCTGTGGTTAGTCCACGAACTCCCGGGGCTCCCCAGGGGATTAGGGAGATGGCAGTGACCCAGGAAACAAACTGATGAATTAGGCAGTGACAGGTCCCCAATAAGAGCCACAAAGGAAACAGATGAGGGGACGGGATGAACTCTGAGAGGGGATGAGTTTAGTTTGGGCAATCAGGGAAGGCTTCTCGAAGGAGGTGACAGATCAGCGGAGACCTGCAAGATGGGATGGGAGGCAGGGTGGGGAGAGAGGGCTCTTGCTGATGGGAGCTGACAGGGGGCCCCCCTCAGCTGTTGCCGTCACAGAGCCTCCTCTCCCTGGAGTTAACAAGTTCAGACAGGCCAAGGGACATGGCTGGCTGCGGGCATGTCACCACTCAGTCCAGCAACTGTCTCACGACCCCATCCCCCACGCTGTGCCCAGCCAGGTCCCAGGATGAGTCAGCCCTAGGTACCCTTCAAATGGAGGGGCCCAGGAGGACAAAGAATGCCCTCCTTCTGGGTGGTCCAGGGACCAGAGGCTGGGCTGCCGAGGAGGCTCCGTGGACAGACATTTACTGGGTCCACACGCCAAGCCCTGGGGACGGAACGATGAGTGATGGCAAAACTGTCCCTGCATTTGTGGGACCCAGATGATAAACCGGTGATTATAACACAGGGCAGCCAGTTAAGCCCTGGGCCAGAGAAGCCAGGGAAGGCTTTCTGGAGGAGGTGGGGTCTCAACTAAGAGCTAGAAAGGTCTCTGTCTGGGGAGGGGTACCATCCTGAGACAGGGCACGGGCTGAGGAACAGGCCTGGGGAGATAGGAAGGTCAATTTTAAGTGTTCAAGGTATGCGTCCCAAAGGTCATCCAAGAAAGGTATTCAAGAGGCCAGACTATTCTCCTTGCTTGTCCCCTCCCTCGCTGTGTGTCCTCAGGCAAGTCCCTTCCCCTCTCTGGGCCTTAGGATTCCCACCTGTATGATAGAGGGTGGCCTAGAATGACCTCTGAGGCCCGTCTGGGGTGGCTTCCCTTCCCTGAACTTCTCCCAGGGGACCAGGCTGCCCCCTCCTCAGTGAGAGACTCTCTAGACTCAGCCTCTGGCCCCTACCAGGTCTGACTCCCACTTCCTCCGGGCACCCAGGGTCCAGGGCAGCAACACGTGGGCCTGGGACTGCCTGAGGAAATGCCCATGGCCAGGTCCACACACACTGGCCCTGCCGTGCCCAGGCACGGCCCACACACAGCCCAAGTGTGTGCTGTGCTGTTCACAGAAGGGCCCAGCCAGGGATACCAGGGCCGTGGAACCCACCCTGTGGGGAGATTAAACATCCAAGCTGCCCCCAATAAGTTTTCTGGTCTGTCTGACCCCACTCCAGACCAGGGACTCCTAGGGTAGGCAGGGAGGGGTCTGACTCATACCCTGGGCAGATGGCAGAATGCGTGCTCACAAAATGTCCAGTGAATGAATGAAGGATGATGAATGAGTGATAAATGAATACATGAAAAGTGCAGAATGAGTGCACCTGCCACCCTTTCCCGTTGGCCACTGGGTTCCGGCCACGCCGGCCTCCTTTCAGAAACAGCACATTCCCACCACAGGGTTTCTGCACCTGCTTCTTTTGCCTGGAGCACTGTTCCCAGAGATCTCGGCATCCTTCCCGCCCAGTGTCCCTGCACAGAGAGGCCACCCAGACCTCCTGGCCTTCCCCTGTGCTCCCTGCCTAGGCACACTGTGTTGCTTTCCTCCCGAACCTTCACCGCGCCCGAGACGGCGTATTTGTACTTGCTTGTTTTTCTGTGGTCTGCCTCCTCTGTCAGACTGTGAGCTCCCTGAGGGTGGGGGCTGTGCTGCCCTCTGTCCCCGACTCTGTGCCCAGCAGGTACACGTGTGGGACGAATAAATGGAGACACGGTATCCATGGGGCACAGGCAGCAGAGCAGGGCACAGAGTCACTTAGCAGAGTGACAGGCGCTGTGTAGACACTGGTCCTCACCAGAGGTTCCCACTGCAGGGAAGCTGTCCTCAAACAGTAATTTCATTTCTGAGCTCTTTCTGCTGATGACAAGGAAACAGCAATTAGAAGTCAGCAGCAGAACCCGGCCAGGCAGGGGAAGGCACAGGAAAGCAACACTGCCCCCCAGCTGCCCTAGGGATTCTGAATCAGTGCTGTGAGCACACTGGGACCCTCAAGCCTGAGTTGGACCCTGTCTGTCCCCAGGGCCTGGCATGACCCTGCAGGGGCTCCCATGGCCCTTGGGTAAAGGCAGCTTCTCAGGCTTCAGCTCCTCAAATCCCAGAACTCTTGCCTCGTTGGCCAGCCTCTTCTAGACACTCAGGTCCCCTCCTGCCCCAGGACCTTTGCACCTGCCAGTCCCTCCACCTGAAATGCGCTCTGCCAGATCTCACCAGCTTGGTTCTTGCTCCTCCTCCTGGCCTCAGGGTCAGGATAATGTTGCTTGCCGAGGAAGCCCCCCCTGGTGCCCCGTTCCTGATTACACGGCACTTCTAACTCATTATTAGTTTCATGTCCTTCTGCCAAGCCCAGAGGATAAGAAACCTGTGGTTTCCTGCGCTGTCCCTGACACACACCCCAGGCAGGATACACACCAGATGGTCCCTAAATGGTATGGAGTGAAAGAACAAGTAAGTGAGTGAGGGGAGGAAATTGGGTGGGAGGGAAGGAGGGAGGATGGATAGAGAGTAGGCGGGAAGTAAGGAGAAAGAAATTGGCTGGGAGGCCCAGGCTCCGCTGGGGCTCCTCTCCCAGCGTGCTGGCCCTTTAAGGGGGTGAAGGCCAAGGGCAGGGAAGGAGGTGGCAGGCCCGTGACAGGGAAGTGATCTACTAGTGCGCCTCGCCCTTCGCGTGGCTTTATTTTGAAAACGTGAACTTTACAAATGTCAGGAAAAGGTGGGATTCTCAGCCTGGGACCGAGAGAAGCCGATTAGCATTCCCGGTGCCTGTGCTAATGGGGCTGTGCATAGGCTGTGGGAAATTTATGCCGCCTGCTGGGGCCGATGCAGAGGCCAAGGCAGGAGAGTCTAACACATAAAGCGGCAAGGTTGCCAAATCTATGTCTCCCCCCGGAGGACATGCGCCACCGTGGGGAGGCCCGGAGGACAGGGAGGCAGGTAACCCCCACAGGTGGTGGGGGCCATGGGGGCCGGGCAGGGTTAGAGGACCCCCATGCGCTGCATCCTGGGAGGGGTGACCCCTCATCCTCCCTCCGTGCGGCCAGGCCCTATTCGTGACCCCCGGACTACAAAGTTCATTCCGATTCGTCTTCACGGGGCCCTGTTAGGGAGGGGCCGAGCCCCATGCTGCCAGTGCAGAGACCGAGGGTCGGGGAAGCGAAGTCACTCAGCTGGACTTGAACTCAGTTCTGTCAGCAGCCTCCCTGCCCTCCCGCACGTCCCCCAGTTTCCGGGACAAACCTCATTTGGGATGGCCCACAGCATCAGTGCCCAATTAGAGCTCCCTCCAAGAGCATCTAGGGAGTTCTGTGTGGGCCGCAGAGCACCTACACACACTGTTCCCTCTGCTGGAACACCCTTCCCCGCCACACCTGAGACCAGCCTGCTCCACAGTTGATGGTCTGTGCCCTCCCCCAGCAGGGAAATTCGTCTCCTCAATGGACATTCTCTTTGCAAATCACCTTTCGTGCAATGCTGTGTCTTAGGGACATGTTGGGAGCTGTCAGGCTTCCGTTTAGATCTGTGTGTGGGTTGTGAGTGTGTGGTGTGTGTACGCGTGCGTGCGTATGCGTGGTGTAAGTGCTGTGAGTGTGTGTATGGTGTGGGGTTTGTGTGTGGGGTGTGTGCGTGGTGTGCGCACAGGAGTGTGGGTGGGTGTGGGGTGGAGGGTGAGTGCGTGTGGTGGTGTGGGGTGCGCGCGCATGAGTGGGTGTGTATGGTGTGTGGAGTCTGCACGTGCGTGCGCGGCAGAACCCGCGCCGGTATGGGCACAGACAGATCAGGCCTGAAGGCCGAGGAACGGGGAGGGGTGGGTGGTGAGGGGCAGGCGGGCAGCAGGCCGTGTGGTGTGAGCTGGAGGGGGAAGGGCGCCTGCATCTGCGGGGGAGGGAGGCCTGCGGGGTCCCCGGAGCCCCCCCGCCCCCGGGCAGCTGCAGGGCTGTCCCAGGCCCCACGGCCTGGCTGGCGCCAAGCAGGGCTCAGAGCCCACTCTGGGCTGGGGAGGCACAGGGGCTGGGAGCACCTGCAGGTGGGTGGGTTTGAGGCCAGAGGCTGGCCTCTCGGGGACAGTCCCTGAGGGGCCCAGGAAGAAACACTGTAGGCTGTTGCAATCGTGGGGTGCAGGAGTCCACGCGAGGTGGAGACCCCAGAGAGGCCACCGAGGTCACGCTTGAAGCGGGTCCCTGGGGCTCTCCAGCTGTGTCCCCCCACACGCTGGGGTCCTGTCCCTCAGAAGAGGCCGAGGCCTGGGACAGCGCTGGGGATCAGGGATGACCCCGGGGCGCAGCCCCTGAGGCCTCCTGTCGCCCCCAGAACGGGGCGTTGCTGAGAGCCCCGCTCCTTGCACACCAGGTGCCGTGTCAGCGCGGTGTGTGGAGGTGCTGCCAGCCCTGCACCCTGAGTTGTGCAGATGCCAGGCCTCCTCCATCCTCGGAGCAACCGAGGCGAGGCTCGGGGACGGGTGACTCGTCCGGGCTCCCAGGGCTCAGAGGCGCGGGTGCCTAGTTTCGAAGACGTGGCTTGACTCCAAAGCAGAAGCCTGGCTTGGCCAGTTGGCACGCGGTTCCCGTGGGAGCACCAGGCAGGGGAGCACGGGTCACGCGTCTGCCATGCTCTCCAGACGCAGAAGAGCGAAGACACTGGGCCTCCCTGGGCCCCACAGGCGAGTGACCAGAGGCTCGGGCTCGGGTCCTGAGTAGGGACGCCATGGCCTGGTGGCTGGCAGAGGGCAGGCAGGGCAGCTTGCCAAACGGAGGCCCCTCAATACTGGGGAGTGACCGGCACGTCTGCTCCCTGTCCCAGCCGGGGGACAGGCTCTGCCTTCATAACGCGTGATCGATGGGCCTAATATGGGACTGGAGACGGCGGGCTGGCAGCCCCGGCCCGGCCTGCCGGCTGCCATTTGCCCATATATTTATTTATTTATGCATTCTCCTCCGTGGCAAAAGCCCAAAGACAATAAAAGAAATTGAATTGCATATCAGATGGGACATCAGAGGGAGATACGGCCATAAATCGCGTCGTATTTATTCCATAAATATCAGCGCCTCCCGAATAGCCAGTGCCCGTTATGAAGTTATAATCAGGAATCTGGTCCCAGGGTGCTTGCCACCAGCCCCTCCCCCACTAGACAAACAGGCTGGGTCCCCAAAATAAATAAACGCTTCCTCGGGCCACCTGCCCCCACCGACGCAGGCATCTGCTCGCCAGGCTGCCTCCCCCGGAAGCAAGGAGCAGGGTCTACGGGCAAGGGCGGGAGGGGGCTGGCACCACAGTGTGCCCAGGCCTGGAGGGAAGTAAGCTTCTCCAGGCCCTGCGCCCCCACCTGCCCACCTGTACCCCAGCAGCCCCTGGTTGGAGCCAACGTTCTTCCTCTCTTTCTCTCTATGCCAGGTTTTTTTTTCCAAAGTATTAATTTACATTCAGTGAAATGCACAAATAAGGGTATGGCTTGTGTCCCCTCAAGCCCCCTCCCTGTCGCTGGCACCCGTCCAAAGGAAGCCGCTCTCCTATCACCTTAGGTCACTTTGCAGGTTCTAGAATTTCAGAAAAATGCAATCGTGTGATCTAGGCTCTTCCACACCTGCTCCTCGTTTGCTTGACGTTGACGTGCAGGCGAACCATCCCGTCATCGTGCGTATCAGGGGTTCCTCCTTTCTCGTGCTGTCGGTATTCCACGGGCGACTACACACCAATCTGCTCGTCCATTCTCCTGCGGGTGGACGTCTGGGCTGTTTCTAAGCTGCTGTGGGTGTCCTTGTGTGCGTCTGTCTGTGAATATAAAAACTCGTTTCTTGAGTATGTGGCTGTGCGTGGAATTACAGGGTCCCGGGGTAGAGGTACGTTTAGCAGGAAGTGCCAAGCACGTCTCCAAAGTGGCTGTTCCAGGGGCGCCGGCGGGGCTCAGTCGGTGAAGCGTCTGCCTTCGGCTCAGGTCATGATCCTGGGTTCCTGGATCGAGCCCCGTGTCGGGCTCCCTGCTCTGCAGGAAGCCTGCTTCTCCCTCTCCCTCTGCCCCTCTCCTTGCTTGTGTGTTCTCTCTCTCTCTCTCTCTCTCTCTCTCTCACTCTCTCCCGAATAAATATATAAAATCTTTTTTAAAAAAAACCAAGAAACCCCAAGTGGCTGTGCCATTTTCCACGCCCACGGCAAAGTGTGTGAGTCCCAGTTACACCAGGTTTATGTCTACGCTTGGCTTTGTCTTGTCTTTAATTTTGGCCATTCTGGTGGCTTTGTACTGAGATCTCTTTGTGGTTTTAATTTGTTATCTCCACCACCAATTCTTACCTAGATGACTGCGTTGGCTGCTCCCACCCACCCCTCCAGGGTCTCTGGCTGGCCCCTGTCCCCTGCAGTACCCCCTGCACCCAACAGCCAGAGGGACCCTGCTGTCTGGTCAAGACCCACCTCTAATCGAAACCCTCCCATTGCTCCCAGCTGCTGACAGTAAAAGCTGAGGCCTTCATGGGCTCTCCACCCCACCCCGCTCTCTGCTCCCCCACACTGGATCCACGCTGTGCCCCTCTTCCCACCTCCAGACCCCCTGTGTCACCTTCTCAGGGCCACCTGTGCCGAGCCCCCTGCCCACCTCCTCCCTGCATCATGCGTCTCCCCAGCACTTTCAGCACATTGTCATCTGTCCCCTCCCTGATGTCAGCTCTCAGGGGGGCTGGACCTGGGTTTTGTTCACTGTCGCTTCCCTGGGGCCTAGATCAGTGCCTGGAACAGAACAGAGGCTCAACCAGTGTTGGTTGAATAATGGAAATGAGTCCGTGGCGGGTACCGTGGCAGTTTGACAGAGCCACTTTTTAAAAACGGAGGTGAAATTTACATACCATAGAATTAAGCATTTTAAAGTGTATAATCTGGTGGCAGGCAACGCATTCACATCCCGCTCTTGTTCCAAACGACAGCTGGTTTGGACGTGGCCTCATCAGCCTCTGATGTGACCTTAATAGTCTCACTTTCTCTCTTAACGACTGAACGTCTCTGAGGTTCTTTCCAGCTCCCTCCCAGCCTGAGTCGCCCTGCGTTCCTGAACTTCTCTTCTCCAGTGTTTACAGACTATCAGACCTCCGAAGTGTCCCCCCTGGACGGTTGGCTGATGGCTGACAGGGGCGCCCTCCAAGCTGAGTGCCCAGCACCCTCCCAGGGCGCGATGGAGAGGTGGGTGGAGGAAGTGGCTGGTTGGGCTCTCCCCCTGCCCCCCACAGCCACCCACTAGCCACTCTGCCTGGGCCCTCGGGTCCCCTGGAGGTGGGACAGCCCTGGGCAAACCTCAGCTCTGCCATTCCACACCCGTCTCCCCCATGCCCTTGGACTCCCTCCTGAACCTGCAAAAATCTTTCCTTTCCTTTGGCTAATAACTAGAGCAGGGGAGGAAGACCCAATTTATTTGGCAACAAATAAAGAGCTGCCATGATTAAGATGGGAGGGGGGGTGAGGGGGAGGGAGAAAGTTTAAAGGAGGAAAAATACCTTGGGTAATGCCATCTCCTGCGTCTTTATATTCGGAAACGGATCGTTCTGGACGCGGGCAGAAGGCCTGATTTAATATCCTCATGGAAAATACTCCACCTGATCCAATTACCACGGGAATTTTGATACAGTCAGCAGTCAAGATGAAAGATTCAGAGGCGCTCGCCACGGGAGTAAACACAGAGACCGAATTACCCCGACTCCTCCAGGGGCAGATAAGCGGTTCGGGTCACGGTGAGGGCACCTCGGGCCAGGCTGGGGGGCTCGACTGAGGCCAGCGTGCTGCTGTTGGCTGCCGTGGCCACGCTGGTCTGTCCCTCGGCAGCCCACCACGCTGCCCTCCAGCCGGTGGGAGCCCTTGGGCTGGACCCTGGCGTGGCAGGCCAGGGACCACGCGGAGAGGCGTCCACATGCCATGCCCAAGGTGCCACCGGGTCCTGGAGGTCCTCCCTGGTGCCCAGTCCCTCCCCCTGCCACCCTTGACAAACTCTGACCAGGCTGCCACCTAAACAACTCTCCCTGTGTCCTCCTGGTCCGGTCTCCAGGCCACCAGGCCGGCCCAAGCTCAGCCGCCCAGCCCGGACACCTGCAGCGGCCCTTCTCTGCTCGCCCTGTCTCATCCTGACATCCTGTTGTGACAGATGGCTTAAAAACACGAGTGTAACCGCCTCATCTGTGCCCAGAACCCTCAGTCACCTCCAGGGCACCATGTATCTCAGACCCTGCACCCTCCCCAGCCTGGCCCCCATCTCTCCTCCCAGCTGGCCTCCCCGGTTCCCAGGATGGTCCGGTTCTCCCAGTTGCATGCACTCTGAGCCCCTGTGCTTTGCTGCACAACACTGACCATGACTCTAATCACAGAACCATGCAAGCACTGAGTACTGCACATCCCTCTCCCCTGCTGGGTTTGGGCTGCACAGATGTCACGGGCCCTAAGGTGCTGCGTCTGTCCTGTGCTAGCCGTGCAGCCTTGGGCAAGGGTCCAGACTCTCTGAGTTCAACGGACTGACCTGCACCACATCCCAGAGGGCGTGGGACGATCCACCTGGGACGATCCACCTGACGGAGAGGAGGATGATAAGGAGAGGAAGTTCCACAGCCAGGTTCTTCCAGGCCAAGCCCCAGCTCTGTGTCTCAGTGGCCTCACCTGTGAAATGGGTCGTTATGGCGATTACACCCGTAATATCTATGTCCCTGGCATTTAACAAGCCCGGTAGCAGTATTACCTCGTTTGGGACCCCCACTACTTCTGCATATCGCTGGAGCTCCATGTATCATTCCCCCCTTGAATGGGGGAGCAATTAAAAGCTTTGGGGCACCCCCACTATCGCAGACCTGTGGGTCAAAGCCTCGGTCAAAGCCCCAAGTGCTTCCCTCCAGAGGCAGACATCATTAGCCCATTCACCACAAACCCGTGACTACAGCCGAGTCTGTCACCTCCAGAACCCGCCTCTTAGGAAGGGACTGCCCCCCCACCCTCCTGGGGCGGCGGGAGTGGTGGTACGCAGGAGGGTATGTTTTGAATGGGGACGGGAATATAGCCTCCCCAGGGGGACTGACTCCCTGGGGAGGCTTTTGTGCACAGAGAAGATCACCCAGATAATGACTTTGATTTTAAACGTTAACGTTTGATTCATGAGTGCTACACATGCCCAGTTGCGTTCTTTCCTGAGCCTGTAAGTTCACATGACATTTCTTACTGTTCTATTTCTATTTACATTTTTATAAACTTAGCACATTTGAACAATCCCCTTGAAGGGCCATTTGATTACTGTTTGGTCCCATTTACAAAACCAGTTAATCAAGCTCCTTTAAACACCCTAAACGGTGAACGTATTCCATTTCTTTCTCACTACTTCCGCGGTCTGCCGAGAAACCAGCCTCTCTCTCCGCGGACCGAAGGCCACTTCGGTACATGGCATTTACACACGCCGGCCGTTCCCTCACTGCTTACAAACTTCCTCACAGCACAACTTAACACCCCAAGTCTAAGTCAGGCGCTCACTTCCATATTTTCAATTCGAACCGCAAGGCTGGGCTCTTTCTTTATGATCAGCAAGATACTCCTGAACCTTCCAGAGGCTGAAGCCTGCACCCGCTTAAGACAGAGTAACAGTGCTGTTTGCTTCTCTTAAATGTGTCTGTTCTTCATTCTAACCTTCTTGGGGCCGAAAGGTGCTAACTTGGTGTGGGAGCGGTTTTGCCACACCCCGGGGTCTGGGGGCTGCCTTCTCAGCTGGCTGAATCCTTCGGGACCGGCGTGGCCTGGCTGGGGCACCCACCTTCCCAGCTGCCACCTCCCGGGGCCCGGGCCCGGTGCTGGAATCCCAGGGGTCCCCCGGGGCTGGCCGGGCTGCCCCCCTCAGTCCTCATTCTTCTCTCTGCTCACGCCCCCCCCATCCCAGTTGATTGGATTCAGCTGATCGGTTTACGGATTCATTCTCTCCTGCACAATTCATATCCCCCTCTCAGTTAGGACCTCCGCCATGCAGGACACTTAATGACAGATGACACCCTGGGAAGCCGGGAGCAGGAGTGAGGAGCATGTTTCTCCAAGGGCTTCAGAGCCACCCGGCCACTCCAGTCTCCCCACCTTTGCACAGTGCTGGGACAGCTCGAAGAAGGAGGGTGGGGAGGACCTGGGGCTTCAATTCCCCCCAGCCTGGAAGAGACTCGTGCAGCCTTGCCCTCCCTGCTGAGTGCTGTGGGGCCATTGCTTGCTCTCTGAGCCTCACCTGTTAAACCACAGACAGTTTGGGTCTTAATGCTTCCTCCTGGGCAGCTCCCTGCTCCTTCCCGAGCTCCCTGAGGCTCAGGGGAGGGCCGGTGCTGACCATGAGAGTACTGACACTCTCTTTTTGATCTCAACAACTCCATGAAGACGGTAACTCATATCTGGTCGGCACTGGGGCTCAGAGAGTTTAAGTAACTTGCCCAAAGTCACACAGCTTAGAAAGGGTGGAGCTGGGGTTTGCACTCAGGCCAGTCTGGACCCTCAGCTCCCTTGTCTTGGCCCCTGTGCTGTCCCTCCCCAAGGCCATGGGCCCCCAAATTTGGGCTTGAGCCGGCAAGACAGAAGCAGCAGGAAGAGGCAGCCGTGACTGAGCTTTTTCCACGGTGGAGAGGATTCCGTTCTATCTCCTACCACTCCCTCCTCAATTATTTCGCCACTGGGAACCTGAGAATCTGACCGGCTGTGAAGACGGCTTCTCTCAGATAAAAGCCGCAGCCGGCAACCGAGGCTGGCAGTCCAGCGGTGGGGGCATCTGCCAGGTGTCTGGGCCTGTCGGGGCGCCCCCCGGGGGAGGGCGGGGCGGGCTGGGTGGGGGGTCTCCCTCCAGCCTCCCCTCCCTCCCCGCCAGCGCCAGCGGTGGCCGGGGAAGGTTGTCTTGGTAACTCTGTCTGAGTTTCAGCTCGCCCTCTTGCTGGGATTTCTCACCCTGCGATAAAAGGCTCGTGGAGGAGAGGAGAGGCAGAGTGAGCCCAGGACCCTCCCTCTGAGAGGGGCTGCCGACTTAATAAGAGATGCTACTTTTCGGCAGGAAGCCTCAAGCACAGGTGCTCGCGATGTGGCAGGAGTCCGGGAAGCCAGGCCCAGGCAGGGGCGAGGGTCTTCCTGAAGCCTGGACCCCGTGGGGAAAGTCGTCAGGTCCCAAACATGCTCCCAGGCTGGGGCAGAGTCTTGGAAAGCCCCCAGGTGGGGCCATGAGGCTCCTAAGAGGAGCACAGCAGCCCGGTGGTTTGCTCAGCCCTGGTCGGCCTGAGTCCCCTCTGCTCACAGGCTGGGTAGCCTTTTCCTCCCCGGCGCCAGGGAAGTAATGAGTGGGGGGTTGAAGGGGGTAGAATGAGGTGGTGCTGTAAAGCCCTCGTTGCTGGGGGCCAGCCCCATCCAAAGGGGCCTGTGTCACCCTTATCATGGATGCAGGGGGATGGCCACGCGCCAGCCTGACCGAGATGTCCACCCCGAGAGCCCTGCAGGCGGGAACCAGCTTCCTTTTCTGTCTTTCTCCTCTTTTTTCTAACCAGCTTGCAGAATTGCAAAATCATCTGTCTCGGACCCAGGAGGAGCTACAGAGGGGAAGCTTGCCATGCCCGGCTCTCAGGCGAGAGCATGCCCCCCCCCTTCACAGATGTGGCCACGTGAGCCCAGGGAGGTGACCTGACTTGTCCTGGGCTGTGCAGTGACTTGGGTCTTCTCCAGCAGAGGTGGTGGCTCAGGGTGGGGGTGAGAGCCCAGGTTACCCCCGCCCATGGCTCTTTCCTCTGACAGCCCATCAGCTCTGCCCTCTGTTCAGAGAGACCCTCGAATCCCCCCACAGCGAGGTTGGTTTCACGGTAAAACACCCGCACTCTCCATCCAGAGCCCGCGTGGCCTCGGCCGCATCGACAGGAAGTGACCGCGTCAGAGGCCAAACCCCATCTTGATGCTGACCATCGCTCAAGACACCAACCCGAGGCCTGAGTGTCAAGACAGCTGTATTACAAGCACAGGGCTGGGAACAAGAACTTGTCTGATGGGAAGGGGTGGGTAGGATGGGGCCAGGGAGGGAGGGGGGTTCCGGAGACATCTTCTGCACCTGCTTCTTCCTTACCACGGGGCAGGAGACCCAGGACACCCCCCACGGTCCTCCGTAATGTCGTGGACAAGATGGCTATGTGTTCCCTACTCGTCAGAGTGAGTTTATTTCGTGAGCACTTACTGCGCCGGGCTCTATGCTCACTGCATGTTGTGGGGAAAGTGGTGCCCATTTCAGAGATGAGGTAAGTGAGGCTCGGAGAGGCAGAGTCTCCTGCTATCTTAGGTGGTTCTTCCAAGGGCAGGCGCCAGTCAAGGATTTCAGGGCAAGTGATTTTACGAAGGAAGTGCTCCCAGGAGAAGCCGATCAGGAATGGAGAAAGCAGGACAGAGAAGGGATCGAAGGCCGACAGGGGTGTGGTTTCAGGCGAGGTCCTAGTCTCAGCCTGAGACCTTGGGGAGCGCTGGAGCACAGATTGTACCTTGGTGCTTGTCCCATCCTGAGACCCGGAGTGGGGCTTTCGTACCTGCCCCCCAGCCGATGTCTGCAGACAGACAACGGGCTCAGCAAAGGGGATTCACGGGATCCGGCCAGGACACCAAAGTCTCCACCACGGTAGCTCTAAGTCACGCATCTGGCAAGTGGCAGAACCAGGGTTCGAACCCAGCCATGCCCCCACCAGGCCCTGGGTTCGTAACCACGTCCCCGCAGTTACCCCGGAGCTGGTGTCCTGGCTTCCCTCGGGGGCCGGCTCCCCCCGTTCCCTGCTCTCTCTGGGAAGCCGAAGAGCATGGTGTGGAAGCGACACGGGCATACATCGCACGCTCTCATTACACCATGCATTGTACCGCGCTCTGCTACACGGCCTCAGCACAGAAAATATAGCACAGTGTCTCATGTATTATTTATACAACGGGACTCTTGGTGGGGGTACCGGGGGGCAGGCTTGGTTGTATACACATATGGCTGTGCACACTCGGAAAATCCCCCGTGCGCAGAGGAACAATTAGACACTCCTGACTTAGGGCCCCTCTCCTCGCGTGGCAAAGCAAACAAGCCCACAAATGACTTGATTTAAAGAAAACGATGTTGTAAATGACGCTGCGGTTGGCCCATGGATGTGGCAGGATGACTGTGGTGTGGGAGGCGGTAGCTGGTTTGAGGGAGGAGGGAGCAGAGGCAGCGAGTGCGGGCGGCTCTGTGCTGGGCATTAGCTGACCCTGCGGCTTCTTGTCCCCCATAATCCCCATTATGCTCTGGGGGGTGAGGTCCACGGAACCTGCTTCCCGGCCTTCTCCAGCCAGATGCAGACATGGCACTTGCTCTGGCTTGTGAAACCCGATGGGGCGGGTGGGCTGTGGGCTGCTCCGGGGCCAGGGCACGTAAATGTGGGTGCGGTACCCTCCACGCGGTCCCCAGAGCAGATGTTGGAAGGACGTGTAGTGCGAGTGAGGAACAGAGCTTGGCACCCATGAGCCACTGAGATTCTGGGCTTGTCACCAGCCTGTTGTGCTGATGGAACAATTTTACAGGTAAGCAAACAGCTCCGAGGCACGGGCAACTTGCCCAAGGTCACACTGCCTGGAAGTGGGGCGGCCGGGGTGGGACCCAGTCCACCTCCACGGGCCTCCAGTGGCTCCTTTCTATCCCTGGGGACAACCGATTTTTTCAAAAGACCTGTCAACAGGCCCTGTCCAGCCACATCCTAAGCCTTTCTCCAATCTCTGTCCACTCAGCCTTGACCTCTGGACTCTGGGGCGGCTGCCCTGGTCTTACTGGGACTCCTCCTCCCTCTTCTTGCAAATCCGTTCTCCTCACTGGAACCAGGTCGTCCTTCCAGACACGAGACTTCTTGCACCCCCCACCGTTCAAAGCCCATCGCCCATTCCCCAGGGCCCCCAGGACAAGGGCCCGGTGCCACAGGCCTCTGGCCACACCTCAGCCACCCCAGCTCCTCTCAGTCTCTCTAAACACCACACTCCTACTGCAGGCTTTCTCAAAGGCTGTTCCCGCCACCTGGATCACTTGTCCCTGCAATCTTAGCCTGGCTCACTCCCACGAGGGGGGCTCCTGAGCCCAGGGTTAGAAGCCAGGAACACACAGTGTGTGTACGTGCGTGTGTGTGTACGTGTGTGAGCTCCACCTTCCCTCACACCCCTGCCCAAGCCCCTGTCCCTTCTGCACCAGCCATGCTGTATTTGCTGTTCACTGCCCTCCCCTACTGGAACATACGCTCCGTACAGACGGGGGTTCCGCCTTGTTACTGTGTGTCCTCAGAGTCTCGCTGGCGCCTGGGGCAAAGGAGCGTTACTGAATAGTCACTAACTGAATGAAGGAACGAATGAACGCTTTGCACTGGTTGACAGTGTGAGTGGCCACAGATCCATGAAGACATATTTGAATTTCTCTGCCCATCCCAAATGGGACACAGACCCAGCTGCCCCTCTCCTGGGGTCCACACCCGGGCCAAGACCCACCCCCTCTGGACAAGCTACCGCCCTTCAGAGGGTGATAATATTGTGAACTCACCTATAGGCATGGCTGCACCCGGTGCCCTGTGCTCCAGGTCTGGGCTCTCTGAGGTTCACGTAGAAACCCTCACTCTCTCCCAGAAGTCAGGCCTGGAGCCAGCAAACATGTGCCCCACCCAGGTTGTGGGTGGTAAAGACCTTGGGCTTTGGGGCCAGAGAGACCTCCCTGCCAGTCACTCTTGCTAGCTGTGTGACCTGGGACAAGTCACTGGACAATTTGCTGGAGACCTCAATCATCTCTTCTGTAAATAGGTATAAAACAGCACCTTCTTCCAAGGGCAGACAGGAGGATCTGGGGAGCTGACACCTAGATCCTGGAGTTCTGACTGTTATGACCTCAGCCACCCAGCCCTGCCGTTGGATCTGCGCCCCCAGGCAGGGACTGCTGACTGCAAGAGAGTCACAGTGTGAATCCTCCTGGGAGCAGAGGCAGGCAGGGAGGACCATGGTCCCAGAGGACAGCGCCACTCAGGTCAAGGCTATGTGGCCCTCAGGAAGTCCCCCAGAGGCAAGTTTCCCTGCGATAAGCTCTGGAGGCATTTTCACTCCAACAGGTGCCTAGTCGGGGCCAGTGGAGGTGGGGGAGAGGCTATTACAGGGATGCACACAGGTGTGACTCTGGCCACCGCTGGAGCAGAGGGGCAGGCAGTCTTTACCCCATGCTGTGATGGGAAGTTCGGGTGGCAGGTGGTCAGGGAAGACAAGTCAAGGACCGGTGGCGTTAGCTGCTGACAATGGGAGGGGACAGAGGGGGTGCAGCTTGGGCAAAGGCCCAGAGGAAGGAAAGATGCAGAGTGTTTGTGTGTAGTGGGGCCTGCTGGCTGGTCCAAGGGGCTGGGGGCGGGTACAGGTAACGTGGGCCTGGAGAGGTGGGCACGGCAGTCCCTTGGGAGCGAGCCTGGGCTTTGGAAGTGATGGAGGGTGAGCCAGGGAAGAAGGGAGGAGATCACCTTTGTTCCCCTGTCTGGCCCATGGGGTGGCAGGCTTTCCTGTCCACGGCTACATTCCACCTCCAGGCATGATGGAGGGACTGCCCTTTAAACAGCCATGGGCTACTCGGGAGGGAGATGGAGGCTGGTGGGGACAGGGAGCTCACATGGGGGTTGGCGACGATGCCCTTAAAGAAAGGCTGCCCCCATGCTTCGCCCCACCACTGCCGTGGACCTGATGCTCTGGGGCCTCAGTTTACCCCTGGGAGCCCACATGACTAGGTTAGTCTTCTCCCCCCGGCATGCCGTGAGGGGGTTCAGACCTGGGCAAACGGCACAGGATCCTGGCCATGGGGGTGGGACCGTGGAGGAGTTGCCCTGTACACCACGTCTTGTCACAGTGACACCTCCCAGCCGGAGGGTTGGAGTCACTGTGCCTGGCTCTGGATGTCGCTGTCACAGGGCAGTGGCTGCCCGCAGCCTGGGAGCCGCCGGGGCTGGCAGAGACCTCACGAAGGCAGGTCTGGCATCCGCACAAATGGGGAGTGGGCAGTGGACCCGGCTGCCCCTATGGCTGGGCCCCCAGCGGGCTGCGTGGCCTGGGCAGCCCCAGGCACTGGCTGCCACCCCGGCCCATCTGCTGGAATTTCAAAGGCAAATGTTCTGAGAAATAATAGGGCTTAATAAGCCGGGCCGATCGATAGTCCATTGAAGGGAAAGGAGAAGGAGAGGGAGAGAAGGAGCAGGAGGGAGAGAGAGGGAGCGGGAGGCAGAGACTGACCCAGAGAGACACAGGGCATCACAGAGAGCGAGGGAGACATTCATGCACAGAGAGACACAGAGAAAGACACAGAAGGAGGGAAGGAGAGAGGCAGGTACGGGACAGGTAACCACATGGCTGAACGACACAGAGACACCCAGAGATCCACCAGAGGGAGAAAGAGACATAGGGCCCCCTGCCTCCCCCCACCCCATGCACAGAAACAGAGATAGAGATGGGGGGGACACCAGAGGATGGGGAGAGGGATGTGAGGGGCCAGGAGGAGGGCTGGGGCCGGGGGCGGGGAGGGGGCGCTGAGCTGCCTCAGGACATCGGGTGGAGCTACCGAGTCCTGGGCCCACGGTCAGCCCGGCCAGGGGGGTCTTGTCCTCGGTCCTCAGGCCCTCAGGCAGGGGAGCGCGTGGCCAACCGCCCCTGCCCCAGTGCTCAGGACACTGAATGGTGGGCCTGGCCAGCAGCAGCACCTACGATCAGAGCGGCAGGGAGGAGCCCCAGTGACAGGGCTGCCACCTGGACCTGTGCCACCCCCCACCCTGGGCAAGACACCACATCCCTGGCTTCAGTCCTGACATCTGCAACATGGCAGGGGTGGGCACCGATTCCGGCCTCCCAGGGTGGTCGTGAGGGTTGAAAGAGCAACCTTTAGTCCGGCAGCAGCTACCCTTTCTGGAAACTTCCGATGTGCCAGGTCCATCCGGGGACCCAACAACTATCAGTGCGTTAGGCACAGAAATCCCCACTCGCAGGTGAAAAAACGGAGGGATGCCAGGGTGACCTGCCCGAGGTCCTGTAACCGCCTCCGCAGATAGGAGGCTTGGACCCAGGTCTTTGAACACGCTTCTACCACCCAGTGCCCTTGAGAGCAAGGAGCAGGCAGCCCCGGCGGCCCATTCCTGTGCTCAGGTCGGGCTGAGGGCTCGGGACGGGCAGATGTCCACCTTTGGGGGCAGAAAGCCTGTCACTCGCCCACCCCCGCCCTCCCTCCCTCATTCACTTTTGGAACATGTGTGAGTTTCTGGCTGTACTAGATTATTGATAAATAAAGATTTAAAAACTAGGTCCACGGTTCCGCAGAGGCGTGTTGAGAGTGTTTTCAGCCGCCTACGATTGCTGGACGGCAGGCCTCCTTCCCCAAGCCTGGAGACCACACGCGGCCTCTCCCCGGCGCACGGTCCCCAGACTGATGGGCCTCGCAAGGAGTGCCCGCCGAGGTGGGGCCTGGAGGCCCGGGGTGTTCATTCCCCTGGAGGGGGCCTGCCTGGCGAGGCCGGATCAGACCATGCCTAGACAACAACTGGGCTGTTTGCTGTTCCAACCACCACCGGGTAGCATTTTCTGGATGTTCACTGTCTCCTTTCGGCTCTGCTACCCCAGGAGGGAATGTGTTTTCATGGCTTCATTTTTTTTTTTTTTTAAGTAGGCTCCATGCTCGGTGTGGATGGAGCCCAGCATGGGGCTTGAACTCACGACCCTGAGATCAAGACCTGAGCTGAGATCGAGAGCCGGATGCCTCGCCAACTGAGCCCTCCAGGGGCCACTTCACTGTTCATTTTATCAGCTGGGAGATGGAGGTATGAGATCTGAGGTCACATAGCTGGTGCTGGGATCCGAACCTGGGCTCTTGGCCACCTCCCTGTCCGCCGGGACACCTCACCCAGCCCCACCCCCCCACTCCTGTGCCCTCGATCCTGGCCCTACACAGGAGTGGCCACTCCAGGCACCTCTCCGAGGCTTGGTCCCAGGGCCCTGCCTCTGCATGGAGCCAAAGACCTTCCCGACCCTCGTGTCTGTGGGTTGTCACCGTACTTCTGTCTAAGCCGGGACTCCACTCGCCTGCCCTTTCTCTGCAGAGCCCTGGGCTCTTGACGGCCCCACCCTCTTGTCCCAGGGGGCAGTGTCCATACTGCCAGGGGCCACTTGATGACTTGCAAGTAGCTCTAGAACTTTCCGCATGGCCCCTGGGGCTCAAGAAAACAGAAGGCTTGAGAGAAACCATCCCCCTATTTGATCTTCCTTTTCGAACTTACGCCTCCTGAAGTCCGCTCCCTGAAGTGGCTGCTGGTGGACACGGGATATACACTAGGGAGTCCGAAAAAGCCGGACTCATGGGTCTCACATGGCAGATTCCAAAAATTCCACCAGCCCGGACATCCCCACAGTATTTGTTTAGAGTGGTCAAATACATATTACATAAAATTTACCATTTTAATCATTGTAAATTTCGATGGCAATAAATACAGCCACAATGTGGTACAACCATTCCCACTATCTCAGTTCCAGAACTTTTCCCCACTCCAAGTGGAAACCCTATACGCATGAGGCAGTCAGCCCCCATTCTCTCCTGCCCTCCCCCAGCCCCTGGAAACCTCTCGTCTGCTTTCTGTCTCTACGGATTTGCCTATTCTGAATATTTCATATAAATGGAATCATATAGTACGAGGCCTTCTGCAACTGGCTTCTTTTATTTACCATAATGTCTTCTGCAACTGGCTTCTTTTATTTACCATAATGTCTTCAAGGTCCATCCACGTAGCAGGTGTCAAAACCTCACTCCTTCTTACAGAGCAATATTTCTCCATTACGTGGAAATACCACGTTTTGCTTATCCATTCATCCACTGATGGACATTAGGGTTGCTTCCAACTTCGGCTATCGTGAATAGCACCGCTTACACGATTGGATGTACAAATATCTCCTTGAGACCCTGCCCGCAATTCCTTTGGGTATAAGCCAGAAATGGCATCGCCGGTCACGATGCGAGAACTCTATGTGTAATTTTTTTAGGAGCCTCCCTACTGTTTCCCACAGTGGCCACGCCATTTTGCATTCCCACCAGCAGGGGACAAGGGCTCCAATTTCTCCACATCCTCTTCAACACTTGGGATTTTGTTTTGTTTTTTAACTATAATCGCTCTCCGAATGGTATGAACTAGTATCTCGAGGTTTTGATTTTCATTTCCCTAATGGATGCCTCCCATTTCCTTTTCTTGCCTAACTGCTCTGGCTCGAACTGTGGGTGTGCCTGTCAAGTTTTCTTGAGACTCTGACGGGCAGCCTGTGGTGGGAACTCCCGGCTTGCTATGGTCAGCGTTTCCCCCACCTCATTGCATTCCATTCCCATGACAGTGCCTTTTTTTTTTTAAAGGTTTATTTATTTGAGAGAGAGAGAGAGCATGAGCAGGGGAGGGGCAGAGGGAGAGGGAGAAGCAGGCACCCTGCTGAGCAAGGAGCCTGACGCAGGGCTCCATCGCAGCACCCTGAGATCATGACCTGAGCCGAAGGCAGACAGACGCTTCACCGACACAGCCACCAAGGCACCCTCTGATGACAGTGTCTTGAGGCCCTGTTTGCATGCTGGCTTTACAGACAGAGAACAGATGCCGCAGAGGGGAGGTTCTCGGAGAGGCCGGGAGGCTGGCGGCAGAGCCCGCAGGGCCCAGGCAGGGTAACAGGACCTCACGCACTGTTTGCAGCCGGCACCTGTGCTGATGGGAGCAAAGGTGAGCAGCTTGGTGAGGGTTTTAAAGGTCCCCACACCTGGCCCAGCTCTGCCCGATTCCAAAGCCCTTCCTTCCTCCCATCCAGGTGCAAGCTCCTAGCCAGGGGATTGGCAAACTGGGGCCCACAGAGTTAAGAAGGGTGTTCACATGTTTAAAGGATTGAAAAAAGAAATCCAAGATGAATATAGACAAACCCTAAAACACCTAGTGTCAGGCCCTTTGCGGGAAGAGATCACCGACTGCAGCTTTGCCCAGACAGACATCGCTGGAGCCTGTGGGCTGGGGGGGGGGGTGGGGGTCGGCGGGAGAAATGCCAGAGCACCCCAGGTGTGGGGATGTGCCTCCCAGCTGCAGCTTGTCAAGGCCCAGGTGCGGGCCGAGGGCCGAGGGACAGCAGCACAGCCAGGCTCCCCTCAGCCGCAGCCGCCCCTGCGTGGGTCCCCAGTGCCAGCCGTCAGCTCTGGGCAGCTCAACCCTCCCCCATCCCAGGAGGAGGTGAAAAATGTGACATCTCAAAGTGGGACATTAAAGTTTAACGGGGGCGATGCATATTTAATGGGGCTTAACAAAGCATCCTTAAAGACATCCCAGACAGCCCCCCGGGGGCAGGGGCAGGCTGCTGAGAGCGTCCTGCCCCGGCAGCCGGCTTCTTCCCTCATCTGTCTGTGGTGGCGGCCGTGGGACAAGTTGGCCGTCCACGCTCCTGCCAGAGCCAAGTGCGGGCCTGCGGGCTCCGAGTAGCTGCCCTTTCATTATTAACATTAGGAGGGTGTCTGAGGAGCAGCGTGAGCAGGGACCAGCTCAGGCTGCTGGCCCCATTCCAAGAAGCACCCCCTACCTACGCCGTGGGAGGTGTGCTCTGGGTCCCCCAGTGCCCCTCTGCCCTCTGATCCCCCACACCTGGGGCCACTGTGGGGACTGGAAGGTCAGCTGGAGACATCCCTAGGAGGGGGCACAGGAATGGTCCCCCAGAGGCTTTGGCGTAAGATGGGCCGCGGTCATGGACTCTGGGGTCATGGCCTGAGAATCAGAGATCATAGATTCTTAGAATCCTGGAGTCTCAGAAGGGCCGCTACAGACCCTCCTGAGTCTGACCGGCTCCAGCAGCCCTGCCTTCTGACCAAGTCCCGTGAGCACAGGACTCACTTTGCCCCCACCTCTCTTGTCAACCACATGACTTTGGGGCCACAGCCTCCTCTCAGAGCCACCTGGATATTCTTGGGGGTCCCTGGGAGCATCTCACAAGGATGATGTCCTGCCCTGGAAGGTCCTCTCGGCCACGTTTCGGGCACCCTCCCTAGGATGGTGGCCTGAAGTGTCAGGCTGATCCCTGAGACTCACCCCTGCGTCCAGCTGCAATCTCATCCTGGGAACTCACCCTCGGTACCCCTGCTGCAGGGCTGCACCTGCCATCCAGTGCTGCAGCAGCCCATACCGGGGCCTCCAGCACCTTGACTTCCCACGTGGTGTGTTCGAGGGCTGCCCCCAGCCCCATATGTCCAGTAGGGATTTGGGGACCTATCCTCCCAAGACTGGTCCCGGCCCCGGGTTCCCTGTTGATGTGATGGGACCCTGTCATGGAAAGGCCTGGACCATACCAGTGGGGGTGGGAGTGGGGGGCCACACTTGCCACCCACCTCTCCTTGGTGACAAGGAGCACCCTGGTCCCCCATCACAGCGCCCTGGCTCCCTGCCTCCTCACCTGTAACACGTGTTAGCCTTCCCATCTCATCTGCTCCTTATCATTTCCTCAGGGGACCCTTCCCGACCCTTCCTGACCATGTCAGACCCCCGAGGGATTTCCTCCCCAGCCTGGGGTTTCTGTCCCTTAGGGTGCACATCACAGAGGACACCTGGCAGCTTTTGGGTGACCCCTCCCCAAATGTAAGTCCGACTGACCCATTTGGCGCCCAAGGGCACTGGCTTTGCTGTAAGACTCCCCACACCACCCTGACTCTGGGTTCAGGCGGGGGCACCCCACTCTGCCATTTAGTCCATCCTTACTTGTTGAGCACCTGCTTGGGTCCAGGCCTGGTCCCCTGGGCCCTAAAGTGGCACTTTGGAGGTGGGAGACCCAAGTGTCCCAAGGTTCACCCTCAGAGGGGCCCTTCCTCAGAGCAGACATGCCACCCCCCACCTCCTCTAGTCGCCTCTGCGGGCTGACATCGGGGCCACTCACAGACCTGAGCAGGATTGCCAGCTTGGCGGGGGGTGCCCAGACCCACCTGGCATCTAGGGAGCTCAGCTCATTGACTCAGAATCAGTGATTCTTCCGTGCTGAAGTTTGGGTGTCGTGTCTACAGGCGACGACCCAGGCCGGGGAGAAAGATGTGCTCACGGTCTCAGGATCCGCAGAACAACTTTGGGGCAGGGACGAAGGCTGGAGGGGACGTGGGAGGACACTGGGAGGCCAGTGGGGACCCTTAAGCACCCCACCCCCACCCCAGAACAGCTCTGATGTGAGACTGGGGGCGTCTGTGAAACGGCTCATACAAGCCGAGAGTTGCAGCTACAACTGAAGGCCCCCCTCACTTGCAGACCCTGCAAGTGTGGCTGGCGGGGCGGGGGCCGCCTCCTGGTCACGGCTGACTCCCAGGCTAGCAGGGCCCAGCTGCGGGGACGGGAGCAAGCAGGAGAAGGCGGAGGGGGGCCCGGCGACATCTGGAGTAGTGTGTCACGTCTCAACGTTCTTTCTCAAGAGGAAGCAGGTGTCCTGGCAGCCTCTCAATGTCGCTCCAGCCCCCTCGGTGTTCTACCCCCTACCAGACGCCCCACACCCACCCTCCAAGATGGTACGAACGAATCAGCCGTCCTCGCATTTGGGAAGTATTTTCAAATTCCTTTGCCGTTACTGATTTTTTTTTTAGGAAAAAAAAATTCTCCCAAACATCCTGGGAGGCCCATGGTTTCATGATCCTGATTCTCTGGTCTTGGGACTCTGCAGTTGGAAGATTCTAGAAGTTGGAGATTCCCATTCAGCATCTGGGGGGCCAGCAGCTAACGGGTCCGGGGCCTCTGCCACACGACAGAGCCCCCCCTGGCATCAGTTCTCTCTGGCCTTAGTCCTTCCAACCAGTCATGTCAGCCGAGGGATGAGGCCACAGCCAGCTCCCAGCTGCTGGCCTCTGGATAGCGGGGTTCAGAGACCCTCACCTCCACTCTCCCCATCAAGGGCAGAGGAAGCCTGTCCATCTGGGCCACCCTCCTAGAGGGCAGGGTCCCTGTGTGTTGAACTGTCAGAGCGCATAGCCACAGCTCCCTCCTCTCTTTCTTCTTGGGGTCTGAGGGCCCCTTATCCCCCTAAAGGCCTGGGTGGGCAATCCAGGTGCTGGCCGCAAGAAGGGACCTCATGGACTCACCCCGCCTGATTGACCTTCCATGGGCCGCCTCACCACGCCCACCTGTCCCATCCGCATTCGAGTCTGTGAACCCTTTGCAAAGGGACTTCGTAACCCCTGTCTTCTTTGACCTCCACAGTGCCCTGGGAGGTAGACTTGATGAGCAGATGGGGAGGCTGAGGCCAGAGAGGGGGTGTGACTTGACCGAGTTCGTGGGGCATGACGGAAGAGGTGACTGGCTGACAACACGGAGGGGCCAGGGTAACTGGCTCAGCCCAGGTTCTACCCACTTCCCTCTCTGGGTCCCCACACGGGTCACGGTGGACACTCTAACGCTGGTGAGGGCACTTCCTGAAGGTGCAAACTCGGGGAGAGCACCTCAACCTCGGTGAGCCTTAGTCGGGACCGGGCACGGTCTGCGAGGAAAATTCAGTCCGAAGGAGTGCAGGAGAGAGAGCCCGTGCTAGACAGGAGTTGTGGGGATCCAGGACCTTGGGATCCAGGCAGGAGACCACCCCGGCCACCCCCTGCCCGGGATGGAACACCCCTCACCCTAGAGGAGAGGATCTGGTACATCCTGTTGGATCGGCGTCTGGCGGTTGACAGCCCGAAGCCCCCACCCTACCCTCTCAGACGAGGACCCTCAGAAGGAAGCACCTTCCCGTGTTTCACACCATCAAACTGCCGAAGCGTGGCCATGACACAGGGACCCGGCACCACAGGGCTTTGCCTGGCTGCTCGGGGGACGATGCCATGCACCCCCCCCTCGTCACCATGGTGCAAGGCCTCTTGGCAGAGGGGACAACCAGGCTGGGCTGCAGCCCCCATCACAGCACCCAAGCTGTTGATAATGGGGGAAATGGAAAAAAAAAAAAAAACAAAACCAGATGCTCCTTTGAACATTTCTGGCATTCACAAGGCTAGGAGTTGCGTCCCAAATGCCACTAACTTCCTCTCCCATGATGCCTCCTGTCTTCTGCGCTGAGCATTCCCACCCTCCCGGCCAGCATCAGGATGACAGGAGGGCCTGCGCCTTCCTCCCCCTTCTTCCCTGCTGCTCCTCACCTCCTTCCATCTCTCCAGCCACCGAGCCTTCATTCTGCCTCCCCCGCCCCAGTCTCCCCCGGGAGCCACATTCCTGGCCACTCCATCTGGCCCTGTGCCCAGGCCCATCGCTGATGGTCCCCTCACCTGCCCCCTCCTTTGCTCCTGAGAGGCCGTGGCCTTTGCCAGCCCCCAGGGGCCTCCTGCAGAGGAAATCGGGCCCTTGCTGTGCTCCGGAGAGACGTGATTCATGACAGGGGCTCCGCGCCGCCCTCCCTCCCGAGCTCCACAGAGCAGCAGGGAAGGGGCTGGGCCTCTCAGGGGGCTCCAGGTGGCTGGCAGGTTGGCTTGGAGGGCAGTGTATCACCTGCCAGCTAACAGGACGGGCAAAGACCCAGGCTCCAGGCCTTTCCTTGACACCTGCCCCAGGGTCTGGTCAGGGAAAGAATCCAGGAAGGGGGCTCTGCTGGGTGTCCTGAGGCCCCTGCGGGCCCCGGCTTTCTGTCTGGACATGGAGGGGATTTAGGCTGGATGGCCTCTACCGGCCCTTCTGACTCTGACATGGTAGGATTCTAGAACAACCGCCCCACTTCCACTACCCCATCTCCACCACTAAGGGAAAATAAAAGGGAAAAAATAACACCCACCCCATCTAATCCTTTCCCAGCTTATACCACGCAGCTCAGCTCTCTTGCCGGCTCCTCTGGGGGATGATGGAAATCTGAATTTAAATAGAGTTATGTCAAAAGAACATTACCCGGCACAGTCCCAGCAGGGAGAAGCCCTGCGGAGTCGCTGAAGCAGGCCTGCGGTCGGCACCTTCACAAGGGAGGCCAGCACCTTCGAACAATTACAATCAGAACAGCTTGATTAGCCTTCCTCCCCGCCTCGCCCCCCCTTGCCATGGATCTCCTTAATAGCTAGCTGCCTTCTCTCGGGGCGCCGGGGCCGGCCGCCGGGGACCAGCCGGCTGTGGATAATCTCCTGGTGGCACCATGATGCCATCCACAACTAATGGGGACTCCAAACCAGCGTTCCGGGTGGCTCGCTTTCCCCTCCTGGCTGGGGGTGGCCACCAGCCTGGGACAGGATTAGCATGGCTGTCTGCTCTGAGCTGCGGGCTCAGGCATGGGGCTCCCGGCTCCCCTGCACAGCCCTGAGCCCACTTCCCGTGGCCCCCCACACTCCTTGCCCCTTCCCATTGCCTGGGTGCCCTGGCTGGGGGGAGGGGAGTCTGCCTTCTGACTGCCAGGCACAGAGCAGGGACGCGGGACAGGGCCATCCTTCCCTGCGCCCGGGGCTAGGGTTTTTGTAACACTCAGCAAGGTCAGCTGTGGGAGGTGGGCAGGGCTAGCAGCACAGGCTTGTTTAGAGGGGGCACCTGTTGGCCCTCAGACACGCCCTTGTGCCCAGAGTCTCACAGTCCTGCCTCGAAATTGCTGCTGGTTGGAACATTCCAGATGAGCCCAGACCATCCCATCTCCAGTTCCCCTGTTTTGGTCGTGTGCCAACTCTTCTGCGGCCCCAGGATCCCATCTGGTACGTTTGAGTAAATTAGAAAAAGGTGCCCTTCTCAGACCCCACCTCCTTTCTCAGTCTTGTGCAGGGCACAGCCTGGGCAACTATTCCAGGCGACCCTGATTCATTTCTCTGCCTGAACTCTTACAGCAAAAACTCCTCTTGCATTAGCTGGAGGCCAGCTGTATACCACAGGTGTACCAGGCTTGTGGGGATACAAACACAGGCACTCTGGATCCTGGTGTGGGCTCAGCTGGTCCGCCTCCAGCGTCCAGGAGCCGCTGCTTTACAAAGAGCTGCTCTGCAACTGGGAGTCGATCCAGGCGGGCCAGGGGTCTCGCTGGCTCCTTCCTTCCTTCCTTCCTTCCTTCCTTCCTTCCTTCCTTCCTTCCTTCCTTCCTTCCTTCTTCCCTTCTTCCCTTCCTCCCTTCCTCCCTTCCTCCCTTCCTCATAACCAAGCCCCTACTCTGTGACAGGAGCAGCCGCAGTTCCTCGAGGAAGATCCACTGCCCCTGTCCTTTCTGGAAGAACGCTGCCTCGCTGAGAGGCCCAGGCCTCCTCTACGGGCACACAGGCCAGGCCCCAGGATGTCAGGCTGCAGGTCAGGTGCAGAAGCGGGCAGGTGGGGGCTGGGCAGAGGGAGGCCAAGGGGGAGGCTTCCCAATGACGCTGGGCTCAAGGCGGTGTGGGAAAGAAGGCGGGAGATTGCAAAAGCAAGGCCAGAGTGGGGCCGCAGGGATGAGGCATCTTAAAGACGGTCCTGCCCTCTGACCCTATAATTCTCTTCGTGGGAATCCACCCTAAGGAAGTAATTAGCGAGGCCCAGGGCGAGGGAGAGTGAGGCTGTTCACTGTGTGTGGTTTACAGCAACTAGAAAATAGAAAGAAATGTCCACAAATAAGGCGGAGGGAGCTTACAAACGCCAGGTCCTCGCACCCCGACTCTGGAGTCTGACGACCTGGCCGAAGTCTCCAGTCTACAGCTATATGACCGCCCCGTGCCTCAGTTTCCTCTTCTGTAAATGGGCTTCGCTGCTCAGCGCGTGCAGCACACCAAGCCCCGCACCCGGCACGCAGACCGTCTTCCCTACATATTAGCTAAGATCATCATTAAATAGGCCAAACTGGAAAGGTGAGCTTTGAATTTTTAAGAAATGGGAAATTTTCACAATCAGGTTATGCCGCGTGTGTATTAGACCTCTGTCTGGCACAGCATGGCTTTAGCCCGAGGCCCTTCTCTGGGTCAAGGGCAAGACCCGGTCACTGGGGCACAGACGCCGTTGGCCCCTCCATCAGCACACTTGCCGCGGCCAGAGTCTGGCACGTCCTAGCGGTAGGTGGGTCACACTAGAGTTTGCTGAGTGGTCTCGAGAAGGGATGGAAGCTGCAGGCACCGCGTTTGGCTGCTAACGTTGGCTCCCCGAGAAGCAGAGAGTGGCTTGTCTGGAGGTGATCCCAGCCAGTGCTGCAAGGGGCATGGGAGGGCGGCCAGCAGAGGGTGAGGGAGCAGCGACATTTATCCTCTACCTTTCCAGCGCCCAGCCTCGCTGGCCAAGGGCTGCCCTTGGGGAAGAGGGTGCGGTTACAGGTCTGGCACACTCTGGAACGGTGAGTGCTGAGTGCCCCCGCGGGCAGAGACCCAATGGCACCTACCACATGCTGCTGCTATTTTCCCATCTCGACTCCAAGGGCCTGCCCACAGAAACACCACCAAGACCCTCTCCCCAACCGTTTTGTGTATTTGTACATTCAAGCAGGTCCCCCCAACTCTGCTGGTCCTGCTGGCCCAACAGTGATGTGGTCTCTGGCAGCCACTTAGGAAAAAGATTGGAAGGAGTCACCCCAAAGTCGTGACCAGGACTATCTCGGGGCACGGGGATCATAGGTGATTTTTATAACCGGGAAAAAACTGTGAGAATGGTGAAAGAAATATGCAACTTGTCGCAGGGGTGGCCACGACGAGTTCAGAGTTGAGAAAGCACTTAGGGAAGGTCTCTGTTTTTAGATGCACAATGAATAGGTAAGCTAGTAATACTAAGTAGTGTTTGCTGAGCACTTTCCGTGTGCCAGACCCTGCGCTAAGCCCTCGAGCACACAGTCTCGTTCCTCCATCGCCCTGCTCCGGGAAGGAGGCGAGGGGCTCTGTGTCAGTCAGCCGTGGCTGCGGTACCCCCGGGGAATAGCCACTCCCAACACTAGGAGACTCACCGCGACAGCGTGTATTTTCTGGCTTGTGGCTCTGCCAGGGTCAGGCCCAGGCCACATGTCCCTCAACCTTCTGGGCCCTGTCTTCCCAGGCATGTTCCTCTCATGGTCTCAGGAGAAGTCAGGGCAGGAGGGCACTGCTGAAGGTCTAGGCTCAGGACACCCGCCATTCAGCGCTTCTGCCCACATTCCAGTAGCCAAAGCAAGTCACAGGGCCAAGTCCACTGTCGAGGGGCTGGGAGGCACAGGAGAGCGGCCAGGCCGAGGGTGTCGGCGTAGCTCTCTAACAGGGAGGGAGGAACTGGGAGCAATCATTCTGTCTACCGCGAGCCCACCACCCACCTGTGACCGCTTCTCGTTTCATGACTTGGTGACCTGACCTGTACTTCTCCCTGGACTGGACCTCTCCCTGGCACTTCAGACTCGGGTATTTGACGCCCATGCCACGCCCTTCTGGGAGATCCAATGGGCCACTCAGACATAACGTGTCCAGAACAGAACTTCTCACCCCAGCCAGCTCCTGTGTCGTTCCTCCCCGGGGTTTCCCATATCTCGGGGAGTGGCGCCACTATCTGCCTGTGCCTTGGGTCCCCGACCTTGGCATTGCCCTGGCTCTCTCTACCTGCCTCCAGGGGTGCATCTGCTCTGCCAGCCAGCCCATGGCTCCACCTGCACAATTTGACCCATATCGCTCCACTTCTTTCTGCTGCTAACACCCCACTCTGAGCTGCCCCCACTTCTCACCAGAGGCGAGAACAAGCAGCCTCACTGCGGTCCCTGCCTGCCCTCCAGACCCTCTCGGAGCCTGTCCTTGACATGGCAGCCAAAATGAACTTGCAAAAACATTGTGCTCCCACTCCAATCCTCTGAGGGCTTCCTATTGTGACCAGTGTAAAACTCAAACTCATCCCTTGCCCTGAATCATCCCTCCCTCCTTTCCTCTCTGACCCCACCTCTGCCTTCCTTGTCCACTGTGCTCCCACCACAGGGCCTGTTGTCAGGGCTTACCAGGCCAGTCTTGTTCCTACCTCAGGGCCTTTGCATCTGCCGGCCCCTCTGCCTGGAGCGCTCTCCCTCAGGGCCTTCCATGATAGGTTCCTTCAAACACCAGTTCCTCCCCGGCACCCCCAGCCACTCTGTATGGCAGCCCCCTGTTTCGAAAGTATCTTATTTGTTCACTAGAATTAAGCTCTACATAGCAGGTGCTCAATAAATACTGGTTGAAAGAACTTGCTGGTAGATAGCACGTGAGAGGTGAAAGCATGAAAGCTCTCCCTGGGAGCTCAGCTGGTCAAGGGAGCTTCCCCATAAGGCTCCAGAAGTTAGGGGGGGAGGGATGAATTCCATGGGAACCACAGCTGGGGAGCACTGGGCCCTAACAGGGGTGGTCGGCTCCCCTCTGAGGCTTGGGACAACGTCTTCCCAGGAGGAGTACAGGCGGAGTGCTACCCGAGGCCTGTCTGCCGGCTGGCCCTCTCTCCCCGGCCTCCCTGGCCTCCCTGCCTCCCCTGCCCCTCCGGGCGAGACCTGGAGCGTGAGATGGGGGCACGTGGATCCCCACGCAACAGGGCCTTGGGTTCCAGCACGCAGCATAGAGCCAGGGCAAACCCTCAGTGACCTGGCAGACGGGGACAAAACCCACCTGCACGCCAAGTTAGGTATGACGAAGCCAGGAGGGTGACAAGGAGACACTTGCCCACAGATGGGTGATCACGGGCCTGTTCTCATGGAGACCGGGCTTTGCCTTGACTCTAACCCCACGCTGCTGGCGGCACAGCCATGCTGGGAGCCATGTGGCTATTTTTTCCTAAGGGCACCAGCCCTTCGCTCCTGGGTGGTGGTGGGTGCGGGGCAGTGCAGCTGGCCGGTGGGGGGAGGGGTGGCTGGGGAGCTAGCGCCGTGATTGACGTGTCCCGGCACACGCTGACACACTGACACAAACTCGAGGACGAGGTTTGACCAAGATGCCAGCTTCCTTCCAGGCGCAGATGACAGCCCAGCTGCTCTCCTGCCGCCGCCTGAAGACTGGCCGGATAGGGAAGGAGGACATCGGCCGAGGCAGAGCTGTGCTGCAGACCTAATCCCGAGGCCCATAACCTTGGGCGGTGGGGTTGGGGCGGGGGAGGGGCCTCAGTGAACATTTGTGGAATGACCCAGTGAGCGAAGGAACGGACGGAGCGACAGAGGGACAGGGGCTCTGGCAGACGCATCAGAGCCACCGTGACACACCGCGGTTCTCAGAGGAGCAGTGGGAGAAAAGCAGGGTGAGAGGCAGGGCACCTGCACCCTGGCCACCGCTCCTGGAGGTGTCACGCTGGAAAGCCATCTGGCTGTTTCTTATCAAGTTCAACTTTCTCCTGCCCTATTATCCAGCCGTTCCGTTCCTGGGTACACGCCCATGGAGGGTGTTCACGTGTGCACCAGGACGTGCGTGCAAATGGGCACAGAGATCCCGTTCTTAACAGCCTCAGATGGAAACAGCCGGAATGTCCGTCCACAGGAAGGTGGCCAAACACACGGCGGCCAAGCCAGAAATGAAATACCACTGGCCGCAGAAAGGAGCACGCGGCTGGTAGACACGGACGCTTCGCACCAGCCTGATGTTGGGTGAAGGAAGTCAGACCCGAAAGAGCACATACCACATGCGTCCGTGACATAAAGTTTCAGAAAAGACAAAACAAAGCCCCGGCGACAGAAATCAGAACCGTGGATACCTCTGGGGGGCCGTGTGTGACTGGGAAAGGGGCATATGGGAACTGTAGGACAATGGGATCTGTGCGTTTTATTATATGGATATCAGACTTTATTTTTATTTTTGAGAGAGAGATAGAGTGCGAGCGGGGGGTGCGGGCAGCAGAAGAGCGAGAGAGAGAATCTCAAGCAGGCTCCACACCCAGCGTGGAGCCCAACATGGGGCTCGATCTCACGACCCTGAGATATGACCTGAGCCAAAATCAAGAGTTGGACGCTTAACCCACTGAGCCACCCAGGAGCCTCTAAACTTCATTTTTTAAAGTTAAGAAAAGAAAAATAGGCCCGAGAGAAGAGACTTTTGTTGTCAGTGACACCATAGACTAGACACCGACCACCAAACGTCTGCAACGTCAAACATGACGTAACAAACATCTTTCTAGAAGTTTAGCTAAAACAAAAAACAAGGGAAGTGAACAGAGGCCGGAAACAAAAAGGGGGCAGAGAACCCGCGTGGGGACGGACAGACAAGGAAACCCCCCATCTGACGGGGAGACAGTTTCTGCTTTAAATGAACACCTGCAGGTCTGCTCTCGTGAAGATTTGGTTTGAATTTATTCTACGTGCAAGACGAGCGCTGAAAGTGGCCCTTGGTTCGGAGGGTCTTCAGACGCCTCCCGGAAACAAAAGCAAATCCAGGGAAGGACGAACTCGCAGCTCGGAACACACCGGGTTCCCACCGATAAGGCTCCGACAAAGATGGCACATCCAATCCAAAATTACAAAACACACCAGGAAACACACCACCGTGAATAAGCCGGCATAAATAACGACTCTAATCACCCCAGGGTTAGCACTCCAGGGACCTCAGTGCGTACAGTACCTTACAGTGCACGGCCCAGAAAGGAAGTCTGGGGCACCTGGGTGGCTCAGTCGGCGAAGCGTCTGCCTTCGGCTCAGGTCATGTTCCCAGGGTCCTGGGATCGAGTCCCGCCTTGGGCTCCCTGCTCAGCGGGGAGTCTGCTTCTCCCTCTCCCTCTGCCCAGCTCAACTTCAAGTTGTGACATTCATGAGATGTATGACCTTGAGCAAGGTGTCTGACCTTCAGGTACTCCCTTGGTTTCTTTATCTGTGAAACGGGGATAATAAGTCGTAGCGGCTGCCCTTAGGTTTTTGGGAGGATTTACCCCAGGAAATCCAGGTGGCCTGCACGGGGCCTGGCTTTCAGTAAAATGATAGCTGTTCTGAATGCTCTAAAACGAAAATTGAAATGGCTCACGCTCAGGTCACCTGAGGGGCCGGTTTCCTACTTGGGCTGAATTCTGGACCTCTACAGTGTCCCTGCCCTCCCCTCCGGTAGCTGGACGCTGCACTCTGCCTTGCACTGACCTTGGGGTGGGGCGGGGTGCACCCCTTCCATTTCCCAGAAGCGCTTTGGACACAAGGCTGTCGAGCAGAGTCTTCCCAAAGACCGAGGGTAACGGCACTGAAAACTGCTCCCTGCGAGAGCACACACCCCCCGCCCCAGCTCTGTGGTTCCCAGGCCCGTCTACACCGAACCGCTGGCCCCCACATGCCCTCTCTTTCCTCTTCCCCTCTGCCCCTCCCCTTCCAGCTGCTTTTGCTGAAGCCTGCTTCTCCTGGGTTTCTGGCTTCCCTCCCGTGTCCTGCCCTCCCCTCCCCGGCCAGCCTTAAGCCTCAGCTTTTCACACCCAAATAGTCTATCAGGATATTCTGCTGCATAGAAAACCAGACCTCTGCTTCTAGCTTTTAAAATGACATCGTCCTTGACTGCTCTGTATTTATGGAGCACTGACTGTGTCAGAGGGTCTACGGGAAGGGCTGGGGGCACAGAAACACATGGGCAGGTGCCCTCTTGCCCATAACGACGGGGTTATCCTGCTCCCGGGCTCCAGTCCTAGCCCTGAGGACCTGGCCTCGGCTCACTTTTCTCCAGTTACATGGGACCGACGCACCACAGGACACCACGCACGGCACCCCAGCGGACTCAGGGCGCAGCCTCACCACCCCCGCACAGTGCATCAGTACAAAAGCACACACTCACACACACACACGCCCGCTCCATGCTAATTTTCGCCTTTGATGGCGGCCTCTAGACTGTCATCACCACTCAGTGTTGACAAAGCAAAATAAAAAATAAAAAGGAAGAGAGAAATCCACCCTGTCACTTGGACTCCCCCCCACCCCCCCACCCCCTGCCGGGCTTGGCAGCCCCCACCCCCGCCCCCGTCTTTGTATTATAGGTTTATGTCAAGGTATGTTGGATTCTAAATTAAATGTCAGCCCACTGTACATTTCTGGCTCCAGCCGCAGAAAATGAGGAGCTGGTGTTGGAGACCATCCAGTTGTTCAGCTCCCCGTGCCTAACCGTGAGGGGTGACAAGCCCATTGAATCACTGCACAGTAGCTTTCCATGCCACGGGAAGCCAAGATAAATTTATTTTTAATGATAAATGTGACTGTCAGAGTTAAGTTGAAACAGCTTTACAGCAAGAGCCCAATGCCCTCGGTGGTGCGGGGCAGAGGCTGCATGGACGAGAGCCAGGGGTCCTGACCTCCTGGCCGGGCGGGCCCCCAGGCCCCATGAGCCAAGCACATTTGACATTCGCCCCACGTTCGCGGAGCTGCTGCTGAGACACGGCTGCATGTCTCAGGCCAGCTCCAGATGACGAAGAGGACAGAAGCCAGTGACAGAGAGAGGGGTGGCAGTATGGAGACCCGAGTTCCAATTCTGGCCGCATCCATTGCTGGGTGAGCTCGACCAAGTTGCTTAACCTCTCTGACCTTCAGTTGCCTCATCTATAAAATGGGGATGCAAAATGGTCACGCGTATAGGTTTCTGGTGAGGATTACATGAAATAAGATATATTGCTAACGAATGGTACTCAGCGCCCGGGAAATGCTGAATGGCCCCTGTTCATTGTACCATTTCATGTAACTTACCTGAGTCAGTTTTCCCATCCATAAAATGGGGATTACGGGAGCTCCCATTTACGAGGGAGGATGCAGCGTGCTTAGCACAGAGCTGAGTGTAGGGTGATATGCTCAACAGACGGCAGCCAATTGATGGATCAGCCCTCTGGATGTCGTCACCCGATGTCCCTGGCCACTTTCTTCTCTCCTTCACTGGTTCTCTTCCCTTCCGTCCCTCCAGTGCTGGCATGACTCTGTGACCATGACGCTGCCCTGTTCCCACTCCCTGCTAAGGGCGGTGCGCCAGGACCCCCACGGCCATGCCCTCCATCAGACTCTGGGGGGCCCCTGACCAAGGGCAGTTGTTACTGGCCTGTTGACGTCCTGGCTCCAAAGGATGAACAGGACGGATCACAGTCTTTCTGGAATTTAAACTAAAAGTCCCAGATAGGAGTTTTCTGTTGGTGGGGCCAGCATCATGTCCAGGCGGCCAGGGGCAGGAAAAGTAGGAAATGTGGACTCGGACGGGCGAGGGAGGACGGTGAGTGGATGCACGTAGAGTGTGCAGGGGCACTGGGGCAGCCTCGGGTCTATGCCATGCAACCTGGGGTCCTCAGTTCCGGTGCCCCCAAGGTCCTGGCTGGTCCCCAGATAACCTTGATCCCTCCCTGGCCAGCTGAGCACACGTGGGTTCCTCCCTGGGGCTCTGAGGACACTAGCTTTGTCAAGAGGGAAGGGTGGGGGCACTGTCCCCTCTGTGAGGTCAGCTGCGATTTTTCTTTTTTTCTTTTTTTTTAAGATTTTATTTATTTATTCGACAGAGATAGAGACAGCCAGCGAGAGAGGGAACACAAGCAGGGGGAGTGGGAGAGGAAGAAGAAGGCTCATAGTGGAGGAGCCTGATGTGGGGCTCGATCCCACAACGCTGGGATCACGCCCTGAGCCAAAGGCAGAGGCTTAACCGCTATGCCACCCAGGCGCCCCAGCTGTGATTTTTCTTCCACAGATCTTAGGGTCAGTGAGCTGAGGGTGCCTCTCCCCTCTCCCTGAGACTATGCCCCAAGCGTGTCAGGTGAATACGGTGTGTAAATCACTGAGCAAATGCCAGAGCCGCACCAGGGCTGATTCTTCTCTTGGGGTGCCAAGGAAGTGACAGGTGAAGATCGTCCTTGACACAGGTACTCACTGCACCCCGTCAAGGGCTGGAAAGTGAGGGGTCTGCCCCAGCAGGTGAGACAACCTGCAGCAAGCAGTGCCGGGAGAAGCCGCTAGGTGGCCCCCGCTTACCTGTCCAGCTGTCCTTACGCTGGCCTGGGAGCAGATCCTCCAGCCAGCATCCTCCCGCTTGCACCTGCCTGCACAACCCACTGTCTGTCACTCTCCATGCCCTGCCTTTGCCATAACGCCTTCTTCCCCAGCAACCAGACATCCCGCCTTCCAGGCCCGGCTCACGCCCCTGCTTCTTCAGGATGCTTTCCCTGCCCACTCAGAGCACGTGCCCTGAACCTCTGTTCACCACCCTCAGCACCACCCCACCCTCAGATTCTCAGTTCAGGGTTCCGCCCCAGGCTGATCTTTTGTCTGTACAGAGACACGTCTGGAGTTTACATCCTCTCCCCAAATTGGAATCACAGACTTGCAGTCTCAGCCACATGACTATAAACTTCGCAACTCCCCATCAAAAAGGGGGAGGTCCTGACTTCTTCAATGAGGAAACTGAGGCTAGAGAGGACAGGAAATCTGCCCAAGGTCATAGCAGGAAAGCTGGAAATCTGCTCGAGTGCTTCAATGCACCCTCTTTTAGAACTTCCAAGAGCTCTTCCAAAGAAGGTGCTGTTAACCTGTTGGTACACATGGGGAAACTGAGGCTCAGAGAGGAGCAGTAGCTTGCCCCAGGCCCCACAGCCGGGGCTCTGTGCTTTCCACCACACCCCTCAGCCCAAGCCAGATGGCATTCCCCCAGGTCACCTGCCCATCCCTTGAACCCACAGGAAAGGGGCCCCAGGGGAAGGGTGCCATTGGGAAAGAGCCTGAACTCCATGCAGGTCCCCTGCCTCCCAGCCAGGGCTGTAGGATCCTCTCCAGCAACCTAGGCAACCCCCTGTGGGGTGCAAACAGGGTGGGGCTGCAGGGGGGGCAGCCGGCAGCCCTGAAAGGAAGAGGAGGCTGGGGACAAACAGCTGGCGTGTTGTGAACCCAGCTGCTGGTGGGTGAGTGACAGTCGCTCAGATGGCATGGGGCATGGGGTCCCCGGCCTTCCCAGCTCGGGCGCAGCGACCTCGCAGGCTGGGCGTGGCCCCCACCCCCGGACAGCCTGCATTGTCTGTGTGGGGCTTGGAGAGGGGCCGGGAGAGGGACGAAGATGGGGCGACAGACTGGCAGCCGGTGGGGAAGAGACGAAGACGGTGCCAGGGAACAGCGTGGCGGGCCAAGGCTCCCCGGGAGCCGGAAAACAGCTTTGGGGAGAAGCGGGGGGCGGGAAATGGGGGTGTCTATTCTGAAGCTGGGGGGAGCAGAAGGGATCGAAGAAAGGGGCGGGGGAGGGGCCGTCGTCCCGGCTCCTGCGGCGGCCTGGAGAGGGGGCGGCCCGCCGAGAATGCGGCGTCGGGCCGTGTGGGCGCCTCCCGGTCAGAAGCCACAATAGCAGCTCGTTAACGGCGCAGATTAAGGACTTTCTCAATTACCTCCGAAGGCCGCGCCGGGCGGATTAAATGCTTTTAAAAGTGCTGCTGGTGGGAGGGGGCGACTAAGAAGCCCCCTTCCGGCACAGATCCCTCCTCTCCCGGGCAGAGGAGGAGGCGGGGGCTGAGACGGTGCGGGGCGCGCCTGGGGAACGCGGGCGGTCGGCGGCGAGCGCGGGCAGAGCGCGGAGCGGCTCGTACTTGGGACCGCGGCGCTCGCGGCTGTCGCGGCGGCGGGGACCCCCTTCGGCCCCCGAGCCGCCTGCGCAGGGAGGCGTCGGGCCAGCTGTTGGCCCGCGAGCGCCAGGATCGAGGGTCGCTGACTGTGGCCAGGGCGCCCCCAGGGCCAGCCTCGCTGGTCGGGATCGGGAGGAGAAGGTCCCAGCGGCTGGTGACTCCCGGACGGGACGCACTGCCCCGGGGTCCGGAGCGAGACCTCGGAGACCCACAGGGGGCGCACTCCGGCCGGCCCCCATCCCCTGCCCCGCCCCGGTCTCGGGGTGAGCCCTGAGCCCCGAGGGAGCGGGAGGAGCGCGGCGCCGCTCCCGCGAGACGCCCGACGGCCCGGCAGGGGCGCCCCCAGGGCCCGCCCGGCGCCGCGCCCCCCGCGCACGGTGAGTTGGCACGGGTCCGGCCGGGGACGAAGTTGTGAGGAGGCGCCGCCCGGGTTTCCCTGGCCCCTCCGGGAGCCGGCAGGAGGCGGGCTGCCCGCGGCGGTTTGCCGCCCTCCCGGCTGGCCCCGGGAGCCTGGGGCGGGTTCTGCCCGTTTATCTGGGCCTTTTCGGAGGTGGAGTTGAACTATCGTTGGCCGCGGTGTGTGTCTGTGTGTGTGTCTGCGTGTATGTGTGTGTGTGAGAGAGAGAAAGAGAGAGAGAGGGAGGGAGGCCGGGGGGAGCGATAAAAGGCAAAGAGAGTCCGAGACAAAAAAGACACGGAGATTGAGAAGCAAGGAGGGAGGAGGGAGAGGAGCGCGCAGGGGGAGGCGCGGGAGCGGGGAGCGGGGACGGCGCACAGCGCGAGCGGCGGGCGGGCGGGCTGCTCTCGCGCTCCCGCTCCCGCTACACCCGCGCACACCCGCGCACCCCGTCCTCACCCGCCCATCCCCGGACACGCCCGCCCGCTGGCCGGGGTCACCCGGCGCGGGGCACCGAGGAGGGGATCTGGCGGGCAGAACGCGCCCCGCGCCCGAGCCCGCGCCCACCTCGGCGTCTTTGCGCTCCGCAGCGGCGCGCCTCGCCGGGCGCCCCCGCCAGTCCTGCCGGAAGATGGTCAACGACCGGTGGAAGACCATGGGCGGCGCTTCCCAACTTGAGGACCGGCCGCGTGACAAGCCGCAGGTACACGCGGGCCCGGGGCGTGGGGACATGGGGCCCGCGCGGTTGGCGAGGTGGTGGCCGCTCCGGCCGGCGGGGTGGGCGCTCAGCGCGAGGCTGGAGTTTGGGGTGCACCCCGCGAGGCTCGGGAGGCCTGGGGCGAGGCGGCGCCCTCCTCTCCTCCTCCAACGGAAGAGGCTTGAACTTGGGGTTCGGGGTGCGGTGGGGGGCAGCACCCCTGCAGGAGCCGGGCACTGTGGCAGAGGGCCCCCTTGCGCCTCCAGCAGTCTCCTGGTGCCGGCGTGAGCAGAGGGAGTAGGGGACCTCTAGTTCACAGGGTGACCAGCCCTTTAGTAAACTGTGCGACCACGCAAACCACACCCCTCGCTGAGTGCTTCCTCACCTCTACAATGGGCATCTTAATCACTTGCTAAGTATCCACCCTGGGCACCACCCTGTGCCGGGTGCCTGGCATGGTAACCTGAGCTTCTGGACCAGGGTGCGGATCCCCTGGATCTCCTCTAAATCCTCACACTTGAAACAGGGCCCCCACTCTTCCAGTAAAGGATCAATAAATTTTTGTCTCATGTGAGAAGCCTGGGTATCATGATTCTCCAGCTTTAAGACAAGAAAAGCGGGGCTCAGAGAGGGTTGCTCCTGCCCGAGGCCATGAGGCTCTGCTGAGATTTGAACCTGGGTCGGTGGTGCCAGGTCTGTTCATTCCACCCTTCCTGCTGCCTCTTCTGGGGCCATGGAGGGGACAGGCTTGGAGGGTACCCAGGGCTGTGCACTGGAAAGGGGGGCGGTGAGGGCAGAGCTCCAGGGCCGGCCAGAGAGGGGGCTGGAGATGCGAAGCTGAGTGGAGGGACAGCCCTGGGGCTGCCCCAGGCCGGGCTGCCAAGAGACTGGGGCAGGCAGGCAAGATGAGGAGGCCGGCTCGCCAAGGAGAGGAAATAATGGGGCTGCCCGTTTTAAATTTCAAATTTCTCCCAGACAGATGTCATTGGGGAAAGAGCCGTTTGAGTTTGCAGTGGCAGGAGGGGGCGGCAGGGACGAGACTTGATGGCCCCTCACTCGCCAGGGCTACAACTTGCTCGTTCTGTCTGGAGGGACAGGGGCGTGGTGTGGGGGGCGAGTCCTCTACAGTTTGCAAAGCTCCTTCCCTACCATCTGCACAGCCTCATTTCCTGCAGAAGCCTGGGGACTAGGCACGGATGTTCATCCCCACATCGCAGGGTAATGTGGCTCAGAGAGGTTGAGGCATGTGCTCAGGTCACCCAGCGTGTTAGCAGGAGAGCACGGATTCGAACCCAGGTCTGACCCCAGCGGCTCCCGTTACCTCCCAAGTGGTCTGTTCCTTTGTTTCTGTCAGGTCAACACCCAAGCCAATCCCAGATAAAAAAATCCTCTCCTGCTAAGATCTGACTTTTTACCGTCTTAGCCAGAGCAGTCTCACCTCCTAGATTTGGTCAAGGCTATCCCCAGCCTGACCCATTCTCCTTTCCCACTAGCCCCCTTACCAGGACTGACTGCTTGTCATTTGCCAAACCCCAGTCCCCCACTAGGCTGCCCATTTACAGACCTTTGCAATGTCATCTTGTTGCCACCAAGATCTCCAAACACACACACACACACCACACACACACACACACACACACGCTTTTGCTTTTGCTCAGGGAAATCCTACATGTACTTCAAAACCTATCCAGATGCCACCTCCTCCAGGAAGCCTCCCCTGATGTTCTGGGGCTGTGCCTCAAAGTCCCGGTAGCATTTAGCCTGTGCTGCTCAGCTGCCTTTTTCTCACTGCCTTGTCCACCTGTCCCAGGTCCCTCCACTATCAGGAGCTCCCTTTGGACCCATGCTCCTTCTGGGCCCCCGTCTCTAGTTCTCCTCCTGGGCTCAGGCTCCTGCCCTTCCATGCCGCTCAGGGTGGGAGCTTCGGGATACTGGCTGAATTGAACTGCATGAAGCCTCAGCCAGGCGCTGTGGGTGGAGCCAGCAAGTGCGGCTAGGTCTCAAGGGGAGGTGGCTTCGGGGGGATCTGTTTGAAATGTGGCTTCAGGGCCTCCCTCTCCTGCTGCCTGGGGACACATATTCCAGCTGCCACCAGCCCGAGCCCAGCTGTCTGCCCCCTTGGCATCAGAGGCAGCTGAGGGCTTGTGGCCCCAGGTGTCCGGGGCCAATATCAAACACCACCTCCCCTTCCCACTCCTTTGGTGACCTGGCATGTAGAGAGCCTGTGCCAGCTCCAGGCTCGTTGGAAGCTTCAGTAAGAGGCAGGGCCTTTCCTGTGCTCACTGTCGCAAGAGAGAGCCTTGCTGCCCTGGGTCCCTCTCGACTTCCTCCCTCAGGTCTGGCCTCCTCTCCTCCCTTGTTCCTAGTTTTGTCTCGGCCATTGACATGCTGTGTGACTCTGGGGAGGGTACTCCCCCTCTCTGGGTTGGGGCTTTACCACCTGCAAAATGAGAACAGCGATCCCTGCTTCCTCCTGGCTTCACACGGGCGCCTCGGAGGGTCAAGTGAAATCCTGGTGTGTTTTGCAAACTGCGAAGCACTGCCCACCTGTGAGGACGGTGGTTCTCCCCGTGGCCTGTTCCCTTTTGCAGGCTGTCCGTGCTCTGCTGTTGCCTGTGCCCGCCAGGGAGAGTGATGTGACCACCCAGCTCCCGCCAGAAGGGCCTGGCTGAGGCTCCTTAGTGGGGCGCCTCCTCCGGGAGAGGAGTTCCCCATCCCACACTCAGAGCAGCAGCCAGGCTCATCTCTCCGCACCTCTCCTTTCTTGGCCACAACACACTGGGAGGTTGGCAGCAGGGATGATCAACCCATTTGACAGAGGAGGAAACTGAGGGTAAGGGAGCCAGAGCCGGGACCTGGAGCCCGGTCCTCCCAGGTAGCAGGAGAGCCTCGGCAGGCAGATGAAGGCAAGAGCAGCGGCCGGCCCTCCCTCGGTCAGTCTGCTCAGCCGCAGGATGTAATCCCAGGGGGAGCGCCCCGGTGCTCGGGCTGCGTGGTTCCCGGGGTGCTCACCGCCCCCGCTGCGGACCAAGTGTCTGGGCGGCGTTGCTGTTGCTGGGGACCGCCTCAGGCCACTCCGCCCTGGGCCCGTCCCCCCTCAGCTCCTCCTTCGCTGGCTGACCTTGGACAAGTTCCTGCCTTGGTTAGAATGTCCCTTCTTCCCCTGCAGAACGAAGGGGCTCTCATACCCTTGGGGCAGGAGATGATGGTGGAATATTTGCCAGTTTGGAGTCGCTCAGATGAAAGGATCTAGAAATAGACACGGTTCTTCTCTCCCGGAGTGTGGGGCAGGAAGTCACCCTGTAACGGGCTCCTCCTGGGTGGGGGCTCGCTTCTGAGCAGTCCTTGAGTCACGCCACCCCACAGGGAGGTCAACCTTGGCAATCCCAGGCAGCGTCTCTTGGTCCTTTCAAAGCTTCTAAAAACATTGTGGAAGGAAAACTAAATCCTCATTGGGAAGTTCTTCCTGATGTCTAACCTAAACCCCGCTGCATTGCATTCGCTCAGTGACTATTTTTTCGAGTCCCGACCTCAGCTGGGATATACAGCTGGGGGACTGTGCCTCGGGAAGCTTAGCGTCTCATGACAGGGACAGAGAAACCCACAAGTGAGGTATTACTACAGGGCGCTATAAAGAAAAGCATCTGTCCTCTCGTTCCCTAGGGTTTGGGTGGAGGTCGCCGGGTTAGGTGGGGGATGGAGAGAAGGAGGGAAGAAGAGGCCCACAGGGACGACAAGCCAAGGACTCCCTTCTGTCACTTTTCCTTGCCCTCCTCCTGGCCTGGCCCTGCGGCACCGAGCTCACCACCCAGTCTCGCGGGGTGGCTGTGACCGAAGGCGGGTGGGAGCGGGGAGGAGACGGCTTCCCGGAGGAGGTGATGTTTAAGCTGGACAGCATTTGCCAGATCTGTCCTGGAGGGAGACCAAGGTGTGTTAGGGGACAGGAAAGGAGCCAGGCAGGTGGAAAGAGCAGGGCAGGGGTGGGGGCAGAGCCTGCAGGTTCCCTAAGCTGAGGGGCCCCGAAGGACCTGCTCTGGAGGGCAGGAGGCCTCCGTAGCTCGAGGGGTCTCGGCCTTCGGGAGGGGTCCTTTGCTGCTGTGTGGGGAGTGAGTTGTCAGGGCTGGGATGTGGCCGGGAGGCCGGTGGGGAGATGGTCACAGTGATTTCGAGGCAGACGAGGGGACTTGGACCAGGGCAGGCCTGGGGGCACAAGGACAGAGCCAGATGGCTGGCCGGGTGTCGGTGGGGGGAAGGGGGGCGCGCAGGGAGGCACCAGCCCTGGAGGGGCAGTGGTGAAGTTGGTGCCATCCCCTCGTGGGACTCTCCGGGGGGCTCGGGTTAGGGGCGGACAGAACCTGGTTTGGTGTCGGCGGGCTGGGAGGCCATCCGGGAGGCCATCCAGGAGGCCAGGAGCTGGGGTGGGGGGGAACAAGACCCTCACAGGAAACATGGAGACACCCCCCCCCCCAGTGGGCCCGAGCTGAGTGCTTCCTGAGGAGTGGCAGAGCTCGGGGAGCTTGGAGCCCCCAGGAGGGGGGTACTGGGGCAGCTCTCCAGGCCTTGTCCCTTTGTGCCCTTCAGCCCCTCCCCC
>NW_024424119.1:54983810-54987296 GCF_017311325.1 Ursus maritimus | reverse complement strand
CCCCCAGGACCTTCCAGGTGGCCGGAGGCTTCAGCCGCCCCTCAGCATGGGGTGCCTTAAGGAGGCCCTGGCAGGACAGGGGTTCTTCCTCAGAGCCCATAGAACAAGCTAGTAGGCCCCCTTTCCCAAGTCTTTGGGACCCCAGAATTCTGAGCCGAACAACCAGCCCCTCACTTTAGGGGATCTCTGGGACCCCCACCCCCAGTCTTGCCAGAGCCAGGGCCTCTACTTAGCCAGGTAGGAGCTGTTTGCCAGCAGTGGGGAAAGATGTGGGGTCCTGGCGGGAGGTGAGGAGGAAGGACTCCCCCAGGGGCTCTGGGCCACCCCCCCCTGCTCTGAGCCTGACAGCCCCTCCCTGCCAGCCCTGCCCGCACCCCTCCCACCGCCCCCACCCCCGTTTCCCAATCCACAGCTGCCCTAGGAGGTTCGGTCAGGATGGACGGCCACCCTACCTCCGGCTGGGGTGCTCCTAAGAGATGGGCTCGGAGCTGCTCGTGTTTATATCTGGATCTGACCTTGCCTGGCCCCCCCTAGAGGGACACTTTCTCCTTCCAAGGAGTAGAGTCTCGGTCCACCCCGGGGCTACCGCCGCCTGGCTCCCCTAGTAGACAAGGAAGAAGATGGGGCGGGCTAGTGTGGGGCTAGCAGGGCATCGATGTGGCGCGTCCCTTCCTCCTGGGCACTCCTGTCCTCCGCCGGACCCCAGGGCCACCCCTGAGGCTGGGGACACAGAGGAGGCATCTGGGAAAGACGCCACCCCTCCACTGAGGCACCTTTGGGGCTCCCTACCTCCTGCCTCCCCTGGCACGAGCCCATCTTGTCCTCCCCTTGGCCGGGCGGCCTGAGAAGCCACCGACCGGGGTCCGGCACTGGGGGGTTACGCAGGGGAGGCAGCTGCGTCCCTCCAGCTGGGGGCTCACGCAAGCAGTCGGTGGCAGAGTGGCCCTCGAACCCGGGGCTCCTGGCTCCTCTCATGGCCACTGCCGGGGATGGCTTCCTGGGGTCCCCGCTCCTTGCCCCGCATGCCTTGGCGGCCTCCTGCAGCCCCTGGGGTGCGTGGCCGGCCCCACCACGGCCGAAGGCTCGTGAATAAGCTCAGGCCCCACGGCCCAGAGCCCCCCCCCCCATTATCTGGGGCAGATTCCTTTGCGAGACACGTAAACAGCAACCTATAAAAGCGAACAGTACTTCATGTTTAAGGTGATCTCAGAAGACTAATTCTGCTCTGCTGAGTGGACTGTCTCAGCTCCAACTGCGTCATCCCCCTGCCCCTCAGGGGACCCCCTGCAGCTTTCTCCAGCCTCTGCCTTCCCTCCAGGGACCAGGGGCTTGGGTGGAAGCAGGTGCGCGAGAGGGCGAGGGTCCCGGAGACACTGGGGGACGTGGCTGGCCGCCGTGCCTTGCCGGCTGGGGACCTTAATGTTCTTCGGTTGGAAGACGGCGCTCGGAGCTGCTCGGGGCAAGGTGTCACCCGATGGGCTCCGGGAGGGGCCTGGCAGGGACTTACTTGCTGACACAGGGCTTTGTCTCGCAAACCCCAGTCACACCCCAGACAGAGGGAAGAACATTGTGGGAAGCAAGCAGCCTTGACACCGAGGGTGTGATTCCGGCCACGGGCCCTGGGATCGATTGCCGGCCCTCCCGCGTGCCTCCCGTGAGACCTTGGGAAGGGGTCTTTTGCTCTCTGAGCTTCAGCTTTCCCATTTGCCCCATGGATCCAAGCAGAGCAGGGGGTCGTTTGGAGGTTTCAGGGGCGGGAACAGGGCATGTGTTCAAGGAATGGCGGCTATAACGTGGTGCCCACCCTTCTGGAAGCTTCTGACCTGCAGGAAACTGGGGAATTGGGGCAGCCTGGAGGCTGCCTTCATTCTGTGCGAGGCCATCAGAGGTGGCACGGGGTTAGAGGTGGCCTTGCCTTGGGGTCCAGGGCTCAGCGTGGAGGGCGTGAGCCTCTGCCCTACCACGCACAGTCCGTGGCGGGGCCTTCACCTCCTCCCCATGCGAGCACAGGCACCGAGAAATGACCTGGTCCGTCTGCTCTTCCTCCCATCCATCCAACGAGCGGCTGCTCTGCGCCAGGCGAGCAGGCCCTGCCCTCGGGGTCTCCTGTGGTCCAGGGTACGTCTTCTGGGCCCGGGATGTGCCAGCTTAGTCTTCCTTGTGTGCCCGGTTTCCAGATCCACGCCCCGCATGGGCTAAGAATCACAGTGCATGGGACGTGAGCTCCCCCAGGGCAGGGCTAGGACACCTGCCACTCCCTCCTCAGGGACTTGGCCTGGAGCCTGGCTCATGGGGGCGCCCAGTGAACGTTGAATGGATGTTTTTAGCAAGTACGTGAATGAAGTCAGAGGTGATGACTGTCTGGCTTGATGAGTGCCCCCTTGGGGGGAGCAAGAGCCATGGGAACGTGGAGGAGGAGCCTCTCCAAAACTAGGTTGGGGTGGGGAGGGCTGGGGAAGCAGTCTAGGAAGGCTTCCTGGAAGAGGTGGCGTCTAGCGGGGCCCTGAAGGAAGGGAGGGAATGAGGAAGAGGAGCAGCGGCAGCAGACACCTCAGGCTAAGGGAGCGGCCTAGGCAGAGCGGATGTGAGGGAGCTGATGCGTCCAGGTCTGGCAGGAGTAAGCGCTCTAGATGTGCGGAGCCTGGGCTGGATGGGCCGCTTGGGGAAGGTATGGAGAGAGGAGGGGCGGAGCGCTGAGTCCTGGGGGGCACCATCACTGCAGGGGCCGGCTAAGGAATTCCCTCATCTCGCCAACGCCAACGACACGGCACCCTTCCTGAGGGGTCTTCTTGTCCACCTGCACCCCAGCCCGACCCCGTCTTCCTCTGGGGCCAAGTAGGAGATGCAGGACTTCCTTGGAGAATTTGAGTTTATGCAAAACAAGCTGTTTGCTCGGTTGTACTTTCCCGTAGTAAGACGCATTGTGTAAGACGGTTGGCTATTTTATGTATCGCTGAGAGAGAAAGGGTCAGTCACAGCTGTAGGAGCCCCCTCCCCCCAGGAGACGTTAAAACGTGGAAAAATGAAAAGGTACATCCCAGCATCGGTGACATACAGAAGTAACCCTTCGGGTGGAAAACAAGGAACCGAACGCCTCCCGATGCTCTGTGTGCGTTGATCACGAGGTAATAAAAGCTGCTAATATTTACTGCCCGCGTGCAATGCGCCGGGCACGGCTCCAAGTGCGTTCTATACTGACCCCCTGCACACGCGTCTCCAGTTCCGAAAGTTGGAAATGTGGGGGAAAGCCAGCCGGAGAAGGGACCTGGCCCTGAGAGGAGGCAGGGGTCTGAGCTCACGTCTCATCTGCTGTGCGACTCCGGGCAAGCCCTGGGCTCTCCTGGGCCTCACATCCCCCACGTGTCACACGCTCCGTGGCCGCTCTGCAGGGTCCCTTGGGGCTGTGAGTGATTGGGTACAGCGAGCCCAGGGGCGCTCCTGCATCACGGCCCCTCCTTGAACGACAAGCTGCCCCCTCTGGTTTCT
>NW_024424119.1:54957626-54983805 GCF_017311325.1 Ursus maritimus | reverse complement strand
TTTTTTCTCCTCAGACTTTTCTTGCTTGGGGGGGGGGCACTGCTGCCCGGTGGCCCCAGCCCTCGCCGCCTTCAAGGGAGGGAGGTCCCTTTCTCCAGGGTGCCCAGTGGGGCTCTGCCCGTTAGCCTGTTCTGCGGAGAGGGGAGGAAAGAGGAGAGGAGGTGCTCGGCGGCCCCCCTGCGCCCCGGGGACTCATGCGTGGCAGCCTCGCGGGCCTGCCCAGGCTTCAGGACTTGGGCTGTGGGGGCTCCAGGTAGAAAGGGACCCTTAGTGACGGGCGCTCATTCCTCTGTGACAGTGTGACAATTCTTAGCATGGTTGCTGTCACCGTTACAGCTCTCTCTTCCTGAGTCTGCACGGCAGGCACCCTCGTGCGGGGCAGGGCGCGTCATTATTGCCTCCATTTTACAGGTGAGGACTCCAAGGCTTGGCGAGGTGAGGTCCCTCACCCAAGGTCTCCCTCCCACCCCTAGAAATGGCAGTGTGGGAGCCTTCACCTGCAGCCCTGACCCACCCAGGAGGGCTGCATGGAGGAGGTGTACCTGCCCTCTGCAGGCCACAAGGAACAGGGAGGGGGCAGCGAAGGGAGGGGAGGGCGCCTCTCTCTCCCAAGGTCTCCCCACCTTTCTGCCTCAGTTTCTCCTTTCATCCTCTCCATCTCTGGCTGCCTGCATCTCTCACTCACTCGGTCTTGCTGTATCATTGGTCCTGAGCTCTGTCTCCCCTCTGGGCTTCTGTCTCTCATTTCTGTCTCTCTGTATGACTCCCTTGCCCCTGTCCCCAAGAAAGGGGCCCTCTGTGTCTTGCCCAGACCTCGCAAAGGCCAGAGGCCCCGTCCTGAGGCTGCCTGGCCCCCCTCCCTGGGCAGGGCTGGAAGCCCAGCTCCTCCCCTGACACCGCCCCTTCTTTCTCCTGTCTGTCTGTCCCTCTGTGTGTCTGTGTGCGCGGGGCCGGCCCGCAGTGGCCCAGCTGCGGCTACGTGCTGTGCACGGTGCTGCTCTCCCTGGCGGTGCTGCTGGCTGTGGCTGTCACCGGCGCCGTGCTCTTCCTGAACCACGCCCACGTGCCCGGCACAGCGCCCCCGCCCGTCGTCAGCACCGGGCCGGCAGGGGCCAACAGCGCCCTGGTCACCGTGGAGAGGGCCGACAGCTCGCGCCTCAGCATCCTCATTGACCCGCGCTGCCCCGACCTCGCCGACGGCTTCGCCCGCCTGGAGGGCGCCCAGGCCTCCGTGCTGCAGGCGCTGGCCGAGCACCGGGCCAAGCCGAGGCTGGCAGGCGAGCAGGAGCGGGAGCTGCTGGACACGCTGGCCGACCAGCTGCCCCGGCTGCTGGCCCGGGCCTCGGAGCTGCAGGCGGAGTGCGCCGGGCTGCGGAAGGGCCTCGGAGCGCTGGGCCAAGGGCTCAGCGCCCTGCAGAGCGAGCAGGGCCGCCTCATCCAGGTAAGGGGCTGGGTCTGCATCTGGGGTCTTGGTGGTGGGGGGTGGCTGCCGACGTGTCCGGCCCTGTGCTAGCCGCCTGAGGTCCACGGCTTCCCTTAATCCCCAAGGGCCCCAGGACCAGGGGATGTCGCTGTTGCCATCCGCCGTCGAGCCAGTGAGCCTCAGAGAAGTGAGTGTCTCATCCAAGGCGACAGAGCTAGTGGCAGCATTTCCTACCCACTATCCTGGGGACCCTGGGGACCCTGGGTATTTGTGGAGCACCCCGTGGCATCCCATCGTCAGGTCGAGTCCAGGGCTCAAGGGGCTTCCCAGGTGTGTCAGTACAGGTGAGGCAAGACCTGACCTCCATCAGTAGTGACTTGAGGTTCAAGGTCATGCGGTGGGTCAGTGGTGGGCCCTCTCCCCAGCTGTGCCACATGGCCAGAGAGAGCTGTACGCCCTCCCCAGCTCTCTCTCCCTGTTCTCTGCCATTCGATGCTCCCAGCTTTCTGGGGAAGGAGGGACCAGCTGAGAGAGCCCAATCAGACCCTTAGCCTCTCCTCACCACTTCTGCCCCATCTCCCCCGGTCCCCTCCTTTCCCCTGAGCCAAGGCAGGTCCTAGCAAGCACCTGGTAGATCTGGGGTAAGAGTTTCCAACGTTGACCACTGCTGGAGCATCCGTGAGAACTCCTCCCAGCCCCCCACCCCCACCCGATTCCCACCCCACATCGGATCAGGCATTTAGGGTCATCTTGTTGGTTTTCCACCATTTTCCAGAAGAAAAAACTGAGGCCCAGAAAGGGACAATGATTTGTCCAGGGTACAGTGGCCTCTGGCATCTGGCCTCCTAGCGCCCTGCCCACCCTCTGGCTTTGTACCCCAACACCCTTATGACTCAGGTCCTTAGGGACTAGGAGGTGAGCCCCACCCTGCCATTGGTCCCAGCCCCTTCCGGACACCGGGGATGACCAGGCACTCGGTCACCCAGCAGCTCATGAGCAATGGGTCTTTTCCCTCCTCTGAAGGCTGCAGCTGGAGAAATTATAGCCCTCGTCATCCTGTCTGGGTGACTGATGGGAAGGCGCTTCCCCCTCCCAGGGTGGGGTGTTCAGCTGCCCCCTCCATCAGCAGGGCTTCGAGAGACCTCCAGATTTTCTGGGTGACGTGTGCCCCCCACCTTGCTCTCCACGTGGTTCAGCCCGTGGTTAGCCAGGCCGTCAGGGCAGGGGTGGGGAATTGCGGGGAGAGGCCTCAGGGTCTCCCACCCACCCACCTACGCAGAGACCTAGAGCTGTTCCTACAAGACTAATAGCTTTTGGGGGGGGCCGGTAGTGCCTTGGCTCACCTGATATATTTACTTCTCAAAAGAATGTTAAATTTGCCTCGTTTCCCGCAGACTCAGGGTGATTTTAGAGACCATGTGTCTTGCAGAGCTATGGCGCTGTGTCTCCTGGCTCCTCCAAGCTTCCCAGACCGCCAGGCGATCAGCCCAGACCTGGGTTTCCCAAAGCACTGCCCACAGGCACCCTCTGTCAGAAGGGCCAGAGCTGCTTTTGCTCAAAGGCACCTCTCTGAACCTCATCGCACACCCCCCGGTTCCCGGGGGTAAACAGGCCTCAGGGCGGCTCTCGGGGGCGGAAACGTCTACGGCCCGCTGGCCCGGGAGCCACAGAGCTGAGCGGTTCTGCCTTCGGGGTTCGGGACGGCGGTGCCGGGATCTAGACCAGGCTCCCGCAAGCAGCAGCAGCTGTGGGACTTGGGCACGTCAGTTGCCCTCCTTGGGCTGAGTGTCCTCACCTAAAAACGGGGGATAGCGGGATAGCGCAGGGCATACCCACGAGGGTGTGGGAGCTCCCTCTGACACTCGGGAGGGGAGCATTTCTCTTATTATTATGGAAATAAAATCATCTGTACACTAACGTTTCGGCCAGTGGGGAGCCACCCCCGAAAATCTCTTTTGCGGGAGTAATGATAGCAAACACTGGGGCGCTTTGTAACATAGCGGCCCCGGGAGGTGGAGCTCATTGCCCCATTCTACAGAGGGGCAGACGGAGGCTCACAGTGGCGGAGTGCCCCCTGGAAGCTTCGAAACACGACTAAGCAGGGCCAGAAGCAACTTTGACTTCACTGCCTCTAGAAGCTGCCAGGTCCTCTTTAACGCATCTGTGCAGCTCAGCGAGCAGGGACTGACTCTCCCTATTAATTCGGAGCATGTTTATATGTACATTTTCAACTTTAATCATTTGCCGGTTTAAACTGAGGTCTTCCCTGCCCGCCAGCAAGAGCGGGCTGTGCCTGAGTTTCTCAAGTGTGTCTGCTCGTCGCAGAAGGATGGGCAGTACCCTGGAGACTTAGCCAACGAGCCTGGTGATCTCTGCCGCCCGCCCCCCACCCCTGCAGGTGGCCCCCTGCCCCTTGCCCCCCTACCCCCCGCCGTGGGGGGGCTGCCTGTGTGCCTGATCCACGGGGCTCCCCCCGACACGGTCTGTCTCCAGGACCCTACTGTGAAAGCCCAGGGAGGGATCAGCTGCCTTGCCCCAGGGTCCTCCCTGCCCACCTCCGTGCCCTTCCCCCTCGGGCCTCAGCCCTCCCTGCAGAGGAGAAGCTGACAGGGAAACTGAAAGCTCTTGCGGGCCCTTGCTTCTGGACAAGCCGAGAACCGTATTTTGTAAACTGCCGGCACTGTATATTTCTATTTTCCTTCCTCCAACAAGCTATTATGCGGCAAGTGACAGGTTCAGTGTGTGAAGACCCAGCAGGTTCCACGTGCATTTTCTGGCTGGCTGGCTGTAGTCCGCCCGCGACCCTGCCTCCCCTCCTCGTGGTCCTGCAGCCTCCTAGAGCCCAGGGTGGGGGAGGTGACAGACCCCAGACCCTTCAGGCAGCAGGCACAGCCCAGAGGGCCCCGAGGGGAGGGGGAGAGGGGGTCAGTGTGGCACTGGCCCAGCTACAAACCTCCAGACCCAGATCTTGAGAAGGATGGCCGAGTGGCGGAAATGACACAGAACGCGAGCTGAGCCCTTGGGCCCCAAACACCTGCTCTCGTGAACCACACACCCACCCCAGAAAGACAGGTGCCCTTACTCTGGTTCACAAAGGTGGTTCAGTGCCTGTTCCAGGGTCACTTGCCCAGTGAATGGAGGAGGGGCTGAGTCAAAACCCAGAATCGACACCAGAGCCTGGGTCCAGACCAATGCCCCCCGCTTGCCCTGCCCCCACCCTGCACAATGACGCAGCCTTGGTTCCTTTCCTGCCAGTCAACCCCAGGGAAGCGGCTCCAGGTCGTTCTGGATCAGGGACCTCTCCTTCTGGGCCTCAGTTTCCCCATTTGTACCAAGGAGGCAGCAAGCCAAGCCCTCCCTCCTGGCAATGCCGTGGGGGTGAGGTGAGGTGGTGGACATCGGAGCCATGACTCATGAATGTAGAGTTTGGAGGGGGGCTGGGTGGGGTGGGAGGAGTATCCCAGGGCCCCCCGTTTGCATGCAGAACTGTCACCCCTGCCTTCGAGGCCTTGCTGGGCATCAGGAGAGACTCCTTTGGGTGAGGGTGTTTTGTAATCTGCAAGATACCTTACGAATTCGAGTAACGAGGTGGGCCAAGTCCTGTGTGCCCTGCTGGGGTCCTACCCTGTGCTGGGTCCCTCCCACATGTTGTCACTGGTCCCCATGGCAATTGCGGCAGGGAGGCCCTGGCAGCCCGGCTTCCAGGCTTGGTTACGTCACTTACCCCCTGACGTGTACCTGGTAAGTGGGTGAGTTGTCCCCTCACCTGGGCTGAGGCACAGAGATGGATGAGGACGGGGCCTGGGGTGAAGCAGGGCACAGGTCTCTGCTGAAGCCTCTGTCCGCCCTCCCACCCAAGCCCCCATCCTCTGAATCCACAGACACCTTAGCTCCTTGGATCAGGGCCCGAGCAGGGCAGGAGGGGAGGGCCCGTGCTGGCGGGTGCTGGCAGGTGCTGGCTGGCCGGAGCCCCTGCCCCTTCCACTCACCCCTGTGCCCCGCAGCTTCTCTCCGAGAGTCAAGGCCACATGGCTCACCTGGTGAACTCGGTCGGTGACGTATTAGATGCCCTGCAGAGGGACCGGGGCGTTGGCCGGCCCCACGTCAAAGCCGATCTGCAGAGGGCACCTGCCAGGGGATTGCGGCCCCGGGGCTGCACCAACGGTGAGTGGGGTGGGGGGCTGCCTTTCTTGGGTGACCTGGGTGCCCAGCTGTGTACCCCCATCGCCCTTCGCCCACCCCTCTGATGAGGACACACTGCTGCTGTTTGCTGAGGACTTCCTGCTGCCGGGAGGCACTGAGCACCCTCCCCGCACCCTTCTGTCAAGCCATCTCCTGGCCCGTTGTGCCCATTTTCCAGATGAGGAAAGCAAGGCTCAGAGAGGGTGCTCACTCACCCAGGGTCTGCCCCCAAGGCTGGTGCCCTGGAGCCCATGTGACACTGCAGGGTGGCCAGACGAGCCAGGGAGACCCAGGGACAGAGGGGGATGGGTGGGGACACAGGAGCCAGGTGCAGCCCTGACAGCATGCCCTGACTCAGGCGCTCCGCCACGAGACTGTCTGGACGTGCTCCTGAGCGGACAGCAGGAAGATGGCATTTACTCGGTCTTCCCCACACACTACCCCGCCGGCTTCCAAGTCTACTGCGACATGCGCACAGACGGCGGCGGCTGGACGGTGAGTCTCCGGGGCGGCGCGGCCAGCTTCCTCGGGGCCCCGCAGACGCCCAGGCAGGCCGGGCTGACCCAGGAGGCAGCGCACGTGAGGCCGGTGCCAGCCTCTCACCCAGCCTTCTGCCCCTGGCCAGGCCTGACTCTGGCCCCCGCACACCTGCCCCTCATCTCACCCAAGAACTCCTCACCCCCAGAAATCGGCCCAGGGCAAGCCGAGGCCGTGGGCTGACCCTCCGGCCCCCGTGGGAGCAGATGTTAGACCCCGTCTCCTGCCCGTAGAGCCACCTCCTGCCCGAGCCTTGAGCCTCTGGGAACACAGTGGCTCCCCGGGAGCACTGGGCAAGTTGGGGTGGGTTGTGGCATGGAACACTGCACCAGGAACCTCTTGCTGTTGTGAGCTCAAGGGCCAGTGTGTGTAGACGCTGTCTTTCAAGGTCTCCAATATATGGCATGTGTGCAAGAGATCATAGGCGGAAAGGGGGGGAGACGGCACCTGCAGGGAGCAGAGACCCAGTGGCTTCCCAGCAAGGAGCTGCAGTGACGTTCTGCCTGGGTGGGAAGTAGGGGCTGATGAAATGTCCCCAAGGCTATTGGAGGGCGGGGTGGGGTGGCCACAGGTGGCCCTGAAATCTCCCTGGAGCCAGGAGAAGGGGGTGGGGCAGTGGGGAGAGGCGCCTGGCTTGATTCCCCGGCGAGTCTCCAGATCCAGCAGCAGAGAGGCCCCTTCTAGAGCGGGGTGTGTCCGCCTGCCACAGGCTCTGGGGCAACTTCTGGACTCTGCCTTCGTGCGGGCGCCGGGGCCACAGGCAGAACGGAAATGCACGGGCCTGGCGGCATCTCAGTGACACATGTGGACCCTGAAATGTGAGTTTCATAAAATGCTCGTGCGTTCTTCAAATATTCAAAAGATATTTTAAAATATTTTTCTTTAGCTTTTTAAAAACCATTTAAAAATGGTCCAACCATTCTTGGCTCGCAAGCCATTTAAAAAGAGGCAGCAGGCAAGAGTCGTCCTGTGGGCTGTGGTTTGCTGACCCCCATTCTAGAGCTGGGGTAGGAAGTGAGCTTGGTGTCCCTCCCCCCTCAAGTCAGTGGCCTTCCAACCCTCTCCTGAAGCTCAGCCTTGGGGGCTGGGCTTCAACGGGGCTGTAACTGGCCATTGGGTGACTTCATGTAAATTAAAAATGCATGTCCTTCCCTTTGGCCCCCTGGGGCACTGGGCTTGGCAAGGAGAATAGATGTGGGCCAGGTGCCCTAGAGCAGTGAACAACCTATACCACTGTCCTTGGACATCTGCCTGCTACCCTGAAAGCTGCTCAGCCTCCCCAAGTTGGCCGTGGTTGGGATGCCCAGTGACAATGGAAAGCAGGGCTTGTAAAACAGACTCTTTAAGGGTTCCTTAGTTTCACATTTAATTTCAAAAATGGCAATTTTGAGCACCTACTGTGTGCTGGGGAGGCACAGAGACTGGGAAGTCCCTGTCTCAGTCCTCCCAGAGAACTTGGAGTCTGGGAGGATTTGGGGTGGAGGAAGCCACGGTAAGCGGAGGTAGGGGAGGCTCTGTACGAGCTTCCTGGAGAAGGGGGGCTTTTCAGATAAGTGGGTGAGAGCAGTAAGTGGGAAGGAAAGAGTAGGTGTTCGAGAAAGAGGGAGCAACCCTAACAAGGGCCTGGGATGCAGAAGCACTCGGCCTCTTCGGGGAACAGAATCAACTGGGGTGGGTGGCGTGTGAAGAGCTGAGACTAGCGTCGGTATCCCAGGCTGCGGAGCTGGGGCAGGCACTGGGGAGCTACTGACGGTGCTGGAGAGAGGCGGAGGGCATAAGAAGTGTGCTTCCGGAGCTGTCACCTGACCGTGCGTCCTGGAGCAGAGCAGGGAGAGAGTAGAGGAGGAGGCCGTTCGCTCACGCGCTCACGCCGCGGACAGGCCTGAGATCGAGCCTTTTCCAGAGCGGCGGGGCGCTTGGGCTCCAGCATCTGCAGACGGACGTGGGGGTGGCTCCCAGTCCTGCTGTGATCTTGAGGAAATGACTGAAGTTCTCTGAGTCTCAGTTTCCTCAGCTGTAAAATGGGGTTACCCACTTGCCTCATTGAGAGATCTTAACTGCAAGCTGCAGAAAATTGCCGATTGAAGCAGAAAAGGAAAAGTCCGGAGGGAGACAGGGAGGCTGGAGAAACCAGCTCAGGGCCATGCCGCCAGGAAAGAAGCCCCCCAGTCCTGGCCAGGGGTGACATGGCGGGAACTCCAGTGCCCCAGGGCTGCTGGCGTGGAACCCTCTGGGCACAGCTACACCTGGGCACGGACACCCCCAAGATGGGTGTGGGCCTGGGGTGCAGTCTGCCATTTCCTTGAAAGAGATCCGTTGTGTCCCTGCCTCTTTGCTTCCCCAGCCGTTGAGCCAGTGGCTCTTCTGATTGGTGGGGCCTGGGCCACAGGCCTACGACCGTCCCCAGATCTCAGAAAATGAGGAAGGACAGCCAGGCTGACCAAGGCTTCCGCCGAACGCTCATGGGGCATTCAGCACAGGCCCGGCAGTGGCCCGATCACTATTTAGGACAATGGGCCACACCCTATGCAAGGCCCTGGCCACCCAGCATGACCAGGATGTGTGTGACCCCACCTCTTACTGAACTCATTGCCAAGAGGGCGTCCGCCGTCATCCAGGGGACAGTTATGGGGGCCTGAAGCAGGCTATGGGATCAGCTGTTTTCCAGGGGTGCCCGGGCAGGCCCCCAGGTCTCTGCCCTTGACACTTGGGGCATGAGGAGAGGCTGGCATTTCTCCTCCATGTCTCACCAAGGAGCGTGGTGCGATTTTGGTGTGCTGACGGCCAGGCTGGGAGAGAGGGAGGCATCTCCCGGGGAAGGCATGGTGGGACATGGAGGTGTGGGCAGCCCGCATCGGCTTTGAAAGTGGTGGCATTCCTCGAGCAGGGGGTGAGACTTCCTCGAGCAGGGGGCGAGACGGGGAGGCTCGAGTGAGGCAGGTGGGGTGGGGGGAGGAAGGCGAGTGCATTCAGAGGGCAGAGCCGACGTGAAAGCAGCTGAGAATCCCCAAAGACCCAGGGACAGACAGACCCGCAAACTCTTCAAGCTCCAGAGAGGAGCATTAAATGTACCGGATCCGCGTCTTGGGGCTAAAAGCTCTTTTGTTTTCCTAACTCAGAACATCTGAGTTATGGCATTTGCCTCTGGAAACCCCTCGGCAGGCAGAACCGCGCCAACGTAGCAGCCAAAGCCCAGAAATCAGAGTTAAGGGTTAGGACAGGCTTCATGAAAGACCAAGGCACCGGCCCGGGCTCTGCGTCTCCCACGCCGGGGAACTTGGAGCCCATCTCCCGGGAAGTCCATCAGGATTCGGGCCGGGAGGCGGGTAATAACCCAGGGCCGGGGCTTCAGGGGCCATTACAGGGGAGTCGATGAGGCACGCCAGCAGCCCCCCCACACCTCCCAGCCCTCCTGCTCAGACACCTGGATCAGGGGCCGCGGAAGGAAGGCCGCTCTTGGCTGAGAAGTGCTTGCGAGGCCGATAAACGTTAATATCCATTTGGTCTTCCGTCAAAAGCAATCTTTGCCCAGATACCTCTGGGCATCTGTCAGGATCACCTCCCTGCCACACGGAATCTCTCGGAAACTCAATTGTTGTTTGGGAAGGAGCCCGCTGCCGCCTCTCTGAACCCTGGTACCATCCATCCTCATTAGGCTCCGTGTCTGAGCTGCCAGGCCTCGAGTGCCGACACCGGGTGGCTCTCCCTGGTGGACAGGGCATCTGGGGCCGGACGCCGCAGCCCGAGCCTGCTTCCTGGCGAGACCAGACCGGCCAAGGACGGGGCTCAGCGGCCCTGGCCACCTGGAGGGAGCTCGGCAGCTTCTATACCAGTGCCCCGCCCGGCATGCCTCCCACCCCTGGAGCCCCGCAGAGCCCCCTCAGAGAAGGAAGAGACGTGTCCAAGCAGCCCGCCTGGGGCAGCGCGCAGACCTCCTGAGGCCCAGCCTCACCCGTGTCTGTGGAGCTGGCCGTCCCACCGTGGCCCTTAATTATCCAACGCCTGAGCTCCAACCCAGGCCAGGGGACCCACCCGCAAGCGGCTGGCCTGGTGGGGAGCTGGCAAATTAGTTGACTTGTGTGAAGGCTGTAGGGCTGGGGAGGTAGGGGAGCCCAGAGGAGAGCCCCTAACCCACCCTGGGGTAGCCAATGGAAGCTTCTGGACAGGGAAGTCCAAGCGCTGGGGGACGAGGTGAGAACAGCATTCCAGGCATGCAGAGGTCCGCGGGGACGTGGCAGCGCTTGGCCTGGGACCGCGTGGACTCTGCTCTGCTGGTGCAGGGAGCGTGAGGGGCCGGGACGAGAGGAGGGAGGCCGCCAGGGGCTGGGTTGGGTGCGGTTGTGCGGGCACATTAGAAGGCAGGCTTTGTTCCTGACGGCCGATCGGGCTCCTGCCGCCCTCAGGATTTCCCCAGGTGAGGAGTGACCCAGAGACTTGGAGCCAAGGGCACGGCGGTTGTGGGAGAGTAGCTCGGGGAGTGTGAATTCTGTGGGCCCTGAATTGTGGCTGTGGAGAGTAGGGACTGCTGGGAGGGAGAGAGGCCACATGTGGCTCCTTGGGGCGGGGAGGCCACAGAGGCAGGTGTGGCATGGGGCCACTGGCCTTGACGGAACCCAAGCCTTCTCTCCACACTCCCCAAAGCCCACAGCGACCCAGGCCACACAGGGTCATGCTGATTGTCAAGGCCACTCCTAACCTTGACACGGGCACTCAGCCCCCACCCCTGCCCCAGAAGAGGAGGAGGGAAGGCAGGAAGGAAGGACCGTGTCCTGCTGACCTGTGATTCTGGGTGAGGGGCCTGACTTGGCTGCCATGTCTTTGGGAGGCCTCTCTGACCACTAGGGCCCAGCCGTCATGCTCCATCCTTGTTACAGGTGTGACCAAGCAGTTACCTGTCCACCTGCTGTCGCTTGTCACATGAGTGGCCGCTGGCCCTTTTGGCAATGACACGTCACCTCACTGAGCCTCACTTTTTCATCTGCTCGGTGAGGCTGACAGAGAACCGTTCACGTGGGGAGAGAGTCAGAATCCTTCACAAGCTCTTCCCCAGTGAGGGGGGCGCAGGGGGAGCAGCGGTCCACGCGGAGCCTTGGGGAGTCCCTGCGAACAGAGGCACCTGGCTCGCTCCTGTGGGATCTTGCAGCCAAGCATTGCGTTTAAAGGGAAGACTCCTCAAAACAGAGGCCAGGTTTCCTCATTTGGAAGGCGATGCGTGGGAGCGAGCAGACCCCTTTCCGGCTCACCTCCCCGCCGGCCGTGTGAGACTGGGAGGTCACATCCCCTCTTGCGGCACCCCCTTCCTCATCCAGTCACTAGTGTGGCCCTTGTATCTTGGGTCGGCCACCTTGCAGGGCCTGGGAAATGGGGTGGCCATGCCCGGGGCCTGGTGTGGGTTTTGGGTGGTCAGAAGGAAGGGCCAGCTGGGCGTCAGCTGACGGACCCGCACCCCACAACTTGCCTGCCTCTCTGCCCCGAGGCACAGCCTTGCCCCCACCGACATCTGCCCATGGCCTTGCTGCCACCAGGCCTCTTGGCCCACCCCTTCCCTCGCCTTTGCATGATTACCGCCAGGGTCACCGAAATCAGGTCCAACTCGACATCTCCTGCCGCAGGAACCGTGATAGGATCGATCCTGCTCTGCGGCCCCACTGGGATTCACCGCACAGCCGCCTGCTCCCCGCGCCACGAGCCGAGAGGCCCAAACCCCGTTCCGCGCTCTGCCAGGCGCTCTACTGTCGTGCGAGGTCAGCAGCTCAGACATGCTGCTAATTGGCTTCGCTGTGAGAGAAACTGTCCCCTCCCCACCTGAGCTCCCCAGGCAGGGAGGAAAACCCTTCCCTCGCTTGCAAAACATCAAAGGAGCCACCACGAAGCAGAGCCCAGCCTGGCGGTGGGATCAGGCTCGGGGAGAGATGAAAAGCTTCCTGGGCCGCCCCAGCCAGGAAGGCTGGACAGCAGGGCTGTGGGACCCTCCTCCCTGCGTGGGCTGAGGCTTCAGCCCGTCCTTGTCGCACAGGCTGTGGTGGCAGGGGGACCTGCCGTGACGTCGGTGGGCCACGGTGTCCCCGAGCCTCAGCCCGGCTCGACACCGACTCCCCACTGCCCTGGGGAGTCCTTAGGGGCCGCGCACCCTAATACATGAGCGAGGTGACCCGCCCCGCGTCCCCTCCGCCAACCCACTCGGGGAAAGCTTGCCTCCGTGCAGAGCAGTTTGGATTTTGTAAACTTTTAACGTAAAACGGGGTAGTACACGCGGACGCTCAGCCCGGTAGCTCAGCGTTTGATAAATGGCAGCTCCGGCAGCTTTGCCAGGAGCCGGCAGGCGCTGACTGCCAAGCCTGGGAAGCGCGGCGGGGCGCCAAGCCCGGGGGTACCATTTTCAGTCAAAAACAAGGAGGAGGCCCGCTTCCTTCTGGGCTTGGCAGCTGGGTCTAAAGGAGAGGGAGGGGACGTTGGTTAGACCTACTGTGTGCGCCCCGTTTACGCTTTTCCTTCATTGCGCATTTCCCCTGCGGCCCTGCAGGGGTAGCGAAGGGATCGCTGCTGGTGCCTCTTTACAGAGAGGGAAACTGAGGCTCGGAAAGTGTCCGTGGCTTGTCTGAGGTCACATGGCCTGTGAGAGGCAGAGCTGCGATTCGAACGCTGGGGCATTCTGTCGCTGTGCTCTTGCCAGCGAGCCCGGGGAGCGTCCCGGGGCACGGCCCAGAGCTGGCCAGGAAGGAGGCTACTGCCTCCCGGGAAAGCAGGCAGAGCTTCCCCACGGCCGCCTTTGGAGGGCTACGTCCCACATCCAAGTTCTTCGTTTCTTAGAAACAAGAATCCGCCTCGGCCGCAGCACCCCCCCACTCCCAGAATTGCCTGTCCAGGAGGTCTGGGGGGCCGGTGGACCCCAAAATTGCACAACCAACAGGATCCTGCCTGCAAATGATAAACGATTTCTGCAGCAGCTTCCTCAGAGTCTAGGGCAAGTGCAAGATGCTGCCTCCTGGGACCCTTCTAAAGTGGCAGAGACACCCCTCCCCATCTCACAGGGTTTGGACCCACCCAGCCCCCATCTCTTGGCTTCTCTGACCACCTGCCAAGACCCTGCTCAATATGCGGTTCAGCTGAGCGTCTCCTCCTCCGGGCAGCCCTCCTGGAGCCCACCCCAGCAGCTGGCTCAACATCCTCTGAGCTCCCAGCAAATGTACCAACAATTGTCAGCATCACGGACGACCGTGTATCAGCCAGCGTCTGGAACCGTTACCATGTGAGTGGGAGCTGCTATGACCCCCGTTTTACGGATGAGGAAATAGGCATAGGGACAGAAGGAGCTGCCCAGCCCCGCGACTGCTGGCTTACACGTCCGCCTCTCCTGAGGCTGTGAGCCTTCTGAGGGCCCGAGTCACCCCGTGAGCCCAGGCACGGCACTCAGGCGTCTGGAGCTGCAAGCTTTTCATTTCGCAAAAGCGAGAAGCCCAGACTTAGGTGTCCACCCTGCCTGTCGGCCGGAGTCCCAGTGGCATTTGGTGTCCTGGGTGCCAGCCGAGGGGCTGGTCCAGCTCAGCCGTGCTGAGGGCCGGAGAGCAACGCACGCCCCCTCAGCCTTGGGGTGCCCCCGTTCTGCAGAGGTCGCCCCTCCTCGCCACCTTGGCCTGCTTATCTGCCAATGGGAGCACAAAGCCCTCCCTCCCTGGGAGTCGGTGCTGCGGAGACCACAGAACCAGGCTCGGGCACCCAGGACAAGACCCGGGCTCTTAGCACCATGGCAGACAAGGAGCCAGGCAGACAGGGCCCATCCAAGGAAGGCGTCCCGGCAGAGATGGGACCTCGTGGAGCACAAGACAGGCCCCTGGAGCCAAGCTGAAAAACAGGACCATAGGCCACTCTGCTGCCCCCCTGCCCCCCTCCCGCTTGCCACCGCCCCGAACGCAGCCGCTCCTTCCCTTGGAACCGCCCGACACCATCTGCAGGACCATGTGGGCCCGGCCTTGCCTTGGCAGAGCCCCCAAGCGTACTTGGAAGACAGGCCGGGCGGCAGGCACTGGCTTTTGAGAATCTGCATCAAGAAAACATGCTCTGTCTTCCTACGTGCCACCTGCTTGAGAGGCCGGGCGGCGGCTCGCGTTCTGCACGGGTCACTTTGCAGCTGGGACCCGAGGGAGACGCCCCAGGAGCCGGACCCATGAAGATTTCAGCCTCAAAAGGAATTCTTTTGTTTCTCTACTTTTTTCTGCCCTTTTCTTTTGGCCTAAGTGGGGATTCATGTTCTGTTGGGACAAATGGCCAGGAAGTGGATACATCCATCCTTTGCTCGCTCCCTCTTCGTGTCTTCCCGTCTGGCTGATCCTTGCTCTGTAATTGAAGGCCTTGTGCTTGGTGACATCCGTCCAGCCAGCGTCCCTGAAGTCCAGCTGCAGCTCAGCCTGGACCTCGGAGTCAGAGGAAGCAAACTCCTGGGAACGTTGGAGACCCGGCAGCCAGTCTGTGGCCTCGAGGGCACTTGGAACTTGCTGGCCACGTTGAGCAGCGATCGGCGTGAGGGCGAGGCTAGGGTATTGAGTCTGAGGTCTTGGCCGGGGCCAGGCTCACTCGGTCACTAGGCCCGGGGATCAGGACAGCCCATGGCAAAGGCCGGCAACATCCAGAGCAGGGGCCTCGAACTGCGGCTCTTATCTCTTGGCCGGTGGTGAAATCAGTGTAATGACTTGGGATCCACGTTGCTTTCTAAATCGAGCAGAGTGGAATGGAGTAGAACAGGATAGAAAGTATTCGAGCACATCTGTCTTCATAAGGGCAGGTATCGTTCTAGAAGTTTTGGGTTCCCGATACGAACACCCGTGAGCGTGGGTGTTCTGATGTCACCTGCCTTTCCTGGGGTCATGGTCATCAAGTCCAAACGCCACTTCTGCAAAGTGTTGTCATGGAGGTGTCTGGGCCGTTCACGGCGTGGCTCACGGTTCATGAGCCCCAGGGGAGAGCACTCACGTAGCACACGGTCGCCGTGGCTTCTAGGCCGGTGCACATTGAAACCGTCTCATCGGGAGGGTCTGCCACACGGGGGTGCTTGAGGCGTACTTTCCCGGAGGGGAGAGAAAGGCAGGGAGGCCCCGGCGGCCCCCGAGCCCATGGATCGTGCACCCAGGCCGAGCCCCAGCCAGGCTCCTGACTGTTATGGGCAGGGGGAGAGAGGGGCTGAGAACGGGGTTTGGAGGTCAGCTGTCGGCATAAGAGGCCTGGCAGGGGGACAGGGAGGCACCCGGGTCTGGTCAGTGGCAAATGAGAGTGACATGGGGGGTAGAACATTGGCCTGTGGGTGTCCAGCCTGGCCTTTGGCTGAGGGCGTGAGAGGTCAGACGGCCCACTCCATGCTCACGGCCCCCTGACTTCTGGCCAGTGTCCGAGCTTCTGTCCACTGTAAGGACGAGGGGGACAGAGAAGAGGGTTAGGGTAAGGGTTCGGTGAATAAGGTGCTCGGGGAGGGACTCAGCCCCAGTATCTGCCGTGGCCAGCTGTCAACACCAGCCCACCTTGGGCACTCTGCCCGTCCGCCTCCATTTCCAGGGCTTATGCCCTGCCCGCGCCCAGAAGCCCAGCACCGCAACCCCCATTCTACTTCATAACAATGGTGACAGGCAGAGTTAACAATGGTGGTGATAATAGGACCAGAGCTCTGCCCTTTGCCCATCCCTGGAGTCCTGGGAGGCCGGCCTGGCTTGTCAGTGGGTGAGGATACACGAGGCCCAGAGGGGAGGGATGATGTCCCCTGGCCACACGGCCGCACCTGTCGCAGGGACCTTGTCCTTCCACTAGGCCCTACCCGGACTGCCTTCCAGAAGCTAGCTATGCTGGGCATACCCACTCTCCCCACGTCTTAGATCAGTCCTGTTCCATCTGGGTGAGGGTCCCCTGTGTCCCTCTGCCCTAAGGGAGATGCTCTGTGGAACATCTGAATGGATGAAGGTGGAGTGGGGTGGGCTGCCGGACGTCTCCGGGCCTGAGTCTGGAAGGAACATCAGGGTGTTCCTGGGGGAGGGGCAGAGGGGGAGGGGCAGAGGGGAGACCCAAGGCCAGGCCTGGGCTCAGTGCTGTCGTTCTCCTGCAGCGGGCATGCATTGAGCACCAGCTGTATGCTAGTCCCTGAGCATATTCTCAGTGGACCGCCAGGGCCCATGGGGGAGGTGCTGCTGGGACCCCCAGGTATAGACGAGGAAGCTGAGGCTCAGAGAAGCAGAGTAATGGCTGGCCTCTAAGCGGCAGGGCCCTGGTCCTAACCGTCACCCCCCACCGGGCCCCCGACTCTCTCCCCCTCCGGCAGAAACAGGCTCCCGCTGCCCGCTGCCTTCTCGAGACTTCTCGGGGGAGCATCTGAGCTTCTGCCAGGATTAAGCCTTTCAAAGGGCACGTGCTCAGGGTCCCAATCCGGCCGTCAATACCGCGGCCCACCACCTCTCAGATCTCTCCGAGCCTGATCGAATTTCCTTCCCCAGCCAGTCCCTTCTGAGCACTGGCACCTGTCAGGGCCCGGCCAGCTTTGCCATAGTGGGGCAAGAAGAAGGAAGTGTCATCCCCCTGCCACTCCCTGACGTCAGAGCTGCCCAAAGGCTGTGAGTGACAGGTCCCCGGGGACAGATGCAGAGCGGGAGGCCAAGCTCACCGCAGACGATGCACCGGGCGGTTCCTGGCGACTGAAATCAGGCTGCTTAGTAATGAAACCAGCGGCTCTCGCGGGCACCGCAGCAAATCTCTACCGCCCCACACGCGGGTACAGATGGAGGCGGGCGGGGGGGTGCTGCCTCGGCAAGTGAGCAANTAACGGATGGGATTCCCGACTCCCAACTCAAGAATATTATTAAAACGAGTTACAGGGGCCGCTCAGCTGCTTGTTGGTACCCAAGTCACACCCCTGTGGGCTGTGGACTCCTCCCCACTCCCCGGGAAGTGGCTGGGGCTCTGGTTCCCCAAGCCCCCACTGATCTCCGCCGGGGCCTCTTATGCTGGGGGAGGGCGCGCGTGACTCAGAATGGTTTTGAGAGACGGAGGCTGTGCCTGGGCGCGTGTGTGCTCTGGGTTCTTCAAAACTCCAGAATGGATTTGTGCTCAGTTTTGTTTTGACCTGGGAAGAGACATGAGGACCCTTGCCCACCCCTCTTATTGGACCCGTGGGGAAACTGAGGCCCAAGCCAGGATGGGACCAGTCCAGGGTCCCACAGCAAGGCAGCAGAAGCGGGCCTGGAAGCCACGTTTTCTCCAGCCCCATCCACCGAGATTCCTTCCTGGGGGGCCATTTGGGGGGCCTGGGGGCATTCGGTCAATCCCACCTGGGGCTACCATGAGACCCCTGAGTCCCTGCTCTGCTCCAGGCCCCTGCCCGCCCCGGGGACCGAGTGGGGCAGGGAACACACGTCAGGGCTGGGGGTCCTGGGGTGGTTGGTGCCACCTCTCTGTCCTTTGCAGGTGTTTCAGCGCCGGGAGGACGGCTCCGTGAACTTCTTCCGAGGCTGGGACGCCTACCGGGATGGCTTCGGCAAGCTCACGGGGGAGCACTGGCTAGGTGAGAGCCGTGACCCCTGCCCGGCACGGCTGCTCTGTCTCCATGCACCCCAGCCCCAGGGAGCACGCCCTCCCCGCCTGGGTAGTCAGGGCCCCCGGGTCTCACGCCCCTGAGCCAGCTCACAGGGGCGCACGGGAAGGTGATCGGTGCATTCAGCGGGAATGAGGTCAAGGAGCCGGAAGCCAAAGGACATGCGGGCAGTGCGAGGGGGTCCCTTGGAGGTGTGTGCTTTTCCCCATTGGGACGCCCTGGGACCTGGTCGCCGTCCTGGATCCAGTGAGTTAGGGGGCAGGGACAGGGCTCAGTTTCAAGTACAGGGAGGGTCACGACACCCCCAAAATACCCTGCATTCAGGGGTCAGCCGATGCCCGGGACCCCCAAAATACCCTGCATTCAGGGGTCAGCCGATGCCCAGTGTGCGCTTGGGGCACCAAGGGCGTAACTCCCGAAAGAGAGGCCGGGGTTCCTGAGGCCCCGTGACACGTTGCACGTTTCTCACAGCTGTTGCACACGGGCTCCGAAGCCTGTGTTCACATTGCCCTTATTTACTTACTATTTATCTTGAAATCCACTCGGGGTTTTACAATTTGAGTATCTTGCCTGAGTTCGTTCTGAAGCATGCGTCCATAAAAACCTCAGGTCTGAGGTCCTACATGTATGTGGGAGGTAGCTGGGACTTGAGGTGAGCTTGGGGTTTTTTTACATGTATATATGATTCACCGTTTTAAAGTCCACCATTCGGGGTTTTTTTTAGTATATTCACAGAGTTGTGTAACCCTCGCCCCTACCTATTTCCAGAATGTCTTCTCTACCCCCAAACAGAAGCCCTGTGCCCCCATTAGCAGTCACCCCCATTTACATTTTTAACACATATTAAAATGGGGGTGCCTGGCTGGCTCAGTCGGAGGAGCTCTTGATCCCGGGGCCGTGAGTTCGAGGCCCACGTTGAGTGTGCCTTAAATAAACACACCTTATAAAATAAAATAAAACACACAGCGTTGGACTGACCCACCATGTTGGAATGGCCTTACACACCCCACAATACCCGGGCCCGGGCCCCACTTTGGCTTCCCCGGGCCTGGGTATCTGGGAACGCCCCCCCAGCAGGGCTGGGGCAGGAGGGAAAGGAGGTGAGAACAAAGGTGTGAGGCTTGTGGCTGGTGGGGAGCGCCATCCGAGGGCCGGGCTCTAAGTAGGGGTCAGGAAGGTCCCAGGCCTGTAGGAGTTTCAGGGGAACGTCTGGGGGAAAGATGGGGTCAGTTGCAGAGGTGGGACGGGGTCGGTGCCCCCTCGCCCCTGGCACAGAGGCACCTGGGTGGTGATCTGCAGTGTCATTTGCCTAATGTCTGTCTCCCCGACCCTGGGACCCACGAGGGCAGAACCCTCTCTGTCCTGGCCTCCACTGTGTCCCTGTTACGGGGCGGGTACCGGCCGCAGAACTTTATTACCCCAAGTCTCTACTTAGCTCGCACCTCCCGGCCCACTTTATAGACTTCAGCCCTGACACCTCACGCCCACCCGCAGAGGGTGGGTGGCCCTGACATTGTCCTTCCCTTTTATGGGTGAGGAAACTGAGGCCCAGAATGAGTGGTGTGTGTGTGTGTTGGGGTGGAGGAAGCCTGGGCAGGATTCCCAAGCTTTACATTATACACTGAACTGTGTGAGTGAGAGCAGGGGAGGGGCCGGGGGAGAGGAGCTTCTAGGTGGGAATACCCTTCCCCCGCCCCCCACCTGGGTGGGTGCGTCAAGATAGGGAGAGGGTGGCCAGGTGGGGGCCCTGTTTCCGCATCACCGCCCGCCCCCTTGGAGCGGTGTTGGTGACTCCGCCACTCACCGCATCTTAATTGAAATCTATCAGCAGCCACGGAAGGTGCTGGAAAGTGCGGGAGGAAGCATTTAAGCGGGGCCTTGATTAGCTCCTAGCAGACCGGGAGCGCTGAGGAGAATGTCAACTCAGCCCTCAACTCCCCTGGCCATTCCCTCCCTCTGCTTTTCCACACTCCCCTGCCACCTTCTCATCCAGTGTTTTGTCTTTTCCTATTGAGTTATGGGAGCTCTTTATATATTAAGGTTATTGATTCTTTGTCAGGTACACATGATATATATTTACTCCCGGTCGTTTGTCCTTCAGCCTTTTTTTTTTTTTTTTGTAAAATTATTGCTTATTTCCTAGACATTTAAAACTTTTATGTAGCCAATTCTTGCCATGCTTTTCCTTCATATCCTCTGGGCTTTAGGCCCTCCTTTTCCCTTCTGGTTTTACAAAAATGTCTCCTTTTTTAAAAATGTTTTTTGAATGTTTGTATTAGATACAGATCTTGAATCCATCTGGGAGTTTGTCAGGGTGATGGTATGAGGTTTGGGGGCCTAATATTTTTCCTCTCCATTTTAACCCACCAGCTCCCTCTTTCTCCAACTCTGATGGTGATGGGGTCCAATCTCAGCCCACCATCCAGGGGCCCAGCGAAATGGGGGTTGGAGAGATGCAGAAAGTGAGGAGAGAGGGAGAGCGAGGGAGAGAGGTGGCCTTCACAGCAAGAAGGGTGAAGAGGAGGACCCCCAGCGCCCCCACCCTGCCCCTCCTCCAGGGCACCGTGCCAGGGGCCCCTCGTGGGCACGGGGATGGCTTCGCCCAGAGGAGTGGCGTGCTAATGGTGGGCCCTGGGGCACCAGCAGCCACTCAGTGAGGGAAAGGAATCTGGAATCTTCCAGCATCCCTGCTGGGCTGGTGTCCCTCTTGCCCTATCCCTGAATCAGGTTGTTTGTCCTGGACAAGAACTGGGTAAGAGCAAGGAGTCCGGGCAGGTCTGCCTGGGTTCAAATCCCAGCTCGGCCACTCCCCAGCTGCGTGGCCTGGGCCGGTCCCTTCAACCCCTGTGCCGCACCCTCACCCATCGAGCAGCGATAACAGGGCCCCTGCCTCGTTGATCATGACAGCCGCAGCGAACACCTGGATAATGTGTGCAGCAGGCCGGGCCCTGTTCTAAGAGCTGTACAGGGATTCTTTAATTAAATTGGACTCATTCTAATTCTCCTGGATTCATTAAGCCACAAGAAGTGCTCGGAACAGTGCCTGGCATTTGCGAGGGCCGTCCAGCTGGTGGGCAGTTGTCATCGTGTCCACCGCCTGCCCTTTACAGCGTGCGAAGCCCTCGTGGCCCCTCACCTCGGCCCCGGGAGGCCTGCAACGCAGGTGCACAAGCTGGGGTGCGAGCTGGGGCCCCCAGAGGGGGAGTGGCTTGCTCTGTAACTCCAGCCCAGGGAGGAGCAGAGAGAGGCAGGGGGACGAGACCCTTCTCTCAAAGCCCGGTCCTGGGCAGGTCCTGGGAGAGTAGGACGGGGGTGGGGGGGTGGGGGAGCTTTAGGGAGATGCTGGGCGAGGTCTGCCGCGGGCACTGCTGTTACTCCGCTCTCGGCAGAGTCTCCCCAGCGCTGCATGTGGACCATGGGCCCGAGGCTTCCCTCTGGCCTGGGCACAGAAGGGGCCGCACGGTCTTCCCGCCCCTTAGCTTGTACTATGCCCTGACCCTCCTGCGGGGGGGTCTGGAGCTCAGGAGGGAGAGGCTGATGAAATGTCACTCGATGCTGATAACTTGTAATTTTAATTAAACGCCCTCTTAATCAAGAGGTAATCAAACTGGCAGGGAAGCACCTTGAAAGCGAGTGTGTTTGAGAGGGAGGGAGGGCGAGGGACGATGGGGCGCGGGGGCCAGGCCCCGGAGGCAGCAGGAGACTCAGACCCCGCCTTCCACTGCTCAGCCACTAAGCCGGAATTTATTGAGTGCCTATTGTATACGGAGTCACACTCAGATGCTGGGGTTCAGTTGAGTTGCTCTCAGTGAGTTTCCACGCTAGGGGGCAGACAGAAAACAGGAAGCAGGGACACAGAATGAGAAACACCGAGAGGGGGAGCCCCCAGGTGGACAGACGTCCTCAACCCAGACGGGAGGCCAGGCAGCCTTCCTGAGGGGAGACCTGAAGACGAACAGAACCTAACCTGGTGGAGTAGGGAAAAGTGTCCCAGGCAGAGGGAACAGCAATGCGTGAAGACTCAGAGGCTAGACCCCTTCCAGCTGGAGCCCAGAGTGGGAGAGAGGATAAGGGGGGCTGTCACCCCTCACCCAGATTTTCCAGGTTCCTTCTGACTCCTGTAGTCTTTCTACTAACCTTCCGCTCCAACATTTAGAAAGCATAACCTGACTTAAAGCAAACAGAGAAAACCAAACACGAGAAACCGTCAGCCCTGTTTCCTGCCAGGGCCGACGGCGCAAACCTTCCTGTCACCAACCATGTGAGCTTGGCTCTCGGGTCTCCTCGGTCCCCTCTTGTGGGGGGTCACCTTGTAAGCCCCCCACCCAACTTCGGCCGTTCTCTCCCCCACTCCAGGGCTCAGGAGGATCCACGCCCTGACCACGCAGGCCACCTACGAGCTCCACGTGGATCTGGAGGACTTTGACAACAGCACAGCCTATGCCCGCTACGGGAGCTTCGGTGTGGGCTTGTTCTCCGTGGACCCCGAGGAAGACGGCTACTCACTCACCGTGGCCGACTACTCGGGCACGGCAGGTAGGACCCGGGGCCGCAGCAGGGAAAAGGAAGGGCGAGGTGGGGGTGGGCACCCACCAGTGTCCCCACCCAGGAGGACAGAGGAACTCCAGGTCTGGTGCTCCCGGCCTCCACCTTCGAGTCCCACCTGGTCCTCATCCCAGCAGCATGAAACAGCAGGACCCAAATCGCTCACCCATTCTGCAGATGAGCAAAGTGAGCCCCGAGCCAGGAATCAGGACAGCTGGGGCTTGGGTTCTGCTGGACCCCTAAAGTGTGGTGGCCACACCCCTCTAGGCTGGGTTTCTCTTAGGTGGAGGCAGGATCAGGAAAGGGAGTGTATGAAAGAGGTGGGAGGAGGGACAGAGACCGCCAGGACCCAGGGACAGCCGGGGACCACAAGGTGGCCCCATGGGGGCATGCGAGCCACGCAGACACCGTGCGTGGATATGTGGGGGGCGTTGTGTCCGTGTGTGCACGCACGTCCGGGGAGTCCCCAGGATACACACTGTGCGCGCGCCTTGCAGGGGACTCCCTCCTGAAGCACAGCGGCATGAGGTTCACCACCAAGGACCGCGACAGCGACCACTCGGAGAACAACTGCGCCGCCTTCTACCGCGGAGCCTGGTGGTACCGCAACTGCCACACGTCCAACCTCAACGGGCAGTACCTGCGCGGCGCGCACGCGTCCTACGCCGACGGCATCGAATGGTCCTCCTGGACGGGCTGGCAGTACTCGCTCAAGTTCTCGGAGATGAAGATCCGGCCGGTCCGTGAGGACCGCTAGACGGGCGCGCCGTCCGCGCCCCGCCCCCCGCCCCGCCCCCCCACATGCCCCCTCCCCGGCCCCGACCCCACCCTGCATCTCCTCCGACGCCCACTTGCCCTTCCGCCGGTGACCTGCTCTCGCGTTGGGGGGGGGGCACCTCCGTGCTGTCCCCACCCCCCACTTTACCTGTGCTGACGTGGGGCAGGGCGCACTGGACAACCCCACATTCTCCCTGCCCAGACTTTGGCTCCTGGGCTACGCGTCTTGACTTCCCTTGGCCAGCAGTCCGCCAAGCACCCCGGCGCCCCTCTACTTTGCCAGTCCAAACACCTGGTGCTTGGGGGGCACAGAGTAGGGGGAGGTGGCACCCCAGCAGCCCTTTGAGCAGACAGAGGGGCTGTTTGGATCTTTCTGAGTCCGGTCTGAGGCCAGCCTCCTCCGGCCCTCCTGCCCCCCCTCCTTCGCTTCCATGGTGCCTGGGGATCCTACCTCTGCCCTAAGGACGGTGGGGAGCGGTGGTGCGGAGGGCTGCCTGCAGCCAGGGCTGAACCACCATATCCCACCATTCCCGAACCTAGGCTGGGGCGCAGCTGTCTGTGGGGTCTCAGCCCAAGGTGGCCAGGGCCAGGTCCCTGGAGCTCCCCCCCACCCCCATGCAACCCCTGTAGCTACCCCCCCACCCCCGTCCACCCCTGTGTTCCTGCAGGCCTGGAAGGTCCTCAGTCCCTTTGGCTGCTGTGCCCAGCCTCCTGCCTTCCTGGGGCAGCTGGAGCCCCACCCCACCCTGTCCTCTTGCCTTGGGGAGGCTGGGGCACATCCTGCTCCCTCCGGGCCTGGCCAGTGAGGACCTCTTTATTTTTTGGGCTGCCATGGGCTTGAACCACAATCCCCAATTCCCAGGGACTCCAGGGTCTCAGGGCCTCCTGGCATCAGGCCTGCAGGGTGGAGGCTGGACGGGGAGGGGGGTCCAGTGGCTGTTTCCCCGTTAGCTCCGAGATGTGGTCTCAGGGGGGAGGCCGCCCCCTGCTGGTGATCATGGGTGCTGCCACCTCGGGTCGGGGGGAAGGGCGGGACGCACTGGGCAAATAGGGGAACTGCGGCACCACCAGACGCTCGAAACAATCTGTCATTGAATCCTCCCAATGCTCAGTGTCCTATCATTCTACCCCCCAACAAGAACTGCAGGTTCCCAAGGTCAGCGCCCCAGAAGAGCCCCCCTACCCCCCTGATGGATAGCGCTGCGACCCTGATGCCCTTGCCCTCAGCCCCAAGCACGGGGCTGTTTTTCTAAGTTCCTCCCTGTGGGGATTTGATGGGGGCCTCTGAGAGGTTCTCAGAGGCCAGCTTGGGGTGGGGTGCACCAGTGGCCCCCTCAGGCAGGAGGGAGGGGGTGTTTCCTTGTAGGACGCCCGAAGGTAGGTGAACACAGGCAAAGAGGGGAGCGTGGGGTTCAGCTCTCTGTTCCTCTCCCACCAAAGTTGTGCTGCACGAATCGTGCAGCAGAGTTGGCTGGGGGCAGCAGGAAGGGCTCCGAGTGTGGCCGACTGTCTGTGCAAGCTGGCTGGTCCCCGCCATAGTACCACCCGGTCATGGCATTCAGCCAAGTTTCGCTAGACATCCACTGTGGGCTGAGGGCTGCCTGGGTGCCGGGCAGCACCGAGTCCCTGCCCTATCGGCCTGGACTTGAAGCAGACATGGCCAAGAGACGGGCAGCGCAGCCCGGTGTGACCCGATGCTGGGGGGCAGCCCAGCTGCAGGGGGGCTGGGGCAGTGTGAGGATGCTGTTGGGGGGGCTCCATATGACTTGAAGGGAAGGCCCCCTGCCAGCCCCCTTCTCCGTCCTCTAGAAGGGGAGCCAGCCCATCCGAGCTGCTGAGACCCCAGCCACAGTGCCGCGGCCGGATCGGACCCCAAGTCCTCATCCCAGGGAGTCCCCTTCTCCCCCACTAGCCCCAGGCTAGAGCCGGCTTCTGCTGCCAGCCTCGCGGTGCCAGCCGCTGTTTGGAAAGTGTCAGGCGTTTTCTGATCTGTCATCAAACAAACTCCTGGTGAGTGTGGTGTAAATGGATTCACAGATGTGCGTGTGTGCCAGGAAGCTCAGGGGCACTCCTGCCAGGGCTTGGCTGTAGAACAGACATATCGCGGCTCGGGCCTGGTGGGGGGTGGGGGGAGCATCCGGACGACCTGGAGACACCCGTTCCTTCCTGCCCAAAAGCACCAGCCCCACGCCCAGCCCAGGACTGGCACCATCATGGGACATGGGCCGGGTCCAACGCTGGCTGAACGGGCACAGAGCCGTCTGGCGGGGACAGCCAAGGCCACAGCACCCCAGTCCCTAAAGGGCACAGCTAGCCCCGCACACCTGCTCTGAGCCAGGGGGGCAGTGGTGAGCAAGACAGGCTCTGGCCCTGGCCTCCGGGAGCCCCCCTGTGATGTCCGTGCGAACGGACATGAGTGGGAGTGACTGCAGGAAGAAGGGGGTGCTAGGACAGCAAGTCGCAAGAGGCAGCTCTCCCAGGACCTGACGGATGACGGATGTGTGCAAACTGTCACCCAGGACCCAGGCTCACCGCACCCGACCGTCTCGAGGGGCCCGAGTTGATGGTTTGGCGGTGGGGGCCTGTGGTCCTGCTATCACATCTGAACGGACCGAGGCCCCTGTCCCTTTCCTTCTTCCTTTGATGAAGACAGCGAGCCAGGCAGAAGAGGGGGTCTCTACACAGGGACCTCGGGGCAGTGCCTGTGGTCCCACAAGCTTCTGGAGGTTCCTCTCCACCAGCACAGGGAGGTTCTGTGGAACCAGCCCGTGGCCTCACTCGTTCTGCGGCCCCCAAACTTTGGACGCATCTCTGAGAGTTAAACCAGAGGCCACCCTGGGCCGCCTGAGCTCGCTGCTGAGGACGGATGGTTCCTGGGCTCCCACCTTGGCCGCCAGGACATACGGACAGCGCTGTGAACAGGTCCCAAATTGCATTTCCCCCCTGCAGCCGCATGTAAATTGGTTTGATAAATGTTTGTCTTGGGGCAGAAGCAGTATCGCAGGCCCGCCTCTTCCTTGTCCCCCGGCTCCCACCGTCGGCCACCCTCGTTCACACAGGCGTCTGACAGGCCTGGCTGGGGCCAGAGCCCTGTCACCCAGCACGCGGAGCATCAGTCGGCAGGAACTGCGGGCATCCGCGACACCAGGAGA